>NW_006238917.1:5407125-5522541 GCF_000375325.1 Capsella rubella | reverse complement strand
TACGTACTCTCTCTCTCTACTCTCTCTCTCTCTCTCTCTCTCTCTCTCTCTCTCTCTCTCTCTCTCTCTCTCTCTCTCTCTCTCTCTCTCTCTCTCTCTCTCTCTCTCTCTCTCTCTCTCTCATGCCGTGCAAAGATCAATACATATATATACTATAACTTTTGTGTTGTATTTTAACATATGATTGATATACAGTATGTAATAGTTTACGAAACACCAAACTTTTGATATAAAATAAAATGACCAATCAACCTCATTGATCCTATTTTGAAGGTCCTGTTTCTTTTTATTTTGAGTAATTTTATCGAACATTCTTCTACGTACCTTTCAAACTTTGCAATGATGAACGATTAAGTACATTCCTCTTGGTGCATAGTTCTTTTTCAACAGAGGGACTTGAACTTAAAAAGAACCTGATCGATCCGAACTTTTTAACCAATTTATTTTTTTCTTTACTTTTCTTAGATCATCCATATATATGAGCCGTTAGCAATGCATCATATGATCATTATCATATGATATGTGTGGCTCTTGTTCAAGTGATAGTTAGTATTATTACTATCTATATATTATTATTTGTTATATACTGTACGGTTGCTTTTTTCTCTTTTATATAGGGTAACGAAATATTACAGAGATAGGATTGCTTGTGTGTTTTTGGGGTCGTCCACTACCACTCCTACACTCATTTGTCTCATGCGTTTGTTTCCAGATGGACTCACGTGAACTTCTTATATTTATTGTTTTTGGTTTATGTTTCCCAATTTCCACGAGTTTGACAACGACGATAAATTATTGTTCATATAAGTTTTAGATCTCAACCATTGTAGTTCGAGTTAAACAAATTTAACCAGCAAAAGTACGTAGCTGATCCATATATCGGTTATCTAAAATTTATGTATAGATCTCAACTATATAGTTATATTCTTTATCATTATTTCTTACAAGTTTCTAACCATGTCATATCATTTTTTAAATTCTTAGTACTGCAATAACTAATGTCACCAATATTCAAACCGTTGATTGCCTCTAAACATTGGACATTTATTTCATGCACTTGCCCTAAATTGTATACATGCAGTAGGGTCTATTTCCCTTAAGGGTTTTATTAATTCTATTAAAAACTAGTAAATGTGAAAATTTTAGTAAGAAAGAATTTTTTTAATATCTTCCAAATTTATTTTTTCCAGCTAATAACTTTATTATAAATCGTTTGACATCGTTTACAAAAGGTGCAAGAAAAGTTGGACATGAATGATACAAATTATATTCACTAGAGCTCTCGAAAGAATATTTTGCTAGAATTTAAACCCCCCTCCCAAAAAAAAGTACTCATCAATTACATTCATAAAAATTAGGTTTGTTGATTATGCATAGAAATGCTATTTTAATGTCAAAGAGAGATTACATTTAAACCCAAAAATAAAATTAAGAAAGAGAGTTCACGTATGTTGACCTATTGCATGTTTTATGAAAAGCTGGCTCTCGACTTGAAAGAATATAAATTCAATAGAAAGAGTAAAAAAGAAAAAATTCTATCTTTTAACGATAAATAATTATAATTTCAGATTCATGTACTTTCATCTCAATAAAAATACATATACAGAAACGTTATGTTTTTATAAGAACAATGGAGAAATATTATATGATCATCATCCTAATCTATCTTAAAATTTCATAAGTTAATAAATCTCTCTCTAACGATCGATGACGATTGATGGAGATGGTCTAGGTCTAGGATCGAAATATTGGAACTGGGACGTGGCCGTCCTCTGGCTATGGGAAGCAGATGCGGAGGTGATTTGATCCTAAGGTTGATCAAGTAGTATTGTAAGAAAGGATCAATGTCTTTTTTTTTCTTTTTGGGGTTTTGCGGAAAACAAAGAAAAATAAAGTTAAACCAAAAAAACAGTACTGGTTGGTGGCTGTCAGGCTGTATGATATAGTTTTAATTCAACTTTTACTTGTTTTTCCTTGTTAATACCATACTTCCTTTTTAATACATATTTTTTTCTTTAGTATCTTATACATCAAATAGCACACGAATTAAATAATGATTTATCCATATCTTCTAAATTACTTCAAATTAGTTCTACTGTTAGTGATAAGTTGATATACGTACATATATAGTCATACACATATACACAAACATTTGTTTGTGCTCGTGGCCTATTGCCTTTAAAAAGGGTCAAACATAGTATAGCTTGAATCCTTTTTTACTTGTCTTTGATCTCTCCTAATCTCTCGTCTTCACTCTCTTTTTTTTTGTGTTTCGTCGATCTCTATCGATCATGGATTCGAATGTTCATTACACTATAGATCTCAATAATGAAGATCAACCTTTTTTCTCTTCTCTTGGATCCTCTCTTCATCAAAATCATCATCAACAACAACACTTTCACCACCAAGCTTCGTATAATCCCTCATCTTCAATGTCACCATATGTTTCCTACTTCCCTTTCTTGATCGACTCTCACCAAGGCCAAGATCAAGTATATGTTGGGTACAACAACAATACTTTTCATGGCGTTCTTGATCATACCCATCTCCCACAACCTCTCGAGGTATATTTTTAAATGAACTTGTATATCAGTGTTAATTCTTGATGATCTTGGAGAAAGATCTATTGTATTTGTCTATATATAGTTAGAAAATCAAATTATAATTAACCCAAACTTGTATATGAAAATTTCAGACCAATAAGTTTGTATCGGATGGTGGTTCAGCATCAAGCGATCAAATGGTGCCAAAAAAGGAGACACGACTTAAACTGACAATAAAGAAGAAAGATAATCATCAAGACCAAACCAATCTTCCTCAATTCCCGACAAAAGGCAAGACGGGAACTAATACCCTCAAGTGGATTTCTTCAAAGGTGAGACTGATGAAGAAGAAAAAGGCAAACATTACCACCACCGACAGCAACAAACAACATGTTAATAACGACCAATCCTCGAACCAAAGCAATCTGCATGGGGATCATGATCATCTCAAGAAAATCTCAACAAATGATCAGTACAATATTATTGTCAATCAGAATGGTTATGATGGAAGCAATGATTGCGTAGTTAGGATTTGCTCCGATTGTAACACAACCAAGACTCCTCTTTGGAGAAGTGGCCCTAGAGGTCCCAAGGTAATCAACCACATCTGTTAATTAAAATATATATGTCTAGCTATGTTTAATTCCATATTTTATACTTGATTATAAGCTCTTACATAATTAACGTCTCTTTATAGTACTAATTAATAGCAAAATAATATTCGAAAATAAAAAATCTCTAAACAATTTACAAGATCACTAACTATATATATTTTTGTTTTTGTTTTGTTATTGTAGTCTCTTTGTAACGCCTGTGGAATAAGGCAAAGGAAGGCCAGGCGGGCTGCAGCAACCGCAACCGCAACCGCATCCGCAATCTCTAACATATCACCACCGCTCCTAAAGAAGAAGATGCAAAACAAGAACAAGAGATCAAATGAATTTCATAATCTATCCTCTCCTTCGGCTAAGAGAGTGATCCCAGTGAAGGAGACCACATCAGCCAGGGATTCGGTATTGTCATCCTCCTCCTCTTCAGACAAGTTTTATTTCGATGACCTAGCAATACTCTTGAGCAAAAGTTCAGCTTATCAGCAAGTATTCCCTCAAGATGAAAAGGAGGCTGCCATTTTACTAATGGCTCTATCGTATGGAATGGTTCACGGATGATTATTTCAATTGAAACTCACTTCTTAAGAAATTAGGGAACCACTCCAATCAAGTACTATAAATCATACCATAATATCTCATAACTAATAGTATCTAGATTACTTGTTAGATTAAAGTTTGTTCTTGCGGTGATATAGTGATGAGTCCAACTTTATGATGATAAGAGAATGTTTTGGGTTTAGTAGAATTTTGTTGTAAGGCTTAATGTTTCTATAATAAAGCTTGATATCACGATTCACGAGAATGTGTTTGTTCTTGTTCATTCACATGTTTATTGTGTGTTTTAAGATTTGAGAGTTGATATAAGAATTACTTTAATATATTTTAATATCTCGTCAAATAATTTATTTAATGAAAATCTTGTTAGAATGTAAAAAGTTTGAAGCAAAGATCGTACTTATTATGGCTAAGATTGATATTGAACTCGACCACCATTATTTCTCAATCAAGACAATATTTGTAATCAAGAGATATCGGATTTCGAATTCTCCTGAGTAAAATTGTAAGAAAATAAAAGTTTTGGGAACGTTTAGTAAATAACCCAAACTAAAGGGGTTGTTTACAAACGAATTCTTCTACTTTTCCGGCGAAATAGAAACCAAAAAAAGAAAGGCGAAGTCTTTGTGTTGTTGATTCATGTCTCCGACGATGACATCTTTACGATCCCCCAGCTTCTCGCGTTTCACTTCCTCAAACTCTGCTTCGATTTCTCACCCAGTTGAGATCCGACAATTACTGTATTCATGCAATGGATTCTACGGTCTGTCATCTTCTAGCTCTTCCTCCTCCACTACTTCTTCTTCTTCTTCTATCGGAAGACTAGTTTTCTCATCAAGGAAACAGTTTCTCTCCGTAAAGGTATTCAATTTCGTACATTTTTCTGCTGGATTTCAATTTTAAGGCTTAAATTGGAGAACCCTTGATCCACTTATTGAATATCTCTTAAAAGTCTCATGTCACTTTGTAGTCAATTGGGGAATTAGGCTATGTCGTACGTGTTATTTGCTCTTTTATGTAGTCTTTTTTGGTCCACTGGAAGAGATGTATACTGTAAGGTCTCTCAGCCACAGAGACGATTACATCAGTCTGTGTTTAAAGTTCATACAATGTTACTTTGATTGAAGCTAATTTGCGTTGAGGGATTTTTAACTAATGTCTATCTTTATGGGTGTTTGGTGTTGTAAATATAGAGTGTTATTATATTTGTGGCTAAGAGCTGAAATATATATATATGTGTGTGTTGTGGCCTGTGGGATAGGTCCAAGCGTTAGCTGCTGAAACCGGACAGCCAAAATGGTGGGAGAAGAAAGCAGGGCCAAACATGATTGACATTACCTCGACTGAACAGTTTCTGAACGCTTTAAAAGATGCAGGAGATAGATTAGTTGTCGTAGATTTCTATGGAACTTGGTGTGGTTCTTGCCGTGCAATGTTCCCAAAGGTAACTTTCCTTTAGCTACTTCACCATGTTATCTTTTCGTATATACTCAATCATCTCTCTTTTCATTCAATTTAGGTGTCTTGAACCTTAATGTTTCTTGAGTTTTTTTAAGTCTTGAATGATCAGCTTGCTTCTTTCTAAAGCTGAGACTTTGTTCTTATTCTTTTCTAGCTATGCAAAACGGCAGCAGAACACCCTGAAATATTATTCCTTAAAGTAAACTTTGACGAGAACAAGTCTCTCTGCAAAAGCTTGAACGTCAAGGTGTTACCATACTTCCACTTCTATCGTGGCGCTGATGGCCAAGTCGAATCCTTCTCATGCTCTCTTGCCAAGGTCAGTTCTTGTTCCAGCTGTCTTTAAATTTCAAACATCACTTGTCTATCACGAAAGCAGAGTATATGCCAGTTAGCCTAGTCTAATAAGCTTCTGCAAACATTATGCAGTTCCAGAAACTGAGGGAGGCGATAAAGAGACATAATCTAGGAAATTTCAGTGACTACTCTTCTTCAGTTTCTGAGAATGTTGAAGATTCAAGCGTATAATTAATATCTGATTCTGATTGATCAAAGATTCTTTTGTTTAATGGCTTCCCTGTGTATATATGTTAACTGCATTTTGCATATGGTGCATAATAATTTTTGTACATAAACAATACTCTAACTTCTAGTTCATATAAGCTCATCTTTGATAACAGGCCGCTTTAGCAGCTTCCCTAATCCGAGTTCACTGGGAAGTGCTGGGTTTCAAAACTTGGTTAGATAACACACTTATCCTAATCACTTTTTTTTTTTTTGTAGATAGATTCTAGTATTAAACAATCTCCAAAGTCTATTGACTTTTGTTAAAAATCAATGTATGTGTATCTCGAAGTCTATATTAACGAATGAAAGTAACAAAAGCTACATATATATCACACTTTTACGAAATTGCTTTAGCTGCATTTTCATCTAAGAAAGCATTTTTTCTTCACTCGAAGAAAAAATAACAGGAAATTGAAGCCTTAGGCTCACGAGCTAACTCCTGTAACATCTCAAGTTTCTTATCTGCAGTAAAGTAATTGTATTTCGTCGAGAAATTTGCCTTCGTCAAATGTTTGGCATTTTTAGAATGTAAGTTGCAACTTGTCTCTCTTCTTCACGTTGTCCATTGTAACTACATATTTGCAAATGTATGTGTATAATAAAGATTCGGTAGAGATATTAGAATTGTATATTTACAAGATTTATTCATAAAATTAAATGTATATTTATTATTACATCATTTTATTGGTTTGGACTCAAGTATCCAATTTAAGAACCACGCCTACGAAAGCTAAATCTTTTATGGTTCGAATTTGAAAAAAGCGAGAAAACAAAAATTCTGTGAATTCTCCATCTTTAACGGTCACAAAAAGAAAAAAAAAAAAAGAGATTGAGTTTTGGGACGGCGTTTCACTTCGCCGTAGTGTTCACCATGTTCAAGAGAGACGACTACCTTCGAACTAATCACGACGCCGCCGCCATTTCCAAGTGGCAGGTACTCTCTCAAGAAACTTCTCTCAGATTCCAAGAAATTTAGTGATTCCCGGTTTAGGGTTTTGCTCGATCTTTAATTCCGCTAAAAATCCTTTCGAGATCACTTGAATTCGAATGATGTCTTTTGGAAAGATCCCATTTTTAACTTTCATTGATGTTTCTGGGTTCGTTATTCTGCAGGGTATCGCCCGATCCATGCTTTTGCGTAAACCCATTTCGGAAACTGCAGAACTGCGGAGGACTTATGCGGACTACTCCTTAATCTCTCGAGATTTAGGTCCAAAGGTCACATTTTTATCTTCTTCATCACATTTTCAACTTGTATTCTTGTTAGATATCAGTTAGCTTTAGTGTCGTCAAGTTAAGATCTTTCTTTTATGTTGGAAAAACACATTTTTCAATGTTAAACTTATACTTGAAGACAGATTCGGGTAGGAGCCAGCGATAAGGAAAATTTCAGAAAGGGGAAAGATTGTGTTGGTAGATACAGAGTCCAAGGAGCATTTCCGGGTCTGTCTGATCTCGGTGTAGGTGTTATCTGTCATGACCAGGGACGAAAAGATGCCAAAGATGATGATGTTCTTTTGGCTAATCTTGGTCAAGCTGAAAGCATTAGGTATCGGCTCCGTTCTTATGGTAGATCTATTGCTCAGCAAGACTTACTCAAGAAACTTGGTGACAGCGTGTTTATGAATCCGAGAAAGTCTGGTCTGTCTGAAACGATTCTTCCTGTTACTCAAAAGAGAACTAGCAACAAAACAGAAGAGAACAAGCCTGATTCTGTAGAAGAGATAGAGATCAGTTCTGATGCAGCTGAGAAGGAGAGCAATTTGCTTCCATCTATACTTAGACTCAGCCGGTCCAGACCTCAACCGGTTTCAGAGACACATGATGACATAGTTGATGGGTCTGATTCTGCTTCTGGTTGTGGAGTCTTACTAGAAGATGGTACTACTTGCACTACAACTCCAGTCAAAGGAAGACAGAGATGCACAGAGCATAAAGGGAAAAGACGCATACCGTGTGAAGTTCCTACCACAAGAGAATGTGAGCAAGCTGATGAGATATGTGGAGTGATTTTACCTGATATGGTACGTTGCAGAAGACCACCTGTTTTAAGGAGGAAACGATGCGAGGATCACAAGGGAATGAGAGTCAACGCCTTCTTCTTTCTGCTGAACCCTACAGAACTTGAAAAAGCCGTCAAAGAGGAAAAATCCAAACCAAAGACATGTACAGGCATGAACCAAGAGGATTCCGGTTTGAATCTTTTATGTGAAGCTACAACAACTAATGGTTTGCCTTGTACGAGAAGAGCCCCTAAGGGAAGCAAAAAATGTTGGCAGCACAAGGATAAAACTGTGGACCACAGATCATCCGAAAATGTTCAGTCAGCAACCATAAGTCAAGTAATTTGTGGTGTTAAGCTGTACAATGGATCGGTATGCGAGAAAGCTCCTGTGAAAGGACGGAAGAGATGTGAGGAGCACAAGGGGATGAGAGTCACATCTTGAATTCAAAGCACTAGAGTAACTCCTTTTGTAAGTACCTGACCTAGCAGGTTTGGTATTGGTAAAATTTGTTATTTACCGTATCATACTTTAACTCTAGATATCTTAGATTGTATGACTTAACTACGTAGGTACGAGTTCATCGAACTGAATATGCTTTTCTGTTATCATTGTCTCTGTAATAAACTAATAACTTTGTTTCTTTCGGCCAAAATCTAGAAGATGCTGAACTAGCTAAAATACTCTTATCTGTAGTTTCAGCATATCAACTATTGTGTTCTTGATTTCTTTCTCATCAAATTCACCATTGATACACGTCTGTATTGAGTAAGCATCACTCTTGAACTTAATGGACCACCTTCTCGTTTTTTGGCACATTTGCTTTTATCTACATGTTCTGTTGTGTTGTCTTGAGTTTCTTGACTCTTGAAACCATCAGTGTCAACTATGAACCATTCTAAGACATGGCAACCAGAGAGGTTCCGTTACTTAGAATCCTGAACAGATATAAGATGATGAGTACGCATCATTTCAACCTGCAAGATAGATCTGAGAAACTTTCTTCTGCAATTTGTCTTTTCAAGTTAAGAAACCGACGACATGATTATTATTTCGAAATCCTGAGAATCAACAATCTGTGTCTCTCACTATTTTGTAAGGTTAGATACATTGGAAAGTATTCAATAATATTCCTGAATGAAAAATTAAAGTATTCAAGTAATTCTATAATTACATAGAAGTCCTCGAGTTTTTGACTGGAACTCTGGCACTGTTTATTTGGAGGAATGCTAGCTTCAGTTTCCTCTAAGGAAAAAATGGAATGTACAATCTCTTACAATAATCTGTGGTTTAAAACACCACAAAGAATTAGACCACCTTAAGGGTGATCTTGGAACTAGGTGAAAACGTTCCTTTTGCGTGTCGTCACTGCTTCTGCCTCCATTTCTTCTCGCGGTGGGACTCTTAAGTGCAGCTTCATAATATCATATACTGTGAATCCTATTGCTACAGATGGTACAACCTAGAGAAAACCAGAACAGAAAAAAAGTCTATAACTCAATCCTCCATTATGGGAAGATTAAACAAAGAAAAATCTATGAAACGACTCTCAAACCTTAAGGTAATTGATACTAAGCCCAGAGAAGAGTTGCTTCCAACCTTCTTCTCTAGCAATCTTGAAAAGGGTTTGCATTGTTCCTCTTCTTCTTGTTTCTTCCTTAACGGCTGCATATAGTCTCTCAACCTGGCAGGGAGTCTTGGTTTAATACTACTAAGGATTATTTTGTGTGAAGATTCAAGGATTTGTTTGAAAGAAGCAGAACCAGATCAAACCTGCATTTGTCTCCTGACAACATCAAGAGGGTACGTTAAGGTCTGACCAAGCAATCCAGCAACCGAGCCACATACGAGTTTCAGGGAAATGTCTTTCTTATGTTCCGCAGGGACATGACGTTTCATCTCTTCATAGAAGTAGAACTTCAAACCAGCATAAGGGAAGATCCCATACAGAGAAGGAGCTGATCACAAACAACCAAAAGAAAGATCAAATCCTTTTTGAGTCTTAGAGAAGGAGAGGATCTACCAGATCCAAAGATATGGTTACTCTGTACCTACACCACGATATAGGCCACGGAATCCAGATTCCCTGTATGTCCTCGAGAAACAATCTACAATACCTCTGTACACAATGTGTTCCAGGGGAACAACAGTTTTTGCTTGCGCCTTTGCTGAACCAACAACCTGCACTGCTGAAACCTCTATGAGCCTACTTAGGTTCTAGCTAAGGAGGAGACATAAAAACACAAGATATCTGAAGACGATTACCTGATAAGCCAGCTTTGTCCGGACCAGGTCAAGAGGATAAGTGAAAAGAACCGCGGTACCACCAGCGAATGATCCGGCTACAAGATCAAGCAATGGACCTCGGGTAGTGTATGGGAAACCAATGATGATCCATCTCCTGTATTCCTCATAAGCCATGTAATGAAGAGCTGCATAGGGAACTATCCGAGCAACACTTGCGCCATTCCCTCTATATGAAAACCAAAAAGAGGGTAAACAATCTCATCACTCATGACTGAACTGAATGGAGCTCAAAACGCATCTAAACATACCGGTAGAAACCCATCAAACCTTCAGTTTTGCCAATCTTGTTGATTGATCCTACAAGTCCTATCTTTTTAAACTCCTCTCTTCTGGTCTGAAAAAGATCAATACTTTCATAAGCTTCTTTGATTCCGGAGGTGGTGTAACAAGAATAAAACAGATTCCAATTGAGAAAACAACACTAAATGTTCTCTAGTTTTGATGCTTAGTTTCATGACTCAAGTAAACCTAATTGAATTTGGTTACAAATCAATCTTAGCTCTGCTATTTCTAGCAGAAACACTACAAAGCTAGATAAAATCGAAAAAACAAAAATCCCCAAATGATTGGTACCTGAAAAAGAATTTTAATTCGCTCAAGTGGAGCAACGGCGGTTTTAGCAATACCGCCGGTGACGCCGCCGGCAATAAGCTCCTTAGCGAACAAAGGCATCGAATCAATAATCCCGTTCTTCTCTTCGCCCTCCGCCATCGAAATAGAGGTAGAGAGAGAGAAAAGATTAGATACAGGTTTAATTGGATCTTCTTCTTCGGCTTCTTGTTTTACTCCTCCTTTTAAGAATCTTTGTACAGTTGAAGTAAACAGAAGAAGAAGAAGAAGAAGAAAAAAAAAAGAATTGTTCCTTGTGATCAATCAAAGACTTGTTCCTGTCTGATTCTCACCTTCCCCTGCAAGTTATATATATAACTCATCTTTTATTCTCCGTTTAATTAGTGCAAAAGTTTATATGATTTTTTAATTTTGATTTCTGCTTTTTTCCTTTTTTTTTTTATGTCTTGGAAGATTCCAAGTTGAGACGATTAATGTTCAACTTTTCCCTTTATTTAATGTCTTGAACACTTTAAACTTGTGCAGATTCGACTCTGAATTATTTATTTCCGAACGAGTAAATACAGATGATCAGTCAATTTTGAACGAAAAGCAATAAACTTATTTATTGACAATTACCACTTACCAGTCTAGATGATCATTAACAGATAAGTGTATACTGATGCTGGTCTTTTGAAACACAAGAAATACAAGATCAATAAGAATGTGAAGGGTTTAAGTCATGCTAAATTTAAGTTCTACAAGTAGAGACTTCTCCACCGGAATTAACAAAATTTGTGTGTACATGAAAACTTGGTTGTTGTGAGCTCTCGAGACTAGTCCTGTGGAGGAATTACTTATGTGCCTCGATGACCTTTGAGTAAAACTCCCATGACTCGTGTGTCTCTGTTATGGCAGTCTGACCAAATGGATTCTCCGCGACAAACTTCTGAACATTCTCTGCATCTGCTAATCTTTCAAGATACTTCCTTAGCTCACCCTCAGGTCCTGTCACAAGAAATGAAATATCATTGTGTCATTGTTCTTGGTATTTTATTGAAAGAGAACCAATGTGTGTCTCCATTAACTCTTTCTGCTTCCTGTTGAGTAATTTAATTATGTAAAGACTAACCCAATGCAGAATCTTGATCATCCGTGTACTTATACGGGCAAGGGAAGATTCCAGTGTGTGGCTAAAAGAGAGGAAGAGCAATACCAACCAATGATGAGGTTAAAAATTTGACATTGAATGCATAAGTCTATTCGCAGGTGCTCGAGTACTTACAGGATTACACAAGGCCTTGTCGGGGGAATCGTCAACTAGCAAAGTGTTTGTCTCATCGTACTTTCGCTTTCCACAACTGACGCATGTCCCAAAACAGTCCCATACTGTTCGTAGATTCTTGAGGAACAGAGGTTTATCGTTCTTCTCCTGAGTTTTAAACTTCGTTGTTGTGCATTTATTCTGATCCTGTGTACATATGAAGACTAGGATTTGTGAGTTCATTAGCTGGTTTCTGGACCAATAATTAGAGTGAGTTACATAGCTCGTATGTACACTAAATACCGCATAGTCAAAGAAAGGCCGGTTACATAGCTCATAAAGATTGTATATTGTGTTGTTACAATGTCAATGTCAAGTGCATTTCCCGTAATCTAGTTCTGTCATATGGAAACTGCATTTCTCATCTCAATATCTAGAAAATAGCTCATAGAGGTTGTAGAGATCACTTACAAAACAGAACAACAGATTCCTTGCATAGTTTCTCATGAGAATGCCGACCATATAATCCAACCCACTAGTAAGAGGAAAAGGTGAGATGGGATTAATTGAGGAATTGAACTTCATATATGTATAAGACACCTATCTAATCAGTTCAGGAAGCTTACATGCGCCTAGAGGACCATATCGCTACATGAAATCTCTCAAAGCAGAAGTCAAGAAAACTGGACAGAAAAGGCCTCCTGAAGACTATAGAAAAAATTAAAAAATAAAAGACAAAGGAATTACTTTGTAGTCAAAAGACGCATGTAACAACTTACAAGCGACCACATAGTTGATTCTTTACCTGATCTGTATGATACTTTACCATCTGGAATAAATTGACCTGTAAACCCCTGCACTATATCTCCGAGTATTCCATTCAAATCAAACACCACTAATTTTCTAGTACGACCTTCACAAGAGCATCTAGGTTCACTTGTTTCTGATGATGAAACTCCTTGAGCCTTATTATTTTGCACTAAGACAGAACTTGACAAAGATGCTTGAAGCTTTTCCCTGTCAACTTCTGGTTCTTCATCTTTCCTAATTAAGGAAACATCATCCTTCTCGTCCATATCATCAG
Organism: Capsella rubella; assembly: GCF_000375325.1. Taxonomy (NCBI): domain Eukaryota; kingdom Viridiplantae; phylum Streptophyta; class Magnoliopsida; order Brassicales; family Brassicaceae; genus Capsella; species Capsella rubella. The sequence continues at coordinate 5,509,597 of NW_006238917.1, read as the reverse complement.
TTTTATGATCTAAAGAATTTTTCTTCTTGCTCTTCTTTGTTTTGACCTCAACCTTGCTAGCACCTTCTGCTCCCAAGGCATTCTGATCAACTTCTCCCTTTTCATCTTTTATCTTTTTACTATCATCCTCCATATTGTCAGTTTCATGATCTATTGAATTTTTCTTCTTCTTGCGTTTCTTTGTTGTGACCTCAACCTTACTATCATCTTCTACTCCGAAGGCATCCTGGACAACTTCTTCCTTTTTATCTTTTTTCTTTTTCTTGGAAATTTTAACATCCTGGACAATTTCCTTCTTAGTTGCAGAATCTTCAATGTTACTAGCCATATCCATACTGGCAATCTCCCCATCACAAATTTCCACACCTTCTCGATTTGATTGATACAACAAACTGTCACTATCCATGGTGGCTACTGATTCGCAATTTTTTTCCTTTTTTATCTTCCTCTTATGTCTTTTGCGCGGAACATCACTAACACCTTCTTCTCCAAACATATCCTGATTAGATTCAATATTTTCATCTTTTGTCATTTCTTTACGTTTTCCAGATTTCTGAACTCCACTTTTCTCTCTGGTTACAGATTTTTCAGTTTTACTTGTCATATCCTCTCCCCCAAACTGTAGTCCGGCATTTCCATCACAATTTTGCATGTCTTTTCCCTCTGAATGATCCAACAAACACTCTACAGATCCTGATGGCTCAGGGACTTCCATGTCTGCAGTTTTGTGATCTGCAGATGCAGTTTTATTCTTCTTTCCTTTCTGTTTTTTGCTCCTTAAATCACAAACACCTGCTCCAAGAACGTCCTCTTTAACACCATTGTTTTCATCTGTTTCCTTCTCTTTAGTTTTTCCGAGATTCTGTAAACCACTTACCTTCCCAGTTACAGAATTTTCCCTATGAGTAGCCGAATAACTAATTATCCCACCATTACCATCATTATTTTCCACACACTCTACTGACCCGCTTTTCGTGGATGTTGGCAAAGAATTTCCTAATGGATCACAGACCTCCACTGTTTTGGTCTTCCTCTTCTTCTTTCTTTTGGCTTTAGGACTCTGACTTTGGGCCACAGTTTCACTGAGTTTGACATCAGTGCATTCTTGTTGTTCCACTGTATCATCCTTGGATTTTGGACAACTACTTATCACAACACTAGCAATAGATTTTTCCTCTATACTCTTCGGTTGTGATCCTTCAGCTTGAGAAGTAGTATTGTATTTAACTTCAAGAACATGCTCTTTAACTTCAGTATTCCCATCTGTTTCCTTATTCCCATCATCATTTTCCACACACTCCACTGACCCGCTTTTCGTGGAGGTTGGCAGAGTATCTCCTAATGGATCACAGACCTCCGCTGTTTTATTCTTTCTCTTCTTCCTTTTCTTGGGTTTAGGACTCTGATCTTGGGCCACAGTTTCACTGTACTTGACATCACTGCACTCTTGTTTTTCCACAGTATCATCCTTGGATTGCAGACAACTATTTATCACAACACTAGCAACGGAGTTTGACAGAGTGTTGGGTGGATGCACTTGGTATTCGTTGGTGATTTTTTCTACATCATCCAACATTTTCTCTTCACAGGAAGAGTCCTCTTTCTTCTTCCTCTCTCTCCTTTTTGATTTTTTCCTACTGGAACCATTCTTATTAGCATCTGGTAGTGATTCTTCTCTTGTTGACAAAATTGAGTCTGTATGATGTAGTGTAGCTGCAGGTAGTGTAGATACACGATTCTCGGATAACTGGACTTGATCTTCACTGGTGGATTTCTCTGTTTTCCCATCTGCGTTCCCATTCTGGCTACTGATATGAGATTCAATATTCTTCAACTCACTTTCCTGTTTCCTTGATTTCCTCTTCTTTTTCCCCGATCTCTCCTTTTGCTTATCACTCAATTCAGGATTCTTCTGACAGTCATTTGAATTTCCAATGTCTGAAACTGTAACAGGCTCCATGATTTCTTTGATTCACTCGGAAATCAGCTGCAGTGCCAAAAAAAATCAACCGAAACGTTTCTTAAGTTAAGCAAAAGTGATGACTAACAGAAAAAATTCTCAAGTAATTAATTTAAGATGCCTCACATAAAAATAACCAAACGCTAGCGCTAAAACATCATTTGAAAAGTGAGCCATAGAGAGTATGCATTCAATGTGATCCAAACCATTCCAGCCAAAATTTTATCACAAGAAAAAATATGCACATTCTAATACCATTTCCTCATCACAAGATGATTGGCACTGTTCTAAATCCCACAAACACTGAAATAAGCCATTAACTAGAGTATCACTGCATCAGAGAGATAGGGGAAAAAACGAAAAAATGCCAGATTCAATCGACATGCGAATATACAGCATAAGTATTGGTAACCCAACTGCAATATCAGCTAAAACTTATATACCCTAGGGTCAGATCTTAAATTCGAATTTGGAAAACAAAAATCACCCTGAAGAAGAGACGAACATGGCAATACATTAAATTCAACCCGAAAGTAAAACAAGTTAGTGTCTCAATACCAACCGACCACCTCGTCGGAGAATTTTCCGGCGGGTGCTTTATACAAAGAAGAGCAGAAGAAGATAAACCTCGAAAAAAAATTCAAATTGGCGAAGAGTGTCTCTGAACTTTCATGAGAGGCGCGGCGAATTCGAGAGCCAAGGGTTAGTTAAGCTCCTCACTCAACCTTCGTTTGTGTTACGGTGCTCCGCGCTAGAACTAATAAACCGGAACGGTTTAAATTGAAATCTTATCGATAACCATGCCGGTTTGCAAGAATGACCACTAAATTAATTCTTAAATGACTAAGACGACGTTTAATACCCAAAAAACAAATATGGCTGTCGACCAAAAAAAAAAAAAGAAACAAATATGGCCCATAGATTTGGCCCATTTAGAAATAGACAATATGGACTTTTCTTATTATATAGATGACAGATGCAAGAGCCATGCAAGTCTCAAAATGAGCAAACCAACATCCTTCTAGGATGATTCTGTTAATCAAATCAAGAATTCGATGTCATATTAAAGTTTCTAACTCACGGTTAGTGACTTACTATATACAAATTGTAACATGATTTAAGAAATCGCAAAGTAATTTTGTAACTCATAAAAGTTTTGGATTTAATTAAGCTACTTGCATTTATTTGACCAAATAGAAACCCCATACTGTATATAATTTGAGACCCTCAAGATTGTGATGAGGGTGATGTTTTTTTTAATCTTATATATAGAGAGATGATTGTTTTCGAGTCTCTTCAGTAAAATGAAATCTGAAGAAGAAAGGTCTTATGTCTGTAAGGAGATGTTCTGAAAACAATTGTTATTTGGTTTATTGTATAACTATAAGTGTAACTCGATATTTGAAATTATCTGTCAATAAAATCTTTAAATCAACTTGAACATAAAAAAAAACCAAAGTTGCACGCGTAGCAACAATTTTAATCTATCACATGTTTTATCATAAGCACATCCGAAATACAACTAGGCAAACTGGAGTTACTCTAATTAAATCGGAGACAGCTAGATTGTAACGTTGGTCTTCTTAAATTTGGATTCGTTATCATTACAAATTACTGAAACTAACATTAGAGATCATCAAACTGTACGTACGTAGACACAGCTATTTCTTGTATATATCACTGATTTTGATTTTAACCATGAAGATTATGGTAGTATGGTTACCAACAAGCAAGATAACCCAAAAGAAAATAGTTTAAAATGAGATTACTCAGTGTGGAAAAAGATTTGGCGATTCTTCTCATTTTCGAAGTTTCATATTCAATAGAATAGAATTAACCATTCAATAGAAAATTATTGGTCAATCAATACGTGAGTAGATTATACAATACATAAATATACACATACGTGTGTTCTTCTTTGTGGGCGTATGAGAATAGACAGACTGTCGTATTTTACCCCTTATACATTTGTTTTTTCTTTCTTTTGTATTTTTAATTTATATTTTTGGGCATGAGAATCAGTGTCCAAGTGGAAGCTATTAGCTATGTTGGTTGATAATTCAATTTTCTAATATATGTGCAAAAGTAAAGCTTTCACCTTCATTTTTCTATACGTATATATATATATATATATATATATTGAAGAGTACCCATTCATGCATTATTCAACAATGATTGAAGATCATAATAAAGTGTACTAGTTCTAAGATATTATTACAAAATTTACAACTTGACTTACTCCATGTGTGTTTTTTAATTCTCGAGGCACTTTTGTGTTCTTGATTCTATTTTACACCTAATCTAACAATTGTATTATGTATACAGCTATTTTACATATAAATTATACAGCCATTGCTGTTGAAAAATTAATGGAGTCCCCCATCTGTTTTGACAAATCCATTTTTTTCACAAGTTCCAAGACTGTATGATGAGTATAATAATTCTAATCAATTACTTCAGTTTGGACTGTTAATAATGCAAGTGTAAATTAAACATCAAAAATTTATGTTGGAAACCCAATAATAATTAAGAAGCAATCTAATGATTTTTATTCATCATATTTCCATTGAGTATACTACATAGAGTAGCTATACACACAGATATTTATTTAAGTTACCTCGACCTTCTTCCTATGGTCTTATGCAGATTGTCGTCAATTCAAAAGCGTATTAAACAAATATTTTCAAAAATAATTAAGACTTTTAAAAACTGACTAGTTAATTAACGGGAAATTAAAGTAAGAGTCAATATATCAATACTTTATTTTGTGTGAGTGAAAGGTCTTATCTCGACTTTGGCATGGGTCATAATCATATGATTATATATGAACCTTATCATTTGGCATGATCAGCGTGTGAATGCTCATAAAGTTGGCCGGACAAACATATTTAAATTCATAAATTTGTGTTTATTTAGAGGAGGTTCTTGATTTTCTTTCTTCATCAGTCAGAAAAAGTAAGAGCAATATAATATATTAGAAAATAAAGCCCACTTTATAACAATATAATGTGTTTAAAATTTTAGCAAAAAGGCAAGTTTTGGCTTTACATGCATATAGAAAACAATATGAATATCTAATCAGCTTAAAGTTCTTATGTATAAGTTCAGCTATATACTCATATACATACAGAGATTAGAATAAGATCTACTATCGTATGCTGAGAAATATTAACTAGTTAGGAATTGTATGCTGAGGGATGTTAACTAGTTAGGAATCGTATGCTTCGTTTCTTTTGAATATTTTTGGGTTTTCAACTAACCACGGACATGTAACAGTAATATATATTGTATCTTCTTCTTTCTTTTTACCTTCAAAACACTCTACTTGACTTATTTTAAGTTCATATTATTAAGAAAAGAAAAAAAAAAAACAAATGTCTATTTGAGAGTTGAGAAGATAAAGTAACACTGGCAGTGAAGAACTTGTGTTGCAGATTATGACAACGTGTTCGTACAAACACGTTTTGGAATATTCTTGCATGTCATAACGCGTTTCGAAATATTATACTACTAAGCTACTATTATTTTTGTCTCATTGAAATCAAGAATTTAGAAATTAAAAATGCAAAAGTAGTTTGAAATACGTATATGGTAATTCTCGTTTACTTTTCAATTTATTGTATATCTTGTATATATCACTCCACCGAATCTTTAAAGTTTGTCGCGACTTCCACATTGTTGAATACAAAACTCAATTATTAACCTGTGGGGAAAAAGAAAAATACAAATGAATGAACAAAATTATTAATAACTTCAATAAGATCCATTTCCTGAAAAAAAAATGTAAGAATAATGGGTTCATCTGGTAAGTATAAGAATTGGTTGATTTGAAATTGAGTAAATATTAGCAAGTGAAGTGTTAATTAGTTGTTTGATTTACTATAAAGCAAATGTAAAAAGACTAAAGAAAATCTTGTTAAACTTTTTTTTTTTTTTTAATTTTTTTTGTAAGTAAAGACTTGTATAAATGATTTATTGGTAACCCAAATGGTTTTTTTTTAATTTAAAGAAAAAGACACGTGTGACGTATTGTCGGTAACCCAAATGCTGAAACTTGAGACTGCATCTTTAACCCCAAAATATAACTTTAAACTGCATGCATGTCCTAACAAAATGTAGAATCGTACTTTTTACATTTTAGAACATCTAATATCACAAAAATATTAGGTCATTCATAAACTTCGGATATCAACATTCCCGAATAGAAAAAGAAAAGGAAAAAAGGAGTCGTATTATTGATACAGATATAGCGAATGATCAGAAGGTTTGGTTGGAGGGATGATACGATTTACCAACTCAAGATGATGTTTAGTTAATCCATTTCTGACAAGTGACAATAAGAATGAAACATGTCTGTCGTGGCCTCTTCTCATTGGCCACATGAAACTGTGGAAGATACGACTTTACACAAAATCGTTTTTAGAAAATTCTTTGTGTTGACAGCATATCATTGCGGATTAGGATCATCATCCTTCTCAGTTTAGTTGCTAGTTGCTACAATCATCTCATGGTTTTGTGACTTTTGTCTTGATCTCTTTTTTTTTTTTTTTTTTTAATCTTTTGAGTTTTGAGTGGTTTATAAACGAGTGATGGACACCCCCTACTCCCTATAGTACGTGTTGTTAATTGTAGTATATTATAAATATACCATATTAAGTGCAGTTTTGGCAATTAATTAACGTGCATATATAATAGACTTTTTCGTTTTATTTTACCGTACCCTAAAGAAATTATGTATATATCCTTATAATCTGGAACCTAGCTATATCAAAGCAAGAACAACCAAGTTAAAATCAATCCTCGTAAATAAAAATAGTTGGTATTTTTCTTCTAGCATGTGATTACCTAACGAAATGTTACAATTGCTTAAGAAATAAATATTCACAATTGCTTAAAAATGAATTAATATCTAGTTGCTGGTATGATCAACCTTTCGGACATAGTTACCATGTGTAACAATTAATAAACAATCTATTGTCTATGGCTTAAGAGAAACACTTGCATTCATAGCTCATCCACAACTCTTCGAAGTGAGATCACAATAGAAATTCCAAACAACAACCTTTAACTATTTTTGGAGATCACTCTCGCACGAAAATTCAAACTAATATCAGAATATGTAAAAAAACCCGACTACTTTCGGCATTTAAACACCCGCAAGTAAGTCATAATTGAAATCGCAGTAGAAGAAGAACTTGAATCATGATTTGTAAAGTTGTACCACTATATATGTATCCATTTTTGAAAAAAAAAAAAAAAATGTATCCATTTTTGAGTGTTTATAGACGTTGTAGTAGTTTAATAAAGAAAAAAATATTTGATGTCAAACCAAAAAAAAAAGAAAAGAAGTAAAGGTAAAGTAAACTTTTAAGTGAAATCCACATGATCATATTACGAACAAAAAGTTTACATTAACAAAAAAAAGTGCATATTGTTTGTACACGGGAGGTGATAACAATAATACGAGAGTTTGGGGACGATACGAAACCAATTCCTTTATTAACGTTTAAACGAGATCCGGGGTTACAAGAGTAGGTCCTGCTACGACAGTTATAGATTATCTGCCGAGCCAGGAACCTTTACGAAATGGAAAGACAAACGCGAGAGAGCGGGTGGCTCAATCGCAATTCTACGAAACAGTTGGACAAAACGCAAGAGTGTCGTGGCTAGGCAGCGATTCTCTTGTTCTCTGGTTAATATCCTCTGGATCCCTCCCTGTTCCAAGCAATGATTCAATGCATTTATAGTGGCACAGAAACCTAGAAACTACTTGTGTCTCCCTTGCGAATGACGAATTTGCCCTCGGGAGCTTGATGGGCTTTTAAGCTTAAGGAAGGCCCTCTTTTACTCCATGGGCTTATGTTTTGTGTCCACTAATACCTAAGGGCTATTGCCCATATCCAACACATATCTATATATAACTACCTAGATAATATAGTTAATTAACAACAAAGACTATAGATGGCAATATCGTTTGATGCATGTCTCGTATATTTTCATGAAGATGCTCTCCTTATTAGCCGCACAAACAGTCGCCAAAACTCCACTTCTCTTTCACGTTCTCTGTTACAACTTGCGTCATTGTTTATATTTTATTAATCCAGTTATTAGTATTTAATTTGGTGCATACTTCAATGATTGGTCCGTAAGATATCATGAACTTCTGCTCGAAGATTTTGTGTTAGGATTAGAGTAATTGATTGCAATTTATTATACACTTATGGGGATCAATCAATCAATCAAATGGTGACTAAATTTGATTCTATGTTCCTATGAAATTACACACAATATGTAAACAATCCATTGGATTGTCACGTTTGTGGTAGACATAATCCAGCATGATTTGAAGCAAATCTATGACATTAAACTAGAAGAAATGAATCAATTCATTAATTTCCTTAAATTTTGCTTATTAACATGTTTTAGCAACATAATTAATGTATGGTGCACTCTTTTACTCACAGATTATGAAATTTTCGTTGTAAATTTATTTTTAATGGTAAATTTATTAAAACGCTTTACATTTATTTGAGTTTGACTCCATTACCATGTTATGTATGACGCTATAACCCTTCACATCTTTGCAACATAGCTATTACCGATGGATATATATTTCAACATAGATAGATATTCATACGTACTACTCCTAAAATGTTCTCATTTATATGCTATATTAGTGTTTTTTTTTCAAGATCTAAGTTGTATGTATATATGTCGAAGTACATATCACTTAAATTCTCAAGCAAAAAAAAAAACATAGCAATCAGGCATCAGCACTACCATTTTGGTTTTTGAGTTGGTCATGTATTGAGATTCAATCTACAGTTTTATTTCCGAATCTTAAGCTGGTGGGTTCGATCACATGCAAATTACATTTGTCTATTAGTATTACGTAAATAAAAAATATACTCATATGTAAGAACACGTGTGTATAACTGTGTATATCTCCTATATACATGCATGCATCTACATAAGTTTACATAGTTTTCGTTATCCTCTACCTAATTAAATTAATTACTTTAATTCGTCATATTGCTATATATGTCGATTAAGTCCGAACATATAAACAGCAAATCCTTACACAAAATCTTAATCTCGGTGTGCGGGTAAAATTGCGACCATACAACTTTTTTTTATTATACCTATGTATCGGACTAGAAATGAAGTGTATATCGTTCGGTTAGAGCAAATGTTAGGTTGACACTTTAAAACAAAAACAAAATTCGAGCAAAAATGAATGAAATATATAAAATAGCTAATCTTACATTACTCCATTGATTCTTGTACTTAAGAAGTCGCTTACACACATTATAATCTTAAACTTTATCGACAAAACAAGCTTTTAACAAGGGATTACAATATTATCTATTCACCGTGTCTTTCTAGACAGAGATCAAACTTTGATAATATGTGCTTTAGAACTTTACTCTTGAATTTGACTATACTATCACGCTATATCCGATGGTTCTAGTGATAAAAAGCAATCATTTATAGTATGGAGAAAAAATATCCGTAATAACCAGTTCTATATATAAACAAATTGTACCAACCAAAAATGGAATCAACAACTCTACTAACTTGATATCAAATTGAGGAACTCGTGCTTTTAATCTTTGTTAATTGCTTATAAGAGCTGTGTCTTTTTTTTGTTACTTACTCTTTTTATTTGAGTTTTGAAGAATTTGAATTTTGCAACTCACTAATATTAATTTGCGATATGTAGGGTCAAGCAAGATCCTCCAAGAACTGATATTCCTGATGAACATATCGTTCACAATTTGGAATCATAATCTTATGTGGTATGATTGTATGTATCATTCTGTGTCACGTAGTTCGACTTTTAACCACTCTTAGATCTCCCGAATATCTTTCTCTGTCTTTTTTGCTTCAGTTACGTACATATCTTAAGCTTTATAAGAGTTTGACATGTAGCAAAATTGCAACTATTTCATATGATTTAGATATTTGTATAAATTTGTTTATAAAAGTGACATGGCAATGTCAAACAAACAAAAAATACATAAAATAACAAAATTAAGAATTAATAAAGAGTATAAGTCTTTATGTTAATTATTTACAGAATTAAGGGGATGGATGGTATACGGTATATACCACTTGTTTAAAACCAAAATATTTAATTCTGCTAGTATTTTTTTTTTACCATTCAAAATATTCATCAAGTTTTTAAAGAAGTAATTATGTTTTTATTTCATTAAAATGTTAAATTATTATTAGAAAACATGATTAATCTACTAATACTAGTTGTTCACCGTTTAATAATTATTTTACGAAACTTTATATACTTCTAAGAAATTATAGCTACCTTGGAATGGAACTGAACTTGGCCGGTAATGTACAATTAATAACTAAACTAATATATATTATTAGGGTTTAAATATGTATTTTATAGGTGTAAGTTAATAGTATTTTTCTTATCACATGTCTATCTTCATGAGTACAGAGATTTATACTGATAGCATGTGTAAGTGGGTTCCTAAGTACGAGAGAATTAAAATCTGCCTTTAATTAAACAAAAGGTTTTGATTAGCCGTACGTACCGCCATTAATTGGTAGCACTATTTATCACTCGTTAGGGAGCATACTTTGACCACTTGGCCATAATTATAAAATTGTTTTACGGACTAATTACGCAGCCAAGACTCAAAATTAAATTAAAACTAGTACTAATACACATAAGTATTACGTACCATAGGTTTAATATGTATAATCCTATTAACTGAAAACTACAGTTATCCATCCAATTTGTGGTTTGTCAATAATGTTATACTTAGAGACGTATTATTCTGATGGTATAATCAGCAAAAGATCGAAACTTCCTAAAATTTCTAATATAATATATATATATATATAGTCTACAAATTAATATGGTGTAGATTACTACAAATAAAGTATAAATGGATAGCCACCCACCCACTCCTCTCGTATAATCGGAATTACCATTATTTTTGGTTATCATCGAATCCGTATAGTCGGCATTTCAACCACCGTATTTGGGCTATAGATCTCATAACTAATGTTTTGGAAAATAAATAAATGAATTTATAATAGTTTTAATAAAAAAAAAATTTATGGAACATATTTATTGACAAGAGAAGGAGGAAGAAGACACAAGCTAACAGTTGTCCGAACCTGATTTTGGCAAAAGGTGATCTTTGATTTTCCTTACAACATCGAATCAGAACATTTAATTTAGTTGTTTCCCCGTTTCTTTCATCTATGGAGCTTAATTAACATCCCTCAATAACTATTCCAGCTTTTAATTACTATATTCAAAAACACATAATGTAAAACATACGCATACAATTACTATATTCACCTGTATGTCTCAATTTTATATGTACTGGTGATGGCTCTTTGTTACATATAAGTTTTTGTCATGTAAATTTGTATTCTCAAAGATATCAACTTACTTTAGTCAGCATTCTATAAAATATCAAATACGTAAATTATATTTTTAATTTATTTATTGTGACATTGTTGTACTAATTAAAGAAGAAATAAACTTGAGTATGGAAGATGTATTGATGTCTATTTTGGATTAAAATTGTAGCAGCCGACTAAACCAAAATATTTTGAAACTTTTCCGAAAACAGACCACATTAAAACATAGGTAAACTAAAAAATTAATCGAAATTATACCATTTTTATCACCGGATGAAAAATTCCAAACAACAACAACATTACGTTTAAAAATTGATAATCAACGTTTTAAGGAACTAGCGATCTCGTATAGATGAACCACCGAGAAGTTTCAAGATAGAAACAAACACAAATGAAATAAAAATAATAGATAAAAATTAAAACACTCTTATCTCTATTCATCCATTTGCAGGTCAATGACAACGTATTTTTCCACAATCGAATCTTCCTTGTTCTTTACTCAAACTACTTCTCTATATGTAAGTAAACTAATATTTAAAATCTAAATACATTGTCAAACACGTCCATCTCCTTCACGTTTGCTATATATACCTCTCCCTCATCAGCACAAACGTTTAACTCCAACACACACTTCTCTCTATCTCTCATCAACCTCTCTCTCTCTCTCTCCCATTGTGTTTCAGAGCTGTCACGTGTCACGTGTCTAGTTCGAAACTCTTATAAAAAAAAATGGGTCTTCCTCTAATGATGGAGAGATCATCAGACAACAACAACAACAACGTCGTCGAGCTTTCTCGAGTTGCGGTTTCAGACACACACGGCGAAGACTCACCTTACTTCGCCGGTTGGAAAGCTTACGACGAAAATCCTTACGACGAAACTCATAACCCTTCCGGTGTCATTCAAATGGGTCTTGCCGAGAATCAGGTAATTAAAATTACTTTATATAGTAATATTTTCTTATTAAATATATTCTGTTAATGTATTAAATAGTCCTAAGTCCTAACTCTCCTATCTACCTACACACAGGTCTCGTTCGATCTTCTTGAAACTTACTTAGAGAAAAAGAATCCGGAAGGTTCGATGTGGGGATCAAAAGGAGCTCCTGGGTTCCGTGAAAACGCACTGTTTCAAGACTACCACGGTCTCAAAACTTTCAGACAAGCCATGGCTAGCTTCATGGAGCAGATTCGAGGAGGTAAAGCTAGATTCGATCCTGACCGCATCGTCCTCACCGCCGGAGCCACCGCAGCTAATGAGCTCCTAACTTTCATCCTAGCCGATCCTAACGACGCTCTTCTAGTCCCTACACCGTATTATCCAGGGTACGTCACACTTTATAATATATATAAAGATAGACTACTACAAAGAAATAGCTGCAACAAACTAACACCATTTAAAAGAAAATTAATTATAAATTTATAATATTTTGTCTTCGATATTTTCAAGCATTGTATTTACCAAACCGGTATTTTTTCCATTACAGTTTCGATAGAGATTTGAGATGGAGAACCGGAGTGAAAATAGTACCGATCCATTGCGACAGCTCGAACCATTTCCAGATAACCCCGGAGGCGCTCGAGTCGGCATACCAAACGGCTCGTGACGCAAACATTAGAGTCCGAGGAGTGCTCATAACCAACCCATCGAACCCATTAGGTGCGACGGTCCAAAAGAAGGTTCTTGAAGATCTCCTTGACTTCTGCGTACGCAAGAACATTCACTTGGTCTCAGACGAGATCTACTCAGGCTCGGTCTTCCATGCTTCCGAGTTCACCAGCGTTGCCGAGATCGTGGAGAATATTGATGACGTGTCAGTAAAGGAACGAGTCCACATCGTCTACAGCCTTTCCAAGGATCTTGGTCTTCCCGGTTTCCGCGTCGGGACAATATACTCCTACAATGATCATGTCGTGCGGACAGCGAGAAGGATGTCGAGCTTTACGCTTGTCTCGTCGCAGACACAACACATGTTGGCCTCCATGTTGTCGGATGTGGAGTTTACGGAGAAGTACATAAGGATAAACAGGGAAAGACTTAGGACACGGTACGAGACGATTGTGGAAGGGCTTAAGAAGGCAGGGATTGAGTGTTTGAAGGGGAACGCAGGGCTATTTTGTTGGATGAATTTGGGTTTCTTGCTCGAAAAGAAAACCAAGGAGGGCGAGCTCCAGCTTTGGGATGTGATCTTGAAAGAGCTAAAGCTGAACATATCTCCAGGATCTTCGTGCCACTGCTCGGAGTTTGGATGGTTTAGGGTTTGTTTTGCTAATATGAGTGAGAACACTTTGGAGATTGCGTTGAAGAGAATACATGAGTTCATGGACCGACGGAGGAGGTTTTGAAATGTAAAGTAAAAAAAAAGAAAAAAAAAAGTAAATTAAATCTGTTTTTTTTTTTGGATGGTTAATATGGGGGAGGGTAAATTAATTTTTTTAGGAAAGAGAAGATGATTAATCGAAAACCATTGATGGCAAATGGGTTTTCATTTGTTTCTCTTTTCTAGATATCATTGTTTGTTTTCTTGCTTTGGACCCAAAGCAAGTTAATTATTGCATGTTCATCAAGGTTGATCTGTATTACTTGATGTTGTTATAGAAGAATTATTATATAAAAAAATATTACAGCATATATATCTCTCTATTGCAAATTATCTTTATAACTAAGGAAAACAAAATTGTTAACATTGATATTAAGCTTTATGATATACCTCGAAAATATATTCTAGATAGTAGATACAAATTTGCTTCTTCTTTTTAAAAGGTCACCGATCTGTATAAATCTATGTACTATTTTGTTGACCTTTTCTAGTCCAAGTAAATTTTTTGTTGTTATTATTCTGCAAATGGGGATTAAACAAGATTATTTAAATGTGGTCATGTCATTGTTGATGTAATTTCTACATAGGTTTAGTGTTTTTATGTCGTTGGGTCTTGTTGACTTTTGGTCACTGTACAACTCTAGCAAGAAATGTGTCCATTTTATTCTCTTGGTGAGATCGATCGAACTAATGTTTACGCGTGGCTACCAATTAAGTGAAGTATCTTGCATATATATATAACGGATTATAACAATATATATATATATATATATATAGTACAACTAGTTGTATTGTTTTAGTATCTTGATAACCAAAGATATTTGATGTCAGCAAAATTCTGACTAATTTTCGATTCCTGTGACTAGAATGAAGCTAATAACAAGTATTCTTAAATCAAACATTTTGATGTTTGTTCTAGATTCATAAACAAAGACTATCAAACAATTGGTTTATTCCTAGCTATATATAGTCCCCGAGTTATTTCGTTTTCATGACCTAGCCGTCGAGGTCGTACACCACTTGGTTGGATAAAAACAAATGAATTAAGTGCAAAGACATTGGTCTCTATTAAAAAAAATATAAATAATGCAAATTTTTGTTACATGTATTGTTTTTTTTGAACAAACTATTGTTACATGTATATTTTTTTTTTTATCCGATTGTTCAGTTACTAGATTTGTTACATGTATTTAAATATACAGATTGTATATAATACTTCCAAACAGTATGTAATGTATATATATATATATTGGAATGAGTTCATATATCTATTAATTTATTGATAGTGAATGAAGAAGAAAATGGAATTGTATATTGGCATTGGTAGCTATAGTAGTAGAGGTTGCATGGAACGGCAATATATGCATTTTCTTACATCAAGCAAACAATTATACTGATACCAAATTTATTTTAAATGACTTGCTTTGAATAAATCACAAAGATTATATATAAGTGAAAATTCTAAACTTACAATTAAATTTGTAATGTTTTTCACTGCACCGAATTTTCCATATACATCCATGCATATATACTTTGACCTATATAGGTTTTTATATTATGATTCATAATAACTTTCGGTATGTCATGCACAAATAACAAACATATATGTACATACTTTGACTTATACCAGCTATATATATTATAATAATGTTATAATACTTCCACTTACAGCTAAATTAGGAGAAGTATCTGATTTGACTAATCCTTTAAAAAGAAAAACTCCTTAATTAAGCTTATTAAAATGAGGTTCGAAAGCATCAAAGAAATGTTAAGTATTAAAGACTAGTGGACTTTGCATTCATAATCCTTTTTAAATTAATCATCGATTTGACACTTATTCTCTTCACTTTGCATGCTTCGTTGATATCTTTCTACTTTAATACTTTTGACTTTAAACATTCCCATGTCTCTATCTACGTGTCTAATACAATTTCCTATACTCGACGTTGTGGGTCAAAATATATATATTTACCAAGTCATTTTGTACGTGAATACTTTTGACTTTTATTGTTCGTGTATATTATTATGCTATTCGTTGCTCGTAAAGGTCAAAAGATTCAATATTTATAATTGTCCTTCCGTGACAACTGGTACCAAAACTTCTGCGACAAGTGCAAAGATTGACTTATCAAATTTTCGTGAGACGGTTTCTTTGTTTTTTTTTTCGTCAACAACAACATGCAACCACATAAGATAATTTAATTCCAAGCAATGTCGCTTTATGGATTAACATATAATGTAGATATCTTTTTATTCATGACTAATGCTGACTAACTTGATGTATGCACACGACGATGACAAAAAAAAACAATCAAACCTTACCCACGACGACCTCTTTCAAGAATCGTAAGGCTATTTCTCTTTTGCTTTGATCTATACATAGTATTATAAATTACAAATTAACGTTACTGATAAGCCTATATGATTAAGGAAAAAAACGTTTAATCCACCCTTATGTATTATGATAGTACATTCCAAAATCGAAATGCGAAGAATAAAAACTCGCATCCACACGTGTGTCGTGGTCGTTAGGATTTTCCAACTCAGGTCCAACTTTTTGAGGGTCAAAGGTCAGAGTGAACAGCTGGAAGAATCTTAGCCGTCAGATCAGTCCCTACCACACACGCGGATCACGATGACAGGCTGGTGCCTAAAAATCATTGGCCAAATCCCACGTGTGAACTAATCATCGAACGTTGCCATTAATTTTACTACATACATTGGTGGTCTCGTCTTCGTGTCGTATTACAAGCTGCTTCGTAATTATATTCATGGACTTATCTTTATAACAACCCGAAACCTATAAATCTTTATTGTTTAAACCAATACACATTATACACGTACTCATATGTATGTTACATATATATATGGACCCAAATGTACGTGGTTAGGTTAAAAGTGTATGTAACATGCATGCTTTAATTACCATATTTTTCATTTGAATAGGAACTTCCGTATTTTATATCTGCTAGTTCAATAATAATTCGTACCATCCGCAACTATGTTAAAAGTATGGATAAGGGATATATCATTTCTTTTAGTTCAAGTAATATATAATGTTTCTATACATTTTGTTACCATTATAAAATCTAAGTTTCTGATAAATGCTTGTGGTTTGTACTTTGTAGTAACTAGGATCCTTGTCGTATATCGAATCTTAATTATAATCTGTATGTGTACGTGTTAGAATTATAGACGGAAAAAAGAAAAGAAAAAACAAGTTTGCGGAAAGATAAACGTTTAGTACTTGTAAATCTTGTTTACATTAATTTATCATGTGTATTATTGCATGCGATTATTTATCTTTGGTAGATTTTAATAAGACGAAGAAAGAATATAGATATGACATCACATATAAGTGGTCTGGCCAGAGTATTATTTGATGACAATCTAGTCAGATTAAGAAAAGTACAATACTAATAGCTAACCTAATCATTAAGCAAATTAAAAATGGATCCAGTGACTCATTAATATATCTGATTAGCGTGTTTAATAATGTCGATGATATGTAATTATATAGTATGATGCTGGGGTGAGCCGTATGCTGTTGTTACTCACTTTGTACATGTATACTAGTTGCCCCATTCTTTTTTTTTTTTTTTTTTTTTTGGTCATCAGTTGCCCATTCTTTTTTCTTAAAGATTCGTCTACGTTTTATCGGCCTAAGTATATTTTGGGCTATTAAGTGATACTGAAGGCCCATACAAGGCCTGTAATATTATTATTTCACTTCGCTTTTTCTTATTATCGTAAAAAGAAAAACCTCCAAAGAAGAGAGCGAGAGGTAACAAAACTAAACCCAAAAACTCTGTTGATCCTACCTCGGCCCTCCTTCTCCGGCAACGGTGACACACCAGTTCTACAATCTCCTTAGCCGGTAAACATCAGCTAAGGTGAGAGACCTTCTAATACTTTTCTTCCCTTTTGATTCGAAGTTTTATCTCTTCTTTTTCCCTTTTTTTGGGAATTTGAGTACTAGATCTGCTTTTTCGGGTAGCTTACTGTCATGTAGCATTTGATTGAGTGTGTGCCAATGAATGATAATGTATAAAGTCTGAGTATTTTTAAATGATCTTAAACTTTTGATGACTAGGGTTTGTTTTGGTCGATAGTTTGATTTTGGAATTGGATATAAGGATGGCTGTATCCATTAGCTCGTCTTTTTGATTTGTAATCCAAATTGTGTTTTTTTAATTGGTTTAGGAAAGAGTTTTTCTTTTGAGAGATGGCATCCAAGTTGATACAACTGAAATCCAAGGCATGTGAAGCATCTAAGTTTGTGTCCAAGCATGGCACAACTTACTACAAACAGTTGCTTGAGAAGAACAAGAAGTATATCCAGGAGCCAGCCACTGTAGAGAAATGCAATGAGTTGTCTAAGCAGCTTCTCTACACTCGTCTTGCCAGGTTATTTTTTCCTTCCCTCTTTGCTCTCTTATCTAAGACAATCGGATTGCGTGGTAGTGTGATTTCTATAGCAGGGTAGAATTTGGTGTGTTCTTTTGTTGCTGTAAAAGCTAAGTGTTGGCTTAGTTTTTGGTTTATTTTCCATGACTGCTATGGTCGTGGCTTGTTCTCTGTTAGGTTTGCTGAGAAATCAAAGGATAATGGAACTATACTCTCTAGGTCTGAACCATGAATTGCTTTGCCAATCTATGGTGTCTGCTTTGCTGCATCTTAATTAGATACCAAACATTTACCTGCTTATAGAGTTGTGTTGGTGTATATTTTCCTATCAGAATAGTCTTTTCATTGTTTCTAGATAAATTATTCAGAACTACTTTGTTGCTGTGACTGACTTATTTAAGTGGATCGCAGCATTCCTGGGCGTTCAGAGTCATTTTGGAAGGAAGTCGATCACGTGAAAGGCTTATGGAAGAATCGAGCAGATTTGAAGGTTGAAGATGCTGGAATTGCAGCACTTTTTGGACTGGAATGCTTTGCTTGGTACTGTGCAGGAGAGATTGTAGGAAGGGGCTTCACTTTCACAGGCTACTACCCTTGAAGAAACAAAGCAACCCTCCATAAACAAAAAAAAAACAAAAAACCCTGAGTTCCTAAATTTATCTCACGGCTGTCATTAGTAGCAAAAATAATTTATTTTTCTCTTGATAATTAATACACAAAAAACAAGTTTTGAAGCTGAGGCATCATCACTCATGGACCATGAGTCATGGTAGCTCTAATAATATTAGTCGACTATAACATGTTGGCTTTTGGGGTTTGTTTTTCAGTTTTTAAAAATGATGTGAATGCCCATTGTTCTTGCTCGCATTAAACAAATTATCATGGAATTTTTTTTTCAGATGGGGTTGGACTCTTTGGTAAGATGTCTCCTTCGTGAACATCAGCACTCAGTCATACTTACTAGAGAAGTATAAAACGACATCATGCATGGATTCTTCTTGATATCACATACAAGGAAGATAATCCAATATTGACAGTTGTCATTGCTAAAATTTTCTATCAAATTTATCTTTCACGATTTCGTATAAAAGCAAGTCTTATATGTGTAGAAGAAGCATCACTCGATATTGTAGCGGAAGATCGCAATCGGGTACTCTCTCGACCGGTACTCACTATAAGTCTTCTTTATGTAACTTTTTTTTTTGTTCGTTAATTGGCTGGCGTGATCCTTTATTGAAATCGTGAGTTTTGTTGTTCTTTTCTGTATGAGTATTTGGATCGTGAATCTAGCCTTAAGAAGTCAACGGTTCTGCTATATCAATTGGTTTTTGAAGAATTTAGTTCTAAGAAACAAGCAACTGGATTTGATAACATCTTAATCAAAGGCATAACTCATATCAAAGATCTCTTTGTGCTTTTTTACCTGTTTCTCTCTTTAAGGCTTTTCCTTGAAAACTAGAAAGATTTTGATTTCCACAAATCCTGAACTAGTAAAGAATTCTTATTCTCTGCATGATGTCTAAAAGATGGCCTGGTTATTAAATTATTCCTTAATCCTTGAGCAGATACTTGAGTGTCTTTTGGAAGGAGACTGTGATTTACGATGGCTAAGGATGAAGCCAAGGGATTGTTGAAGAGTGAAGAGCTCTATAAAGTGTTTGCCCCTACACACTTCATTTTTTTCACCTTTCTCCATTTGACTTTACAGTTCTCTGATATATGTCTTTCAACAATGTTTACAGTATATACTGGAGACCAGTGTGTACCCACGAGAGCCAGCACCTCTCAAGGAGCTTCGGAACATTACTCATAACCACCCTCAAGCTGGTATGGCTACTGCTCCTGATGCTGGCCAGTTGATGGAGATGTTGCTGAATCTTGTAAATGCAAGAAAGACGATTGAGGTTGGGGTTTTCACTGGATACTCTCTTCTCCTCACTGCTCTTACATTACCGGAAGATGGCAAGGTATGTATATATACAAACCAAAAGAAACAAAAAAATGTCAGGAGCTTTACCTTTGTTCTGCTTCTGTATCGTTTATCCAATTGATTTGGTAGATGCACTCTGCAGGTTATAGCCATTGACATGAGTAGAGACTCGTATGAAATAGGACTGCCAGTTATAAAGAAAGCTGGTGTTGAGCACAAAATTGATTTCAGAGAGTCTGAAGCTCTTCCAGCTCTTGACGAGCTTTTAAACGATGTAAAACTCCATACTTCTTTCTTTGACTCTCTCAAAAGAGAATTAGTATGTATCCTGAGATGATCTTTGTGTTTTGATGCAGAAAGCGAACGAGGGTGGATTCGATTTTGCATTTGTGGATGCAGACAAGGTGAATTATTGGAACTACCATGAGAGGCTTATGAGACTGATCAAGGTTGGTGGGATAATAGTGTATGACAACACTCTGTGGGGAGGATCAGTTGCTGAACCGGACTCCATCACCCCCGAATGGAGGAAAGAAGTGAAGAAAACAACCCTTGAGCTTAACAAGAAACTCTCGGCTGATGAGCGTGTGCAGATCTCGCATGCTGCACTTGGCGATGGTATCACTATTTGCAGGAGATTATATTGAGCTATTTGTGGTGCTACGGTGTTGTGTTATTTATGATCATTTGGGTCCTGTGATTGTGGAACTTTTATATTGAGATATTGTGATGCTAGAGTGTTGTTCTTTGGGACCTTTTGGGGTCGTACTGAGCCTTTGAGCTATTGTGATCTTTTGGGTCTTGTGTATGTGAACCTTTTAATCAGTTTGTGGATTTCTTCAAATACCAAGGGTAACCTGTTACCAAGAACGTTTTATGTTTGAGTCTTTTGGCAAAACCCAAAGTTGAGATGAACGTTTTATGTTTGAGTCTTTTGGCAAAACCCAAAGCTGAGATGAAAATGTTTATAAGTTGAAAAACAATGGGGCGTTCCGAGAATCGAACTCGGGACCTCTCGCACCCAAAGCGAGAATCATACCACTAGACCAAACGCCCACATTGGCTAACATGTTGTTTGATACTATAAATTCCAAAACAACAAATTATAAGTTGTTTTTTTCTTTCGAGTTCAGAAACACTCAATTGGGCCATAAAAAGACAGGTCTAATAAAGTAAAAAGCCCATAAAATCGACTAGGGTTAGTTCTTCTTCCTTTTGAGCGCCACATATAAGCATACACTCCTCCGCCACCACCGGCTCTGTATTATCGGCGTTCCTAGAGAGACGAAGGTACTCTTCCCTTTCTGTATCTTTACCTCCGTTTTAAAATTCAATATCGTCGTATATTTTCCTTTTGTTGGAAAGCAAGTGAAGTGAGCTAATCGGCTTAGTATCAGAAATCGAAATTAAACAGATTTGGATTTTGATATTGGCAGGAACATATAGAGACATAAAATGTCGGAAAAGAAGGGAAGGAAAGAGGAGGTGGTGACCAGAGAGTACACCATCAACCTTCACAGACGCCTTCATAGCTGGTAACTTCCAAAAACAAACACTTTTGGTCTTTTGATTCGAAGGTTTAGCTGTTAGATGTTGGAATCAAATGCGTTTGCAGTTGGAATTGTCTGATATCGTTAGTTGAAATTGAATATTGTCTTAATCAAGGAGATTAGGATAGTCGAAATTGAATATTGTGCACTCAGCTCTTATTTGCCCTTGAAATGGACCTTGAAAAGTTTGAGCTTGTGTGTGTAAAACAGTACCTTCAAGAAGAAGGCTCCAAATGCGATCAAGGAGATTAGGAAGTTTGCCGAGAAGGCAATGGGTACTAAGGATGTGAGAGTAGATGTCAAATTGAACAAGCAGATTTGGAGCAAAGGTATCAGAGGTCCTCCTAGAAGGATCAGAGTCCGAGTTGCCCGTAAGAGAAACGATGACGAAGATGCAAAGGAAGAGTTCTTCTCTCTCGTCACTGTCGCTGAAATTCCTGCTGAAGGACTCTCTGGCCTTGGCACTAAGGTCATTGACGAAGAGGATTGAACAATTTTGTAAAACCTACCTATCAGATTTTTTAAATTTTGTTTTCCGAATCAGTTATTGAAGAGAACTTTTTCTACATCTTGAATCCTTATCCAGCAAGACATAATCTTACTCTTGTGTCCGGATTTCAATTTTACTATTTCGCATAGTATACTAGTAGACCATCCTTACATTTGTTTCGGCATAGTTTGACCCCCTTGTTCGATAATGATCGCATCTGCATCCGTTAGTCAAGTACGCACCAATTGGAACTGAATTGTTCGATTCGTTAGACAATTTTTTACATGTGTGACCTGGAATCTGGTTTGAGTTAATCATGAGTCTTTCTTTATACAAAGTGGATCTTATTGCTGTTCATGCAGAACTTGAAAGTTTTGATTCTATTTACAAACAAATGAAGAATGCTCTTTAGGGGATGACAGAGTCAAAACTCAAAACTTGCACTCTTGGCTTGCTATGACAGACTTACTCTGAAGAATACTGGGATGACATTTTATTACCTTGCTTTGTATGCATACATATAGTTCCTAAGTTTTTTCACTTCTTCAGATGATTCCTCTAGTAGATGGTCCACATATAGACAAGTTCCAGCTCCACTGCAATTTCAAAGTACAGTGAGTTGAACAAACGTTAATATCACTTACATATACACACATGGCTATATCTAAGTGAGAGATGCGCATACCAAAGAGGTCCAAACGGAAGCCATATAGCATCCCACCGGAACTTTGGAAGCCTAGAACACAAGTGAAAACAGATCAGCACAATTACACAGATAGCATATGTATCCCCGTTCCAGAAGGAGCTATACATTACTACATTATAACTGATTGCACTCTAGCTTCTCTTGATCTAGTAGTAGTAGTTATGAAGGTTTGCTACGTCTGAGGTGGTATCGAAAGTAATGAAATTTATACTCTAATCTCTAGTGTACCTCAGCAAGTAGTAAAGCCAAAAGATGGTCAATGCAGATCCAACAACACATGAGTACCAGAACCATCTTCTATGATCATTCTTCTTATCTCGTAGACCGACAATGGAGAGGGAGCAAGCCATAATAGCGATCCACTCTGATCCAAAATCCAATGATAAAAGTTTTATTGTTGTAAGAATCAAACATGCAAGAACTTTTTATAAAAATAATTAAAGATCAAGCAGCAACGCCTTCTGACTGTTTTAAACTTTCAGTATTGCTATAAATGGTTTCTAATAATTATACTAGCAGAGACGAAGTTTTTATTCCTAGGTCATAAACACTGATAATGCAGTCAATCTTTCTCGTTCTACACTATTCCACCAATAGATATGCTCTCTTATGAAAATACTTGGGAACTACAGCCAGAGAATGACAGCAAGTGTTCATTATATTAATATGCATCTAACAACTAACATTACTCCCTCTTTCCCATATTGGTACAAGATATTACACAGAAATTTCCAGACAAGCTCGGTATTGGCTGTACCACCATGTCAAACGATGAGTCAAATCTAGTAAACCATGACTACAGAGTAAAAACGCATAGATGTAAGACAAACCAGCTAAAATGACCATCCATGACTTGAGATCTTCCATGAAATAGGCATGATACCGCTGCAGAGAAAACAATAGCATCACTTAAGAAGAACTCATGAAATGTAGACACTACAATAACTTATACAAAGAGACACTTGTATAGTGCATCATTCAAAGGTTGAAAGTGTATCCAATTCAGTAAAATATTAGCTCTCCTCAGGCAACAAATTGAAAGCTCTAAATCCAAAACCTATCATCAAAACAACACTCAGTTTTGACTGAATTTTTAAGTTTTGATCAAACTCCGCTTATTCAGATCACAGCTTTCGCTGCAACTAAGATAAGTGATCTGATCTGAATTTCAATTATGGATTCAATTCAATTATGAACGAACAAGGCCACACTTCGGAAGAGATTATCATACCAATTCCCATGGAGAAATGAACTGCTGGAAAATGGAGTAGAAAAGGAAAGCTCCATAACAGATCAGAAGAATCACGAACACACTCTACACAAAAGAGAAATACAAACTTCTTTTAGAAACAGAAGTCGATCCTCAAAATTTCCCAAGAAATTAGATAATATTCTCTGATCTTACCCTCCATTGCCGACTTTGCTGAGCATGAGCTTCCTCGAGCGACCGAACGTACTCCTCTTGCTCTGTAAAACGATGAAGACAATAACGAGAAAGAGTTAGTACGAGCTCGTTATTTACGAATCTGCCGAAAATTTCAGAGGATAGAGAGAAGCAAAACCTTGCGTATCGATAGGCCGAGAATCGACGTCGTCAGAAGTAGGAAGTAGGAACTTATCATCATCTTCTTCGCGACGAGTTCTCCGCCATTTTCTCGCTAACTTCTTCATTTGATTTTTCTTTCTTCAGATTGCAAACAAAGAAAACTCGGAGAAAATGGAAACCTTCAATAAGATTTTAGTAGAGAGAGTCTTCTTCTCCGTAGCCACCATTGCAACGAAAGTGTCTATAGTCAAAAAAGCCTTTTTAATTCACGGTCTACTTAACAGCCCAGCCCATATTATTATTCGTCGGTCCATTTCTTGAGCCCAACATGGCAATATATCCTTTTATACGCCTAAGATAAAGCAATTAATAACAGTTGCCATTGCACTAACCAGAACAATTTACACAAAATATTCATAACGAATCATTTCGATAAGGAAATATATGCCATATACATAGAAAAATTAATACACTGATTTAATACAAATACGCAAATATGTAAGATGAATTATCCTCATTTCCATATGTTATCACAATTTAAGATTCATTTTTCTATATCCTCTCTGAAACGTTATCAAACAATGAGAATTTCCAATATTCTGTGATGAAATCTATAATTAATTCTCTCCATTCGCATTTAATTCTCCCTCTCTCTCTTGCTCCCCTTATATAATAAGCTCGTTTCTCCTGTCTCCCATTCAATTACAATCGCAACCAAAAGAAACAGTTCATATCTTATAAAGAAACTCTAATCTTCTTTTTGTTTATTGTTTGAGATGGCCCAAATGAAAATGAACGCCGACAAGATGATCGACGCTGACGTGAAGGTGAGCTCTGACGGTGGGAAAAGGGCTTACGTCACTTTCCTTGCCGGAAACAAAGACTACTGGATGGGTGTGGTTGGTCTAGCCAAAGGACTTCGTAAGGTGAAATCTGCATATCCTCTTGTGGTGGCGACTCTTCCGGACGTGCCTGAGGAACACCGTCAGATCCTGGTGGCTCAGGGATGCATCATCCGTGACATCGAACCGGTCTATCCCCCGGAAAACGAAACCGGTTACTCCATGGCGTATTACGTTATCAACTACTCCAAGCTTCGTATTTGGGAGGTAAAGAACTCTTACTATATATTTTTAGTTATAATATGACCGTATCAGTTTTTGTTTTGCTATATATGCATTATTAACGACTTATTCAAAACGTATATATGCAGTTTGTGGAGTATGAGAAGATGATTTATCTAGATGGAGACATACAAGTGTTCAGTAACATCGATCATTTGTTTGATACTCCTCGTGGCTACTTGTACGCTGTCAAAGATTGTTTTTGCGAGGTGTCTTGGTCCAAAACTCCTCAATATAAAATCGGTTACTGCCAACAATCGCCTGAAAAGGTGACGTGGCCTGTTGAAAGCCTTGGTTCACCACCGCCGGTATATTTCAACGCTGGTATGTTGGTTTTTGAACCAAACCTCCTCACTTATGAGGATCTCCTTCGTGTTGTTCAAATCACAACTCCTACTTATTTTGCTGAACAGGTTGGGTTTTTTTTTTTTTTCATTATTTGATATGAGTTTTATTTTCTTTATTAGTATACGACTAATGTTATTTTTTATTTTCTTATAGGATTTTCTGAATATGTATTTCAGAGACATTTACAAGCCAATCCCTTCGACCTATAACCTCGTCATGGCTATGCTTTGGCGTCATCCTGAACACGTTGATCTTGACCAAATCAGTGTTGTTCATTATTGTGCTAATGTATATTTTATTTCCTTCTAAATTTTTTTCTCTTTATTTATATAATCTAGAGATATATATTCCTAGTTACTAAAGTTTATATTTCTATTCAAATTTTATAGGGCTCGAAGCCTTGGAGATACAATAAGGATGAAGAACATATGGATCGGGAAGACATAAAAATTTTGGTGAAAAAATGGTGGGAGATTTACGAAGATTCAAGTTTAGACTACAAGATCTTCGTCGAGACTGAGTCTAAGATGAATGCGAGCACTGCGCCATTGACTTTCAAGGAATCTGTTTGTGATGTCCTTACGAGCCTTGCCCCTTCTGCCGCATAACCTATCCTTTTAGGTGGACGCTTTATCTATGCAACCTTTTTTGGTGTGTCTTTTTTCTTAATGCTGAAAGGTTTGGCTATATATATAAATTTATCATAATTATATATAGCAACCTTCTTTTAGTTTTATGTTTGTGAGATTAGAGTCGTTGGTCGAATGTTTTTGTTTGACTATTTTGTCAATGTCGAACTTGACCACCCTTTATCTCTTTTTTTTTTTTTTAAATTTATAATAATCAATAATAAGAATCCTCTTTCTTTTTTTTTTTTCTTCTTTTGCCAAACAACATATATGATAATTGATTCTGCAGCTCAGTTGTGTGCATATATATATATATATACATACTACTAATGGGAAAAATAATTGGATTTTAGACAATCTGAACTTTTAGTATATCAAATATATCAGATATATAACTGACAATATATACTGATTTTGACCTTATTCAAATATTTGGGATAGTAAGATTTGCTACGCACTACAAAACATTTGTTTTTGAGCAATCTATGACTTACCAAACTATAATGAACAATACTTTTGTTTTATTTTTCTTATGATCATTACTTAAATACAATAATATGTAACTACTAATGGACTTAGGAAGTTAATGATAAATTAATAAGGGAAGTAAATAATAAAACATATTTTGAAGTTTTTGCTTTTAAACAAAAATCTAGTCGTCTTCATTTTTCGTGAAATAAAAGAGTACATTTTGCTTTTAACAAATTTTAGTCAATTCTTAGTCTAGTAAAGTATAAATTGTAAAACTATGACACATTCGAAACAAAAAATTTGATAACAATGAGAGTTATGTTTGCTTATGTTTTGCTTATATTTTACTTATTTTTACTTAATCTAGTGTTGTTAGTTAAAACTGAGTAGTATCTGATCTAATATATTCAAGGTTGGGGTTTTGTCTAGCTAGTTGTGAATCAGAATTTATCACACATTAAAATAAGTTATTGGATTTTCAGATCTTGGGAAGGTTATGACTCTTCCACAATTCGGAGGACTTCCTCAATGGGCTGTTGTTGGTAATTCACTTTACATTTTTTCATTACTATATTTTCGTTAATATTTTTAATAAATGATGCAAATTTTATGTCATAATAATTGTTTCCGTTTTCTCTCGCAAAAATTTGCAGGTGACACATTCCCTGTTGGGTGTGCGTTTGATGAATCTAACGTACACCACAAGGTACATATATATTGTTAATAGAGCTTTATGATTTATTTTATTTTATAAATTTATACATAAGCACGAAGATATAAAGACTAAAATTTAATCTATATTGACTACTTGATTTTGGTGGTGCAGTATTTTCTGGAAAACCCTGATTTTCACAACAAGGCCTACAACACCAAAACTGGGATTTACAGTCAAGGATGTGGACTAAACAACGTCATGATGTCATGGGGTCATGACGACTACATGTACATGGTATAATTTAATGGAATCATCCCTTAACTTTCATTTTAAGATGACGAACACTATTTTAACTTTTAAGATAATTCAGTCTAATCAAAGTAGTAAGTACACCCGTTATATCTATTAAAAAAAAAAAAAAAAAAAAAAAAAACACCCGCTGTAGAAAGAACAAAAAAGGTTCAATCAAATTTTAATATAATGTCTAGTGATGTTATAATAGTTAACTGTACAATCCCAGGTGGCTAAAGAGAATGGAAGCACTTTGCCGTCCGCAGGACAATTTATCATACGATACCATTCCTTTTACCGTAAGCACTAAAAACAATAATATATACGTACGATTATGTAAACATTTACATTAATAGTTCAAAGTAAAGCTTATTTCAAACTGAACTTAATTATCTGTAGCATTGCACACGGCTGGAGAATACGCCCATCTTATGAACGAGGAAGACAAGGAGAACCTCAAGTGGCTGCACGTTTTCAAGTAAATTTTTATATAGAAAACATGATTAACTGGCTGAGTCTTAATCCTAATAAGTACAGCCTCTAAATCGCTACATGTGTTTGTGTTGCTTTTACAGCAAGTACAACCTTCATAGCAAAAGCAAGGTTCAGATTAATATTGAGAAAGTGAAGCCTTATTACATGTCTCTTATTGAGAAGGTGAGTAACTATTTTAGTTTTCTAAGAGTACATCAATATTTTATTTGAAAGTTTATAAGAACACTTTCGAGTTTGGATTCTTCCCTTTTCCATTTCACAGTATTTTCCGGAGAACTTGAGGTGGTGAGCTGTGGGCAAAAAAAATAAAGAGTACTGGCCATGCATGGAGGAGCTAGCTAGTTGTTTTATTCATTGTCGACTTAATGTGAATAGATGGTTTCACTATTTTAGTGTGTGAACTATAAATTATTGCATGCGATTTGGTATTTTGGTATTTGTATAACTGCTTGCTATTTGGTATTTTGTTATTTGTATTATTGCTTGCGACTTGTTATTTTGGTATTTGTATTATTGCTTGCAATTTGGTATTTTGGTATTTGTATTATTGCTTGCGATTTTCCTCTAGGTATACGCTCTAGTATCACATGTGATATCACATGTAAGTCTACTCTCTAGTATCTTTTGATGACAATCCAAAGCAAAATTTTGAGATTGAAATTTACCCACAAGAAATTAGGAGACCTTCATTAGAGTCTACAGAGCCACCACCATGGCACCATGTCAACTAAAAGTGGAAGTAGTCTTTTAAGTGACGGCCCATATTGTTATACACCGGTCCATAACTTGAGCACAAAAACGCGATATATGTTATACACCGGTCCATTAGTTCTTACGCTACGATATAATTGCCATATATGGCCTGATGGGATAACCATAATAATTTACACAGAAGGACTACAAAATATTCATAA
Organism: Capsella rubella; assembly: GCF_000375325.1. Taxonomy (NCBI): domain Eukaryota; kingdom Viridiplantae; phylum Streptophyta; class Magnoliopsida; order Brassicales; family Brassicaceae; genus Capsella; species Capsella rubella. Next base: position 5,480,359 of record NW_006238917.1, on the reverse strand, counting down.
CGAATAATTTCGATAAGGCAATATATGCCATATACATCAAACATTTAGTACACCGATTTAATACAAATGCACAAATACGTATGATGAATTATCCTCATTTCCATATGTATCACAATTTTAGATTCATTTTTCCTTTATCCTTTCCTATTTATATATTGCGAAACAATCACTCGCACTAGACTGTTATATGAAACAATGAATTTTCAATTAACTCAACTGATAAGAAAAAGAAGCTACATAAAAACTCAACTGAGTTTGTATTTGATATAAAAACCATAAATTGCAAAAACTTTGTACACATAGTGACTTTCTTTTTGGTTTCAGTCTATTATGCAATGATTAGTCTATATATTTGATTACAACAACTAGATTCGGACCCGCGCTACAACGCGGGGGAAAATTACCGGGTTTTTAATCCTTTGTACGTTGCGGGATAATTTATTTGTGTTTGCTTTACTTTATTTTGATTATTAATTAAATTCTATCATTTTTAGATTGTATTTTTTGTGTTGGTTTCGAATATGTTTAAAATTATTTAAATTGTATGATTTTAGTTGGATTGTTAATTTTAGAACAATATGTGACATATATACATGTATAAATATTATACTATGAATCATTTTTAAAGTTTGGGGATTGACCCGCGGTACACCGCATAATCATAAATACATGATTTTAACTTGGACCTTTCATGCAGTTTTGTAGAATTGCAAATATCTAGAATAAACAAATAAAGAGCCAATGATTTCTTATTTCTTATCGTGTTAAAATGTAAAATATGTGTTTATGTTACAATTTTCTGGTAGAAGAAACTTATTTATATAGATAATATTTTCTTAGAGTTAGGTTAGCGTTGAAAAAAAGATTAGCTTTATAATCAAGCCAGAAATTCGAAACTATTGCCAAATAAATATATTAAAGATGGTTGAAAATGAATTATCCCGTAATTGGTGTGAAGATCATAGTTAATATAGGAGAAAACTATACATCTAAATATTAATATAAGATATTTAAGGAACATTTTGTTTTGAAATATTATGGATAATTTGATAAATATTTTATATTTAATTTATATTTCTGATTTTTAGGTTAATTTGTTAAACCAATATACAAAATCATACATTAATGTATTTTTCCTTAAACAAATTAAGATTAATGTACTTTCCAAAACCGATATTGATGGTTTAATTTGGTAGATTTCGAAATAATATATATGGAAACTGGTATTTAATATCTTTAAATTTTTAGTAAGATCCAATTGAAAAATTTCGGGTTAATTTTTTAAAAAAACCCGACCCAAAAAACTTTTGTACTTTTCTTTTACTATAGTAGGGATTACAATGTACCAATTTGATTATGTGAATGTAAATTTTTTGATATAAATATAAGCTATAAGTTATATTTATGTAATAATATTTTGGGGATTTATATCCTTTGTATTAAGGTTTAGATTCACAAATTACAATACATAGGGTACATATATACACATATTGTAACTGTTGTAGACATCATACATGAGATATTTTAGCTTAAAAGGTATATATATAGTTGACGTCTACGATATATTTGTAACATTGAATGTGGTGGAAAAATATAAGGTGGCGTTAAAATTAAAGAAACGTATTATTTGAAGTACATGTTGCAGATGGTGACTAGATATTTTGTCATGCATATGTGGAAAAGCAAATCGATATAATTCAGATAACGTATAAAATATAGGCCACGTAATGCTGAGTCAAAACCTATAATTATTTTTAAGATCATTTTGACTTGTACAATCTATAATTAAGCTACCACTTTTTCATACTTTTTGAGGACAAAACTCATGCATATTTAAGGTTAAGGACAACTCATTGTTATCGTTATAAAAATTGTGGCATATATTTTCCTTAATCTATACTGATTTCCCAACTATTAAATAGTATCATCTAGAGTTAGCAAATTACTAACATTTGTTTCTCTTGGCTAACTAAAGGCTTTTGAGTACAAGATATAATCTTACCGTATATACTCACTTTTTCAAAAGTAATTTCTCTGCATTTCTTGTTTATTATGTTCAGTCAACAATAACAATTTAAGAAAAGGTGTTCTTTGCACACACAAAAAAGGTGTTCAACTAAAATTCACCGGGGAAAATGAATATTTATTCTTGATTAAAAATTTAATTACAATCTATTGTGGGTCTTACTGGTCACATTAGAATTACTCATATATAAGTAAAAATAGAAATTAAAAAATCTTATCTAAATGATTCAAAACACAGTAAAAATTACAAAACGAGTCAGAAATAGAAAAAATTACACCAGAAAATCAAATCAAATCACTGACTGAATTAATATTTCCTTTTTTTTTTTTTGTGAAAAACTAACATTTCCTTTATCCTAAACTTAATTGGACGTTACTAAAAAAAAAAAACTACAAAAAAGTAGTTGTTGGTTTGGATGGATAATTATAAAAGCAATTGTTCTTGAAATACAAAAAATACATAATTCGCCAACAAGGACTTAGATTTTCTCCAAATATCAAGGAAGGAACTGTCTATCCTAATTAGACTTATCCACCCACACCACTATAAATAAAAAATAGCGTAAACTCTTCATCATCGCAGAAGTATTTTATATAATCATCCCAAGCCGTCGTCGTACGTAACCATTCTCTTTCGTTTTCGTTTCTTTCTCTTTTGTTACTAAACCGGCCGTTCTTCCAAGATGACGATCTCTGTTGAGAACCCGATTTTTGGTAAGATCATTCCCTCAATATTCTCAATAAAACTATGAATTATCTTGGATTTTAATTAAATAAAGACGTAATTATCCTGACATTATTTTCGGCTAACTCAACGATCTTCTAGGAAAAAAGTTTTCTGAAAATTAGATATGAATCTTCGAGAATATATTCTATCAATCTTTTCCGTTTTTTTCTAAAGTTCTTAAAAGTATATTTTTTTTTTTGTTTTGTTTTCCAGTTGTAGAGAAGGTTTCTGCATTCCAGAAAAAGAGTGAGGACAAGACCGGAGAGTTGAAATTGGACGGAGGATTTTTGATAGCAAACATGGCCACCGAAGACAACGAAACGTTCTTGGCACCTGAGATGAATGCATTTGGCCGTCAATTCAGGTTTCCTTTTCTTCCACGTTTCTCTATCTTTATATTCAATTTTACTAGGAAATATTTAGATTTGATCAAATCGCGATTTTTTTTTTTGGCCGGATCTTATGCATAGACCTTGACTTGATCAACAATGTACGTTACATTGATATTTTGGTCGCAGGGACTACAATGATGCTGAGAGTGAGAGGCAGAAGAGCGTCGAAGAGTTTTATAGATTACAACACATTAACCAAACTGTCGACTTTGTAAGATTCATAAAAACTCATGATCAGGGTTTATGTATTTGCTTAGTCATATATATAATCAAAACTTATGTGATCATACACGGCTACACGTACGTATATAATATTTGTATGTGTTATCTAATGTATTATTACTTTTGTGTATTATTCCAGGTGACAAAGATGAGGGCTGAATATGGAAAATTAGATAAAATGGTGATGAGCATTTGGGAATGTTGTGAGCTTCTTAACGAGGTCGTGGACGAGAGTGATCCAGATCTTGACGAGCCTCAGATTCAGCATTTGCTTCAGTCCGCAGAAGCCATCCGCAAAGATTACCCTAATGAAGATTGGCTTCATCTAACCGCTCTTATTCATGGTAAAATTGTTGTAACTTATAACCAATAGCCTTTTCTATGAAATGACTTTTTTTTTTTTAATCACGGGATCAAAAAATGAATATGTTATTAATTTAGAAACTAGAATGCACCTAGTTGAGAATCATATATATATAGGTAAGGTTACTTATGGATCATTTGGAATTTTCAGATCTTGGGAAGGTTATTACTCTTCCACAGTTCGGAGGACTTCCTCAATGGGCTGTTGTTGGTAATTCACGTTATATTTTTTCATTAATATATATCAGAATTAAATTACTCAAACTATAATTTAATTTGTATGTGACACTTTATTTTGCTCTCACAAAAAAAAACTTTCAGGTGACACATTCCCTGTTGGGTGTGCATTTGATGAATCTAACGTACACCACAAGGTAACTAATCAATACACAATCTCACAAATCGTTTGAGTCAACTTTTGAATTATGTAAAAAAAAAAATTACCTGACTTAAAATTATATTTGCCTTTCTCTTTGTGCAGTACTTTATGGAAAATCCAGATTTTCACAACAAAGCCTACAACACTAAAACTGGGATATACTCTGAAGGATGTGGATTAAACAATGTCATGATGTCATGGGGACATGACGATTACATGTACATGGTAAACTAATTGATTATCTACTTTGCATTGTTTAGAGTACTGATCTTTATTGAAGTTTGATCATTCTTGATAAGTGTAGAGGATAATATGATTTCATTAATATCTTTTCACAGGTAGCTAAAGAAAACGGAAGTACATTGCCGTCTGCGGGACAATTTATCATACGATACCATTCGTTTTACCGTAAGCATGATCTTAGTAACAATTTTAGAGTATTGTTCGCTGTGGGATATCTAATAGTAAAGCTTATTTGAACTATTTAACTGAAACATCTGCAGCATTGCACACGGCTGGAGAATACAAACATCTTATGAACGAGGAAGACAAGGAGAACCTCAAGTGGCTACACGTTTTCAAGTAACCTTTCTTAAAACATGATTAGGTGATCAATTGTTTTTTTATCCCAAGAGAAGAGAAACTCTACATTGATATATTTGTATCATTATTATTACAGCAAGTACGACTTATATAGTAAGAGCAAGGTTCACGTTGATGTGGAGAAGGTCAAGCCTTACTACATGTCTCTTATTAAGAAAGTGAGTATACACTGCATCTTCTTTCAAAAAAATTAATATGTGAATAAACAGTATAGATATTTATGAATGTGTTGACATACCATTATAAAATCTTTCTTGTCTTCTTTGTTTTACAGTATTTTCCGGAGAACTTGAGGTGGTGAAATTTTTTTGCCATGGAGGAGGATTAGTCGTTTGATTCATTTATAAATATTTACACATTGTCGAGTTAATGTGATTCTACCGGTAATTGTGTTATATATATATATATATATATATATGATCTTATGTTAATTATATTCAGGTCATCTCTGAAATGTAGTTATTACATTCATCCCTCGTTAATGCTAAAAGAGTATGTATATACGCAGGGATGGTATATAAGATCTTGAATAAATAAAATTTATTTTATAATTGAAAGTGTGCAAATTAGTTAAAGAGAGAAATTACGAATCATTGTGTTCCTTAGTCACAAAATGTAAAATAAACAATTAAAAGTTTATGAACAATGATCAAATGTAATGAATAATCATAGAGTGAAAAAGCACATAAGTTCAAATCGATTCATCCATTATGAACAAATGTAATCACTCTTATAGCTCATATTCATAATACAGAGACTTAGGAATGGAGACCTTTGCATACGTATGTGGCTTAGACTTTCTGCCAGAGTAGATTCGTAAGATCCGTAATCACATTGGTATAGATCCTTGATTTTGACATAAAATTATTAAATTTACATATGTAGAATGTAAAATTGGATGAATGGAACAAGATTTATATTTATATATATTCCGTGAGGGATCAAATCGAAAATTACAACATGAGGCATCTCTAACAAAACAGTCTTCTTTGTTATGCCAACTAAAAGGGTAAAATCCTCATAACCCCATTTATTTTACTATACTACCTAAAGACATGGGACAAGGGACATCATTTAAAAACGCCAAATAAAAAAAGCATATGTTGTAGTTCTTATATGTTCAGTGTCACTTAGTGATCTCTTTGGTGACTGGAGGAACATCGACCGTGCCATTGCAGTTGCCATCGTCCAGGAGAGCCGACATCGGCTTCTCTTTGTTATCAGCGACATCTTTTGGGCACAAGAAACTCGGCTGGTTCGTCGAAGATAGTAGCCTCGCCCACATCCTGTCTGTGATCACCACATGGTTCTGTTTCTCCGTTATTCTCTGCAACACCACAACCAATCAACTCCAAGATGATGATAATTTTATAGTGATCAAGATAATTGGCTGGCTAGCTCATTAATTTAACCATTTGATCCATATATTTTAACGGATTCCTAGCTTACATAGAAGGGGATGTAGGTTTGTCTTCCATTAACTAGACCACTGATGTAGCCAGTGTATCCAGCCATTGCACCATGCACTGCACTCTGTGCCAGAAGTGTACAATAAACATTGTCTGACGCATTGCTAGGAACAGCCCGGATCATGTATGTTGGATCTGAAAGTAAGATGAGACAAGTGCGCTAAGATTCGGAAGAAAAGTCAAAAAGTTCATGGTGGAGAGAGTGCAAGGGATGAGAATTGTACCAATGTACTTGAGGTTCATCACCATCTTCTTCTGCTTAAAATGATCCTACGAACAAGTTAAAACGACATTTAACACATGATAAGTTAAGTCTGATTTTACGATCCATCAAAGTATGAGTGGCGTTCTCTGTATTTTGTGGCTTACCTTGATGCTCTGTGACAGCCAAAGACCAACGTCTTTGAGAAGTTTATTACCAGATGCATCCTTGAGTGTCATAGATTCCATGCTCTTTGACATTTGATCTTGTCCTGCACCTTCTGCAATCACAATCACCATGTGACCGCTCTCCTTGAGCCGTTTCTCTATGTACTCAAACAATCCGCCTTCTCCTTCTAGGTAAAATGGTGACTCCGGGATCAAACAACAGTCCACATCTCTGCTTGCTAGAGTAGCATACATCGCTATGAACCCTGTTAAAGCAGTTCATGCACTTGTGAAATAATGCAATAAGAGAGCTTGAAACAATAATATCAAGAACTTGTGAAATAATATAATAAGAGAGCTTGAAAAGGCAAGAAAGATGAAGCAGAAGAGTAAAGTACTCACCGCTGTAGCGACCCATAAGTTTGACAACGCCAATACCATTCTCTATACTCTCGGCTTCCACATGTGCTGCGTTAATAGCTCGTTGAGCCTCTTCTACAGCTGTGTCAAACCCAAAAGATTTGTCAATCACCTGCACAGAACAGAAGTGAATTTCTCAATTTCTTCACATAGAAAATACAGCTTTTCTCTAATGATGAAACAGAGAAGAGAGAGCTACATACAGGTATGTCATTATCGATTGTTTTAGGGATTCCAATAACTGCAACTTTCAGTCCACGTCGCCTAATTTCCTACATAGATACCATCAAATATCAGTAAGTCTGAGATTTTACAAATTTGTAAGGTGAAAATGGATTTTACCTCAAATATAACAGATGCTCCTCGCTGTGTTCCATCTCCTCCTATAATGTAAACCTGAATGATGAAAAAGACTACATCAATAACGAGTCTTTATATACTTTTAGAAAGAGACACTTTAAATATAGGTGGTTGTTATCGAAACCTGATTGATTCCTCGATCTTGAATGCTGTCAACTATCTTTGTGGTATCATGGCCACCTCTCGAGGTCCCAAGGATAGTCCCTCCGCGCTTATGGATATCATTTACAACTTTGGAGTCCAAGGAGACAGTATTCTTAGCATAAAAGCCTCTATATCCGCCCTGAAAAAGACTCAAGGATGAGAAAATGAAACAAACAAAGACTGTTTGTTTTGGTATGAGAGAGATAACAATCACAAAAACTTACGTCTATTCCCAGTATTCTCTTCACTCCGTACATGTAAGATAGACTGCTCACTATTTCTCTAATCACGGTATTAAGGCCGGGACAAAGACCCCCACAGGTGACTATGCAAGCATGCACTTCATCAGATTCGAAGTATACCTGCAGAAAATTAAGTCAAGAACAGATCCTATTTAAATTGACTAAAGGAAAATGAAGCAGTTTGACAAAAGGGAAAACCTTTTGACGTGGCCCGGCTCGTCTAAAATGAATTCCCCTTGGTCCATCCTTATGAACAACAATCTAAAACAACAAAAAGAAGAGCCAATAAGAGAACAATTATCTCAAAATCTCAGGCTGGCATGGATATTATCGATAGCTCAAAACAAAATATATACCTTTTGAGGAACACTGTCATCAGCATCAACAAAGTACTGCCTGACATTCCAATAAGAAAAAAATCATGTAACAACTGGCAAGCTAATGATGCAATCACCATAGTCACCTAAATATCGGTGAAAGAGGACTTACTTCACCACTGAGTAAGCTGGATTGTCTTGCAATGGATTAGGGTATGTCTGCAACAACATAAAACCAAAAGAAAATTGACCATTAATTAAACTTAACCATCATTTGACTTTAAGAAAACATGGTAAATGACTAAAACTCAAAAACCATAATACAGATTTTGAGTCAAATTCATAATCCTTGGCACCCAAATACAAAAGATCCTTCCTTTTTCCATGGGCTATCTTATACTAGTCAGAATCTGGGAAATCTCAAGTTCCAAATTACAACGAAACCGTTATCAGCTGAATTTGATACACAGACATGCACAAAAATCCATCTATCTAGATAAAGTTTCAACCTTTTGCAACTGTAAAGCTCAAAACAAAAGTCTGATCAAAATAAAGAGACGGAGAAGAAACATACAGGAAGACCAGGAAGGTAATCGGAGAGATGAGGAACATCTTCTAGAACATAACCACAAGAACCATTGATGATCTTCGGTTTGCTACTCTCCACAGTACTCATTACGACACACGGAACAGAGAGAAACCACAACCTTCAGGGGAAAAGTCTAATAATTTAATTAAAAATGGAATTTATTTCTGGTTATCGTATGGAGACTTTGAACTCGTCAACGACAAATAGAATACGAAACCAAGAAGAATCTTTGATTTAAGAAAAAGAAAACAAAAAAAAATAGAAAGATTGAATCAAATCCGTAGATCAAAGGTAAGGCGACCCATTTTTATAGGATTCAGAGAATTGTTGACCATTGGAGTCGGTAAACAAATCAAATTCAAGATAGGAGAAAGAGAGAAGGAGCTGAAACCATTAAAAGGGTGGTAAGGAAATGGTGGTTTTGGTCACTGCTTTGGAGATTATTGATCAAATATGTGGCGCCGTGGTCGGGTTTTGCTGCCGCAATAACATTGGAGAACCAACAAAAAAAGAATATAAAACGTATAAAGAGTGAGTTTACACTTCTTCGCTTGGAATCTTATTTGACAGTAACTACGACGACTACGACTACGACTACGACTAGTAGTAGTACTTGGAGAGAAAGGTCTGTTGATTAAAAAAAAAAAAAAAACATTTATTTATTGACTTCTATTTTGTTACCTTTTATTGACTTTTATTTCCAACTTCTGTGACTTGTTTATCAAGACAAGGTCAAAGCCATGACTTATTGCTGTCCTAGCTTTTCCGGTTTGATTTTTCTTCATTTTTAATCTCGGTTTGATATGTTTGTGTTACTGGTGGTGTTCAATTATACATTAGCCTTTCCGTTTAATAGGCGTTTTTGATATCTTCCTTCGTAGTGCTCTTTGAATCTTTCTATGTCAATCTTGGCTCTAATATAAGATAATTAAGTACAAGTACTTCAATAAGATTGCAGGTGTATGTAGATAAAAGAGGATATGGAACAGAATCAAACTGATTTAAATTGAGTGTATTTTATAAAGTTTCATTCAACCGCAAATCTCATATGGGGTTCAAGATAAGAGAGTGAACGTTATGTTGTTTATGTGAGGCCAGAGAAAAAAATTAAGAATTAATGAATTTGACAGAAGAAACAGAGTAAAGCGTTATCCATAAGGCCACAGCTTGCACGTAAGTAATACCTATGCATTATTATCGTTTATATTCGTTATCCTTTTTTGCCTCTTACTAAACCGTATCCTCTTCTCTTATCTACAACCGTTTATGTAAATCCCCTCTCTATATATAACAGAGACCACATCTTCATCAACAAAAAACAAAAAACTATAACAGAACATAAACATCTCGACAAGAACTCTCTCTCTTCTGTTCTTATTCTTTAAGAAACCTTTTTCTTTGTGTTTTCCTTTTGGTTAAAGACTGAAAGAGCAAATCAGAAACCAAACATAGTTGACAATAGAAGAAAATAATGAATATTCACGATGGTAAGCTGATTTCGACAACAGAAGATGAAGGTGGTGTTGTTGGAGTTTCAGGATCCTCGGCTAAAGTTTGTTCATCTTCACCTTCCATCTCTACGTGTTCATCTGAATTTACAGAGGATGCTTCCTGTTCAAATGGGCCTTTTGACGATCTATCAGACCTCATCTCTCAGCTCCCTATCATGTAATCCTCTCTCCCTAATCTCGTCGTGAAAGTGTTTATGTTTCGTATTTGAAAGACCATCCATAAGTAATTATATAGATTGTAGAGGATACTTCTTGGATTGATCAATATATTGGATTAATCCTTTGCTTATTTTTTAATCTTTTTATCCATTTGTAATGGTGTCATTTGATTTGAGGATCCTTCGTATGTCAGGATCTCAGAATCACCTCATTATGCTTCTTCTCTTTGATTGATCTTATATCTTTTGACACAGAAAATACTAACAAAATGATTGATCTTATTATGTTTTTCTTTTTCATAGCCACGTCAAGAAAGGACTTTCAAAGTATTATAAAGGCAAATCTCAGTCATTCACATCTCTAGCAAACGTCACAAGCCTGAAGGATCTCGTGAAAAGAGGATCAAATATGAAGTCATCCTGCAAAAGGGATTATTTGTATGGACCAAAGTCCACAATCTCCATGAAAGCCACAAGAACATCCTCAGGCCATTCCAATTCAAGATTAACTTTAAAATCATTTCATAATTCAACAAAATCAGTTCAATGACATGACAAAACAACCTTCTGGGTTCAGTTTAACTTTGTATACATGTTGCCCAAACTAAATGAGAAAAGTGAGGATTTAGGGCTGAAGAACACCTTTTCACTAATTCTGCAGAAAATTGTCCAAACGGATTAAAACCCTTTCATCGTTTGAGTCGTTTAAATTGTGTGACATGATGCATCAAATCTTGTAAACAGGGGTGATTCCAAGAAGGTGGAAGCATTTCCGCATGACTATGGCTGTTGCTTCACAGAGTAAGAGACGACTCGTCTCCTCAGGTGAACCATTGACCTGTAAAAATTCATGTGTCGAGTGAGACCATTGCCTGGTGGTTGATTATGCAGCTATACAGTCCAATATCAACATATCAAACAGAAACGTAGAATGTTGGGAATGCACACCTGACAATTGGAATAGAATCTGGTGTAATGGTCAGATAAACTATAGAGGTACTCGCATAGTACGCTTGGTAACAAGTTGGTGCAAGCTTCCTCAACCGTCTGCAAATCGTTCACACATGGGTTGTGCTATTGTTAATCATGTTACCAGGAAAAGGAAGTCAAATATGAAAGTGGTATCTAATGAGAATGTGTTTACCTCAGCAAATCGAAGCAAATGAAGCCCCAGTGCTCGCTCATCTGGATGATCCAATGCTAGCTTTCCTGTCTGCAATGACGCAGATATTGAAACATAAGAATTACTTTTTTTCGTATTGCGTAGGGTAGGAACTAATAATGGTCTACGTAGGTGTACGCTGATCCATTTATTATGAAAATGTAAAGATCGCACACACCCAAGAAAAAAAAAAAGACAAGCAAACCCCCAAAAAAGGCTCAGATTTAATCTTGAGACTCTCAGATTTAATAGTTCACTATAGACACTGGCATGGAGTTAACAGTTATGACGTTTCTGGTAGTTTAAGCTTTCAATTAATAGATTTTAATGCAGCACTTCCTTACTAGAGACAATGGTTCAGGTGCAGCCAAGAAGAACAAAAATAAAATTCAAGAGGAACAAAGAATAAAGCTCAAAAGTGATTTATGTTCAGGCGGCTAAAATACCTTTTTCAGCTCTTCTATATCTTTGCCAGACTTTCTGATGATTGAACAGATCCGAGCATGGGCGTAAAGAAGGTAAACAGCTGTATTTCCCTGCTCATGACATTTAATCAATAAGCATGTGTAGGTGATAGCTATGCAAATATGTAAACTAGATGGCAAATTCCAGTACCTTATCATTAAGCATTTGATCAAAGCTGAAAGTATAATTTGTCAATCTGTTGTTCTTCAGGTCAGCATACCTTGATAGAAAATTAAACAAAACCGCAAGTTAGCTTGTAGCATGAAAATATATAAAATCCCAACTGTCCAGACATCTTGAGAACACTCATCATATATGTGCAGTTTTGATTACAAAATGTCACCAAAAGCCAGAAGATACTGACAGAATTTACTATCACCAGCAGTAGCAGAGAGATGGTACTTACTTCACGGCACCATAGCCAATTGCCTCAGCTGTTTGGTCCAGCTCCTCGGGTGTCCATTCTTTGTCCTTACCTAAACAGAGAAACAACATATAAGGGATGGATAAACCAAATAATATAACTGAACAAGTGAATGATTGAACAATTCAAAACGTGGAGAATGCTGACATAAAGTAGGTACCATGCTCAACAAGGGCAATTTTACTGCGAGTCTTGGCCTCATCTAGCAAATCAACTAGGCGGACTACGTCTGTTGCCCGAGTTCTAAATCGCTTGCCATCTTCCCCAAGGACGAGACCGAAACCAACATGGTTAACTCTAGGGTAAGTTTTATCATTTTCTGGAAGCCAACCTGCTTTTCTAGCAGCCTGATTCAGAGTAACATGAAAATCAAAGTTACGACTGACAGTTTCAATCAAGAAATAACATTTCACAAGACGTCAAAACAATAAAACATTGATCAAACCTACTTTGAAGAACATATTAAAGTGCTGCTGCTGGCCAACATCGGTCACATATATAATCCACTCAGCTTTCTCTTCATTGAGCCGGTACCTGGGCCAAGCAGAATTTAGCAACAGCAGAAAATTCATTGAACATATGCAAGTTCAGATCAAGCCATACACTTCAGCAAATACAGACATGAAAAGTCTTAGTATATGAAATGTAGTTTCATACGATCACAACTAAAATTTGAATTTCATGGAATAATTAATTTAAAGATAACCCACCAAAGAGCAGTAAGATCTGTAGAGGCATAGTTAAAACCACCATCACTCTTTACAACCATGAGTGGGATGTTAAATCCTTCGAGGAAAATGACACGAGCACCTTCGCTTTCTTCAACCAACCCCTTGGTATTCAACTCTTCAATTACTTTAGGAATATGAGGGTTGTAAAAGCTTTCTCCCTGTCACGAATGAATGCATTGTATATTTCATCACCCACCAATGTATCTCTTTTTCCATATTATCTCAAATAGCATAGTATAGTTCCAGCTATATATTTACCTTTTCTTCAAGCTCAACTCGAAGGCGTTGATAAACCTTGGCAAACTCAGTTCGGCTGATTTCACAAATCTTAGCCCAAGCCTTACGGTAAACAGGATCTCCACCCTGCACCAAAGAAACAAAAAAAGATAGACAAGTGGGTAGTTTAGAACTTGCAACGAAAGGCAGCTGCGAAGAGACACTGCAAAGAAAGAAAAATACACTAATGATGTAAGTTAGGAAAACTGCTGTTTACCTGAAGACGGACCACAGCCTGTTGTGCTTTTTCCTTAAATTCCTCATCCAGATCAAATTTATGTTTTGATGCCTTGTAGAACACCTATCAAACAACATCCGAGGTTAGAAACTAAAGCAATTCGGTTCTTCACGCAGAGCATATTATGCTAACATTGCTACATAAAAACTGTAAAGCTTGTAAGGCCATAATAATAACAGTAAAGCTTGAGAGGCCAGATGATGTAAGGCAGCTGACCTGAAGATCTCCAATTGCTGTCTCAGTCACACTATCTGTATCAGGAAATTTCTCAAAGAGGTACTCAATTAGCATGCCAAACTGCAAAATAAAGAAGCTTTTTAATCTTTGATAAATATTAGGATACAGAAACTTAAGATAAAAAATCAAGGTTCATAAAATCATTTGAAGAGCAGAAAAGTAGTTACCTGTGTTCCCCAGTCACCAACATGGTTTCTGCGTAGAACTTCAACCTTTGAGTACTCGAGCATTCGAGCTATTGTGTCACCGATGATAGTTGATCTTAGATGACCAACATGCATTTCTTTTGCAATGTTGGGAGAGGAAAAATCAACTACAGCTCTCTTAACCGAAAGAGTAGGTGCCCATGTGTCAACTCCATCGATAAGCATATTTTCAATACTCTGCGGGTAGATTAGAAAAAAATTATGCTAAACATACATTATTTATACGAACACTAGAAAATGACTTAACTAAATACAACGAACGCACCTTAGCCATCCACTTAGGTGATAGTATAACATTAATAAATCCAGGTCCAGCTACAGAGCATGATTCCACCATCTCAGAAGTAGGGAGACTCTTAACGAGGGCCTATGTGAAAAAGGGAAAAGAATAAGAGTTATATGAAAACCAAACTCAGATTAGAATCAGCTTCACAACATACAGTATACAAAAAGCCACGAAATTCTATAGATCAAACCAACCTGTCCAACAGCTGGAGGACCCTTGAACGGAGTACCCTTTCCTTTAATTATGGACCATAGACCCATTGCATTGTTACTGCAGAAAACCATATGATGAAAGAATCTAATTCAACAAACCGTAGAGAACTTATTTGGACCTTTAATTTCATAATACTAAGTGGGAAGAGAGATCACCATTGGTAATCTCCAAATTTTCCAGCATCGGAGGCAGCCACCAAAGGCTCAACACTAGGTTCATCAGGAACTGTTAATTTTAGAGCCACATCAAACAGCTTTGCGAGTTGGCGTTTTAGATTTCCCGTACATTCCTCATTCTGTCATTAGCACTCAAAAAATTAGTCATGAAACAGGGAAAGAAGCATGTTACAATTTAAACTTTCTCATAGATTTTTCAAAAAAAAAAAATGGTGACTTACAGCAGCCATGGTTGCCACGGACTTAGCTCTGGTAGCGAAAGCAAATCTCCAAGCCGTTGCTCTCAATTTTTCTGTCTAGGTTACAAAACCACATAGGGAAATCAGTACATGCAAAAAGCAAGAAAACAATGAAACTTAGATCGAAATTGCTACTCTTCAATTGGAGTTCCAACAAAGCACTGATACAGAGTACACAGACCATGTTGAAATATAAACAAAAAACGAACACCTACCATCCTCAGCATTTCGATGTAAGCAAAAACGAAACTTTGCAAAAATACCAAGCAAACAATGTATCATTTCACAAAATTCCCCAAAAAAATCAAAACTTTATAGCAGCACATCAGCTAAACCAGAAATGGGCATTCTTTGCTAATAACAACAATCTAATTCTCAACAAAAGGTTGCAATAGAAAGGTTAAACACAACCTAAAAATTTAAGAAGCAAATGGAGAATATAAGGCGAGCACAGATAAGGACAAGTAGAGATAACGAGAGATAAGAGCTCGGAGAAATGAGTTTACCAGTCGGAGAAGACGAAGAGAAATAAGAGAAGTGATGATGGGAACGAGAAAAACGATTGATGGAGAAGAGAGAAGACGGCGGTGCTGTTGCTGTAACCGGAAAAAGGGTTAGACTTATTGCCATTGCTCCTCTCTCTCTTCTTCACCTTTAATCTCCTTCTTTTCCTTTTTTATTTTTTATTTTATTTTCTTTTACTTACAAATTATTCAGGAAATCTTGGTGTTGGGCCGGGAAAATCAAAGGCCCAGTATTTTAAAATCCGGATAGGCCCGAGTACTGGTTTCAGTCTGCTTACTCGAGAAACCTTGGCCGTGGACGATATGTATGGTATGATGACTAAAAACAATATAAATTAATCGTTTAACATCTCCAGCCAGGCATAGCCTCAGGAGGACTACTAATTCTAGAGCACAAAGATTTGATGACCTTGTAATCGTCTGGATAACCGAGAATATATAAGAAAGTCCTTGTTTGCCATGTCGAAGCTTCCATGCCTCCAGAAGCTCAGCAAAGTTTGGTGAGCTCTGGAAATAAAGACGCAACAAATTGCCGCCAGTTTCTCCCTTTAGTAACTTACCAAATTCTTTGGCAGCATCAGAGCATAGCTTAATCTCGTGTAAGCAAATATTATTCAACAATTCCCTAAGTTTAGCTTCATGCGATGATCTGAAAGCCATCATCACTGGGAAATTTTCCAACTCAACAAGATCTCTATTCCCTTTGTCCATCACCACCATTCAATCAGAAAAGTACGGGAAACAAGTTTTAGTTGATGCCAAAAGTGATGGAAACATGAAAAAAAACCCGATTGAAGGAGAATAGAGAAGACGGCTGTGGTGGTGTTAGCTTTAACGCCTATCACCGGATAAAACGGTTTAGAGTTATTGCCGCCTCTCTGCCCTTTAATCTCCTTCTTTCCATTTTTTGTCTTCTAATTTATTTTTTTAAAAATAAATTATTAAAAAAAAAACGTAAGGCAATTATGGGCCGAAAAATATATTAGAAAGATTCACAAAAGGGGAAATCAAATCTTTTATTATATAACTCTTGATATAGTGTTGTACACAGTGTATGCAAGTCTTCTTCAGGTAGAAGAACTTGTGACAATCGACACAAGTCTCAGAAGCTCCGAGATTATGAGAACAGGAACAATAATAGTAAATATAGCTTCATAAACACTAAACCCCTAATCTTTCTATCAAACGCTTCTCAACATATCCGATTTATCCTCCATAATTATGAGTAGTAATTAAACGACTATGCAAGAGTTTCATTTGTTGTCCCTGTATTTAGAGAAAGCAAGAAGAAAGACTAATGTGACCAAAGCCTATAACAACAATAATGAATGGCGTAATAGATTTAAAGAGTTGAATTAATAGTACCTCTTAACAAAAGAGTCATCTTCAGTGTTTATCACAATCTTTTCACCTGCCTCAAGATAAGATGGTACCTGAGGAATTCATGGTGGAATCGAGAGTTATTTTGGTATTTAGATTAACCAAACTAGTTCCTGATCGATGAAGATCAACTAATAGTAATAGCGGCAACTTACCTGAATAGTGGAACCATTATCCAGGACAGCTCTCTTGTACCTGCAATTTAAGAAATAAGGCTGTTTTTCATAACTTCTATAAGATTTGACTCATGGTGTTGAGGATACAAAATGGTTCATGCGAAAATCAACAATATGTTACATGCATATACTGTATAGAGAACAAGTGTTCCTGATTTTTTAATAAAGACATACCGAGGAGCTGATGTTAGGCCTTTCATGGGAAGTTGTGTTTCTACTACTGTGCATGTAATATGCTTAGGGATAGATGCAGATAAAGCTCTTCCATCATATAGCTGCAACTGAACTTTCATTTCCTCTGTCAATCACGAGGAAGGATGGGACAAAGAGATACATAGCAGATATGTTTAGTATTTCTAGCACATGCACAAATCATTCAGCAAAAACAACAGAAATGGATTTCATCATCAAACAACGGCTACTTTGCACTTAGATATTTTATATTGTTGTTTAAAAAATCATCAACAAAGGAATCAACGCAACATGCATTGCAAATGACATCATCGTACTACCAACCTTTTAAATATACCGCAGCTTTGCCAAATATGTCTAAAGGCACTTCAACTTGCTCAAACGTATTAGGCCTGTTGGATATACATAGTTAAGCAAATATTGTTAAGCAACTCGAGGTCCTACAGAATGTTTAAGTAGATATAAAACAGGTAAGGAGACTACACATAAAATGGACTCACTCAATCAGAAATGCAGTATCACCCTCTGTATATAAACACGTGAAAGATTTCTCCTCAACAAAAACCTCTGCAGTAAATGATGCTATCAATCAATATCACAGCAAAATAGTTCACCTATACTACAATGCTGCTAATAGCAAAATGGTTAGGGAACCCAAAAAGAACGACTTATAGTAGGCAAGAGATTAATTTAGACAAAGCTATGAATGATGTAGGATAAACAAACATACTCTCAACCGACTCCTCAGATCCAAAGCGCAAGTTAAGCTTATTCCCACTGTCGACATCACGAAGCTCAACCTGTTTCCCACAAAGATGAGAGATGCAAACGTTGAGGCTAAGACACAGGATATCAACAAAAACACGAAATAAACGAACCAAAACACTAAATTGTTGTCGATTGTACAGACAAGAGGCAAAAACAGAAGAAGATCCGTATCTAACAAATTTTTCTGCATGAATCAAAAAATTTGACTCACGTGCCTAAATTACTAAATCAGGTTGACATGTCCGAAGTTTGCTAGTGATTGGTGAAGAGTTTCATACCTGTATGGAAGCTCCTCCTCTACCTTGTTGTTTATGCTCTGCTTCTACAACCTACATCATCAAAAAGGATCATTACTGTTTCTCAATGCGTGGGAACTAAAACAAACCTGAAGATATAAAACATTTGTCCAGATGACTAACCCGAAATGTACGTCCTGAAGGTGCAACGGTCCATCAAATTGAGTTAAATCTTACTCATCCAAAAACGATCAGATGTATAATCAAAAGGAGAAAACTTCAAAAACAAACCTGTTCGTTCAATTACATTCCCTGGCCTTAGCTGAAATTAAAAACCCGAAAAATCAGAGTGAGAACACGGACTGTACAACATGCTCGGCGCAAATCAAGTTCACAGGTAAGCTTTGCTGGCATCAACTTCGAGTCCTCAAAATCGATTCAATTTATCAAAAGTACAAATCTTCTCGAAGAACAAAAAGGTGCAATATAAATCGCTAGTCAAAATGAGCAGTAACTTTAGTCTCCGTTATCAAACTTTACCTGAATCGCGTTAACCTTAACACCACGGCGTTGCACAGTAGACCACGGAGAATAAAGCGGAGGCGTTTCTCGGCAGTATCCACCGGCGGCGTAGGGGGCTGATGACAACGACCCGCTCAAAGAATACAGTGACCTCCTAGTCGTTAGGGGTTCAAGCAAAGTGGCATTGGAGAGGGAGAAGAGAGATCGAAAGACTGAGATTCTCTTGAAATGGTGAAGCCCTCTCATCTCCGTTTAACTCTACAGCAATCGGAAACTGGTTCTCCCTACTCCGATGATGCTTAAACTAATAAAATCAGGACGGCGTCGCGATTCAAAAATACGTCGCCGTTGCTAGAAATGTTGATGCCTCGAGAGCACGCCGTTAAGACGGAACGAATTATTACGGCGTCGTTTCGATGTTGCTGATGATATTAATCGTATGGATAATGGACGCCGTTAATAGAACTAACGATTACGGCGTTGTTACTCCGGCGCTAAACGGGGACATTTCACAAAGCAACCCTCATTTTCTTATCGACGGACAAGGCCTTCTAAATCCAGTATTGGGCCTTAGAAGTAGCCCATTTAAATCACTATTTTACGCTATTTTGCTCACACACTCGAATGATTTTTATTGTAAACCCACAAATTATTATTTTGTCAATTACAACCCTTCCTCCACTTATTCAATACTTAAGAGATGAAAACAAAACGATGAAAGCAATTGTACTCATGATCAGGATTAAAAATATAAATCAATACCTTGAAGTTAAATCCATCATTTTCTTTGAAGATGTCATTATTATAGCTTACAAGTTGTTTACTTGTTATAATTGTCCCCTCCCACTACTCTAATGCTTTGAGATTACGATTTCAACTCATTAAAAAGGTGACAGAGAATTATTTTATTGATATTAGGATGTGGAAAAATCTTACGTAGAAAAATAATACATAAGCGAGAACAAGGAAAAAAAAAAAAACAACAACAATCAAAGAATATGATTGTCGTAAAATGAAAAAGACAAATTAAAGAGATATGTTTTAGAAAAGAAACCCAAAGGCCAAAGTGGCAACAGAGGCGAAGAAAGCAGGGATGGACAAGGAAGCGTCGGAGGTAGGACTCGGAGCCGGAGCCTCCACCGCGGAAGCCTGTTGCATGGCTGAGAAAGCCATCGTCGCCACCAAAACCGTCAAAATGAGTCTCATTTTCATTGCCTCCATTGGTTTCTCTCTAAGTGGTTCTTCGACAAAAGCACGAAGATATTATATGTTTAGTGTGTTATGATGTGTTGTGTGACTTGTGGCCTTGTGGGTTTATATATACAAATGGATGCGTGTAAGGCCAACTGTGTAATTATCACTTTAAAAATTTAATAAGCACCAACACAATTAATACATTTTCGAATTGTTGTAATTCTTTGTATTTGGTAGAGAAACAAACATTCTTTAGTCACATGAACCTCTCTGTAAAGCCAAGTGAGATCTTTAGTTGAAAAATAAAGAGTTGGAAAGAATAGTGCAGGCGCCGATTTAAGTTGTATATTGTTTTCCTTGGAGAAAGGGATAATATAATATGGTTGGTTCAAAGATTATACAGTTCAAAAGTTGTCGTATTTTTCAATTAATATACAGTTCATCATACCAGGAACATTTTTTCTTAATAATTTAAAGAGAGAAGAAATAGGATACCGTTTTGTTTTTTTCCATTTGACGACCGTGACAGTGAATAGATAATAGATTAGAGAAAGCAATTAGCTGTTTAGTTTGTTGTTTCTTTGTAGGTACAGTAAAGAATATGTGAATTTGATCTGATGGTTCCATGTGCTCTCACTTTATATAATTGGCTCAGTCCATTTTATCCCAATTATTGCTCAAAATTCGATATAACAAGAATTTGTACAATTTGACCCTAAAAAAAAAAGAAAAAAGTTGTACAATGTAAGTTATAATTGTATTAAACAAAATTAAGATGAATAAGGTATAATACATACCATCTTTGTAATTCTCGATTATATTTTTGAAATTATATTGATTCTTATATATTTTTTTTAAGTTATAAAGTTATGAAGGAAAAGTAAATTGAAATTGTTTCGTCAAACTAACAAGCTTCAACTACATGTCTCTGATTAGCGGGTTAATCAGTGGGTACAACAACCTCATGCGATTGCGGTATTGCCTATGCCTATATTCTATTAGTCTATACTATTACCATACAAGACTCTGATTCAAAATGAAGAACCATCATGAAACTATCCGATTCACACTAACAAAATATAAAGCAAGCTTCTTTCTTGGGAGCCAAGAAACCAACAACTCGCCAAGCCTAGATATCCAATAATGCTGGTTTAAGAACAAACATCGTTCTTGATCTTAAAGCTCATCACATCAGACACAGAGCCAGAAAGATCCAAAAACAGAGTTGTCTACTCTAAACCCGGATTATAAACCAAAAACTCTCTTGATCTCTGATCAATTCCACAACACAAAAACAAATCGGGGGCATGCTGCTTCATTAGTCTTTTAACATTTCGAGGTAAAATCGATTCAACGATTGCAGATTATAATCATGTATTGATGGGTCTAATCATCAAGGAATAGACTTAAACGAACCCAAATATAGACAATATTCACAAGGACACAAACTGTAATCCGGAAAAAATATTGGATTTTCACCAAATCACAAGAACTACAGAGTATATACATCGAACACAGAGAGAAAACAGAGTAATCGCAAAGAAAAGAAAAAAAAAAAAAAAAACCTTTACAAAGAAGAGAGAACATGATCGAGTTTAGTTTGATCACTCAAAATGCAGATGAAAATGATGCTGATGTGTAGCGATGGAAGATGAAGATGAACCATAAACAAAAGAGTGATCATCATGATCGTCTTCGTCGGCTTCAGGATAGAGCAAACCTGGAGGAGGAAGGCAGAGAAAAGACAAGAGACATAAAGCGAATCGACCCAATTGCTGGAGCGGGAAGAAGCAGACTAGCTCAAGCATCTCGCTGCTGCTTATGCGATCGGACGGTGGGATCCGCCGTAGTCGTTGCCAAATCTCCGCCGACAAATGGGCTACGGACATAACTGTCTGGCCGTTGAACACCATGTTCGTATCATACACTGTTTATTCAGACAGAACTGTAACTGGATGATGTTTCCGTGATTTTCGTCCAATTTGTCTCTGTTTGTGTGTACAATACACCAAGGTTTGGGTTTTCCCACGATCTTTCACCCTTCCTGATCTTGCCACGTTGACTTCTATGTTTCATCATCATCATTAACCGAATACTGCTTAATCCATTTTTTTAAGTGTTTAATTAATTAAAAAAGCTAGCAAATCAAAACGAAGCCTATTGTTTTAGTGGAAGTTAAAAATCATAGTGATTAGTTCTATACCATATTTGGTTTCAGTTTACATTAAGAACTATTGCAAATTATTAGAAGTAATAGGATGATAAAAATATATGTTTTTTTGGTTTTGTTCTGTTGTAAATAGGTACTATATGGAACTAAATTTTGTAGGAATGTTTTAGCTTCTAGTAGAAGTGAGAATGATGGGACTCGTAAGCTACTGTCTCTATAGGTTTCACCTTAATCCATTAAGCTGTTTTCTCCACAGGTAAGCTACCATTCTTTGATCCAACTAAAACTCTGCAAACGATCACTCTGATGTAGTTATTAGTCAGACGCAATGTTAGTATCAATAAATGATCTTTGTTTGGGTTGGTTCTTAGTTTATGCTTATATACCGTAGTTTTTACGCAATTTAGACCATGTACGGTTTATTTACTTTTAACCATCCCCTCTAAATATTTTTGGTCGCTTTAATTTCGGTTATACACCCATAACTTTGGGGATTTCACAGTCTCTCTCACATTAAAGTTGAGACCTTTCAGCTTTCACAATTCGCTGTGCCCTGTGGCAAGCTTCGTCTTCATCTGGGTTTTGGTATTTTTGGGTTATGATCTGGGTTTGCTAGCTCCTTTGCTATCCTCTCCTGAGAAATGTAAACCAACTTTGGGTTTAGGGTTTTGTGTGAAACGGGGGTTTGCGACTATAGAGGGTAAAATCAACGAGGCCTAGGGCATTGGTCAGCTCCTGAATCAATCATCCCTCTCATTTTACACTTCTAGCATCAGCTTGTCACTCTAGAAATCCAGGAAGCACTAAGGAACGACGAGTGTATCTCCAACCAATCAACTGTAAGTTTTTTTTGTGACCACTATAAGTCTGTTGTGTCTTTTCTTCACACGGATTTATGAAACCCCTTTAGGTTCTTTAATCTGTAGGCTCCAATCGTAGACTTGTCCTTTTGCCACAGAAGCTCAAAGTTTGAGATTCCAGAGCATTGTTTCTCACATGGACCGTATCAGTCAACTTTCGGATGATTTGCTCTTGCAGATTTTGTCATGTGTTCCGACTAGAAATGTTGTGGCCACAAGTCTTTTATCCAAAAGATGGCGGTTTCTTTGGATGTTAGTGCCACAGCTTCGATACGATGATACCAATCACAATGGTATTGGTGACTATACGATATTCTCTCAGTTTGTGTACAGGTCTTTGCTATCAAATAAGGCTCCTGTTCTACAACATTTGCATCTGAATCTTGGCGCTCGCTGTCCTGCTATAGATATTGCTCTATGGATTGATGTTGCAGTTAGTCGTCGTGTGCGTGAGCTGGAAGTTCTTATTCGTTCTCCCTGGAATGTGTCTTTCAGTTTGCCAAGTAGCGTATATACCTCTGATACACTAGAGACCTTGAGACTCATCGATTTCGTTCTTCTGAATATTCCTTCTTCAGTTCGTCTCCCGTCCCTCAAAGTTCTGCACCTAAGGACTATTGATTACGTAGACGATGCATCTCTACCAAGTCTTTTATCTGGTTGTCCAAATCTTGAAGAATTGTTTGTGGAGCGACATGAGGAAGACTTAGTAATGGGTGTCACTGTGGCTGTGCCTTCCTTACAACGGTTATCTATGTTGGACCGAAATGATGTTAATGGTAGTCGATATGTGATAGATGCCCCTTCTTTGAAATGCCTTAACATTAGAGATGAAGCATTGTACGACTACCGTCAAATTGAGAACATGCCTGAGTTGGTCGAGGCATATGTTGAGATTACTAAAAGAGTTCCTCACAAATTTCTGAGGTCTCTTACTTCTGTCCGACATCTTTCTCTATGTTTATCACTTTCAGAGGTAATTACAAACCTTTAGAATATTGAATCTTGTGATTTTTCATATTATTACCCCTCTCAATGTTACTTTATGCTATTGTGTATACTAAAAAAACAGGTTACGTGTCCTTCTGGTATGATCTTCAGTCAGCTTGTTCATCTGAACTTGTATACATTTGCTGAAGGTTGGTGGACACTTCTTACTTATATGCTCCAAGATTCCCCCAAACTAAGAGTTCTCAAACTCATTGATGTACGTTCCTCCGTGGTCTCTATATTATGCTTTTATCTGGTTTAGTTTCCCAAAATTATTGACTGATAACTCTCATGCTGGTCTTAGAAACATGATTCTGTTCTTTGTGGCAAAGAAACCCCAATTGGTTGGAAGCCACCTAGTTATGTCGTCCCAGAGTGTATTTTGTTTAGTCTCGAGGCATTTGAGTGGATTGGGTACAAAGGGAGACGAGGAGATAGAGAGATGGCAACATATGTCCTAATGAATGCTGCTTGTTTGAGGACAGCAAAGTTCTCTCCAGAATCTAATGATGTGGGAACGAAGTATCAGATGCTCAAGGAGTTGGCATCAGTACCTACAGCTTCAACTTCGTCTCAGCTTCTATTCGACTGAATATTTTTCTTGGAATCTCATTTATGTTTGTGTTTAGTTTGGTTAAAGACTGGTTTAACAAAACATGCATGAATCATGATGAACCATGTCAAAGTCAAACCCAACTTGCTTCTCTTCTGTACCTCAAACTCAAAAGTGTGGAGATGAACGTTTTATTTAATTTCGTATTTCAACAGGAAACATGATCATCTCTGTTTTTACATTGTGTTACGGTAACATAACACAGCTTTACCCTCTCATCTATGTTTGACGCTGGATATACATTAACGTTCTCAAAACATGTGGCTTCACAGCTAGCAAAATATCAATATGTATGTGACTTCAAAGTTCAAACCATCCTTAATCACTTTAAAAAATTATAGATGACGATTTATTGTACCAAATGGTAATTTTATTTTTTTTTTTTTTTTTTTTTTTTTTTTTATATTTTATTTTACCAAATGGTAATTTTGACATTATTTATACCTACATTTGTTTTTGGCCGCTATATTAAAAGATTAGGGTTTATACTTTTATGCCTGAAACAGAGTAACCCCCGTAACACTGGAGAGTCACTATACACCTAATTGAGTCATTGGTTCGTGAATCAACCCCTGATATACTTTTTTCTAGGGTTTAGGTTATATCCTAGCTTCCTCTCGCGCGTCAATTCTTAGTCCTTAGTCCCCAGGACAAAAAGAGCTTGACAAACAAGGTACTACGCATATCTCCAAACAGTCACTGTAACTTATTGTGATTCTCTCTGTTTTTCTTTTGTTGTGTGTCTTTGATACGAATCATATATGTATTCATCTTTACTCTTTTCAAATTTTGTTTTTGTATAGTGTTGACATGGAGAACATCATCAGTCAGTGTCCAGATGACTTGCTCTTGCGAATAATGTCATGTATTCCGACAAAAGATGTCATTGTCACGAGTCTTTTGTCCAAAAGATGGCGATATCTTTGGAGATCGGTGCCAAAACTTGAATATGATTGTAGAAGCCAAAACAAAAGATTCACACAGTTTGTTTACAGGTCTTTGCTAAAACATAACGCTCCAGTTCTCCAGAGGTTGGATCTCAAGAATCTTAGTCTTCACCCTGAATGCCGTGCCGTAGATATTGGACTATGGATTGATATTGCAGTTAGTCGTCAACTGCGTGAGCTTGAAATTTCTATTCATTATTCTGAGGAAGGATCCTTCTGTTTGCCTAGTAGCTTATACACATGTGAAACACTCGAGAGCTTGTCACTCACCATTAAAAGTTGTGTTCTTGTGGATGTTCCTATAGCAGTTTGTCTCCCTTCCCTCAAAAAATTATACCTAATTAGGAGTTCCGGGTGCATAGACAATGCACATGTTCTTAGGATTATATCCGGTTGCCCTAAACTTGAGGAGTTGCGTTTAGCAAGACCTGATGATGGTGATGGCGGCAATATGATACATATGGCAGGCCACACTATAGAATTCACTATTGATGTGTCTTCCTCAAAAGGATGGTCTTTTTTGGGGTATGAGTTTGATCAGATATTTGGAAAGGGTAGTAGAAATGTGATCAAGGCTCCTTTGAAGTACTTTTCTGTGTGTAATTCTGTTCTTCTCGACTCCCGTCGGAGAAGGCCTGATTTGGTCATGGCACGTATTGGGACTGCTAATGGATATATTACTCACAAGTATCTCGCAAAGATTACTAAGGTCAGAGGCCTTTATCTATGTTTATCACTATCAGAGGTAATAACAGATCTTGTGATCATTTGCATATATATATATAGTGTTCCTTGATCAGTACTATTCTAACTTGCGTATTTTTTTTTTGTAAATATAACAGGTTATGAATCCTTCTGAAATGATCTTTTGTCACCTTGTTGACCTTAAGATATGTACATGTACTCAAGGTTGGTGGGATCTTCTTACTCATATGCTCCAAGATTCCCCTAAACTACAGTTTCTGACAGTCACCAATGTATGCAGTCTCTTTTTTTTCTTTCTCTGTACAGTCACTTTTGTCACAAGTAAATGCTTTTGATCGTGATAACATAACAAAGAAGTTGTTCGTAATTGGTATTAGGAACGTTGCCGTGGACTTGCTAGTATAGAGATCCCGTATTGGTGGAAGGGGCCGAGTTCTATTCCCGCTTGTTTGTTGTCCAGTCTTGAAGGTTTCAGGTGGAGTGGGTATAAAGGGAGACAAGGAGAAAAAGAACTAGCAACATATGTCCTAGAGAATGCTACTGGTTTGAAGAAAATGATTTTCTCTTCGGAAACAATTGATTTTAGAGAGAAGTATAGGATGCTCAAAGACTTAGCATCTGTTCCTAGGCCTTCGCCATCATGTCGGATTCTGTTCGACTGAACATGTTATGTATTTGCTTTCTTGCACTGTATATTTTGAACACACGAACAGATGTGACTAAAGAAAGACTATTTTGGTGTTCGGTTTGAATTGTTATTTTGCTTCGGTTAACTAATTCGCACATTTTGTTTGGCCTGAGTAATTGAGAATTGATGCTGAGATAGTGTTTCACATAGAGATCATCAGACATCAATATTTACAGAATATCAATATTTACAGAATACTTTTTGGACTTCTTCGACGCTTAAGAAATCCCTAATCACAACTATATTCCTTGGTATACTGTAAACGGGAAATAAAGTTAAAGAGCGTTCGTCATTTAGTTTTGGTGTTTATACGCTCCCGCCAAAAAGTATTTTGATGATAATTTAATTCGATTTATGTCTCTCTTGCTTACAGTCAAAATTGGTATGACTTTTAAATTATTGAAACGGGCTTTATATCGATTCTGAATCGGTTTATGTCAGACAAATAGGGTTCAATCTTCAGGCAAGTATTGTTAAGTTCATATATCATGGAACCAAGGACATAGGTTGATGGATGAAGTAACTAAATTAATCATGGTGTCTGATTAAGAGCGGAGCAAATAAGAATTCGTTCATGGATTGAGAAACAAAATCAAATTGGAAAAATAAAAGTTAAAGAAACAAAAAGAAAATAAAAAAAAGGCCTCAGAGATCTTGGTGGTAAACCAATCATCAATTGAAAGAACTATGTCCTTCATCAAGAGTAGCAAATATTTTCTTGCATCACTGGCCACACAATCTTCAAAAACATATACAAGTTGGAAAAATTCTAATGATGATGAATCAGAAGTAGCTGGTTATATGATCACATCTTTCCCGGAGGGAAATCAAAGGGAATCCGAATGATTTTTTTCGTCATCTTTCATCATCAACTAGATTTCAAACAGAGATTTTTTTAAAAAAAAAAATCAACAAACTAAGATTTTAAAGCAATAGAACAAAAAAAACAAAAGAAGAAGAAGAAGATGATGAGTCAGAAGTAGCTGGTTATATAATCACATTTTCCCCAAAGGGGGAATTCAAAGGGAATCCGAATGATTTTTTTCGTCATCCTCAAAACATCTTTTCTCAGAACAATTTTTAGAAAACAAAACAAAATAAACCAAAAAGCATTCCAAATCAACTACTATGGAAAACTAGAGCTGAGGCTTCGCTAATGAGTTCACCAAAACCGAATCGAAACAACAAACACTAATCGACAATAAGAGAAGAGATATGATGAATACGCCGCGAGGTTTGTTTGTACATAGAAGAAGAGAGCAGAACTTATATATATACGGCGACGAGGAGGTTTGACTACAAGAACAAGAAGCCCTAGTCATCTCTTTGCTTCACGAAACGCTGCCGTATTCTACTTCAGCTCTCTCATGGGCTCTATCTTTTGAGTTGGGCCTTTGGTTTATAGTTTATACTACTTTTCTTTTGATTAGTACGTGAGTAAAAGTCCACTCTGATATCGCAAGGGGAGTTATTGGGAAAATGATTTTTAAAGATTGTTAGAATCTAAGATTCTTTTGTTATTCGTTTATGAATTTTTAAATTCTTAATAAAATCTTTTGTTATTGGTGTGTTGATTTTGTAATTTCATTTAAAATCCTTTGTTATTCAAAAAGTTGAGTACTTATTGATTTTACAATTCTATTAAACTCTAGTGTTATTGGGAATATGATTTCCTACATATTTGGTCATTAACAACAACTTTCAAAATACTGCACTTAAAATTTAGCAAACATTTATTAGAATCTACAAAAATCTTTGAGAATTTTAAAATCTCTAAGGGGGTGTTATTGGTTGTATAAGTTAAATTCAACTCCATTAGATTTTAAAAATCATAAGACTTTTAAAATATGGGTTCATTTAAACTGAATTATAATTCATTTTAACAAATCCGTGGAAGTGTATTTCTACAATGACAAATGATATCCTTTGTTTTGAACAATAGAATTGAATTCTATAACAAATGATTTTCACAATTTCAATGAAATTCTACCAAACTTTTTATTATCACATTTTTTTTTCTCATTTTCTGTTTTGAAGTTCTAGCATATTTTTTTAAGGTGAAAATTAATTAGTATAAAAACAAAGTGACGAAAATGAATCACACAGCAACCATATTCATTTTGGGTGGAAAATGAGGAACGTAGTGTGTATTTTTGTTGTAACGGACACACTACTACGTAAAAGAAAATGAGGAAGAGAGAAAAATGTTGGGTGGATGAGTTATATGTATTACGTTGAGTGATAGGGTGAAACTTTTGTTTATTTGATTGTGAAATCTCATGTAGAAGGTTGGTTTTTGGATTGACATAATTTACATATGAAATCAGTTTCATGTTCATTTTAAATCCTTTTAAATGATATCATTTGTGAAAATCCACCAAACTTGAATAACATAAGACTTTGATTAATAATTATAAGTATGAGAACCAATAACACTTGATTTAAAACTCTTTTGATAAAGACAATGTATATATGAGAACCAATAACACTTGATTTTAAACTCTTTTAATGAAGATTCTATAATTATAAGAACCAATAACACTTGATTTAAGTAAAAGATTTAAAATCATTTATTAAATAACACTAGATTTGGTTTAGAGTTAGACTCTATTAAAATCCAGTATCCAATAACACCCACTAAAACTTTTAAAATCCACGAACTCTTTTAGATTCAACCTCCCAATAACCCCCTATAAGTTGTAACCATAACTGTAAAAAGTATACTAAAAACCTGATTATACAGCTTTTTTTTTGTTTTTTTGGTTCTCAAATATGGGACACAAGTGAAGGAAGATACAAAGACATAAGCATGGAAACTACTACATAAATTATATATTTATTAGTCCAATATATTAATACAGACATGAGCATGGTGTGTTTCTTAGCAATAATCCTGTTGACCTGCAATGGATAGATTCAGTCTCAGGTATCAAAACCTTCGGACCAGAAGCGACCTCTGAAGACAGAATCTCTCCTCACAGTGACTCCGTCTATATCTTAAATCATCATCGGATCAACACTTTACTTACGAGCTTCTCCGACGACCAAAATCCTGAGGCTGCCTGCCTGCCTCCTAACGTAAATTGCAGGTTTTCTTCTAACTTAAACTGACACTTCTTGCTTTGATTCTAAAGCTTGAGGTGTTGATGTTGCCGCTCTATCCTTGACATACGTCCTTAGGCATCCGTTGATTATGCGTGGCGCTGATCCATCGCAGAACCGTTTTGCAAGATCAACAGCCTTTTCCACATCATTTTTGTAACAGCGTTAGTTCACAACAAGAGCAAGGTTATCACATTGCAAAGCTAACTGTAGAGGTCTGTATGTTACCTCGTTGATGACTATTGGGTGTCGGGTTTCAAGTACTGCCACTTCAGACATTGCTAAGTGAAGAATTGAAAACTCTAGTATTCTTGCAGCTGGTGCACTCTGCCAATAGGTACAGCAACATCTTTAAGGTATTTATCGATGATAAGAGATGAAAAAATGTGTAGACAATAACACCGTCAACAATAGACAACTGCTTCTAGATGTTCAATTTAATTCAAAGCAAATGTTGAGCTCAGGTGCCAAACAGCCAATAATAATATGAGCTATCACAATAACTAGACAACAGAAGAAAATGATAACCGATGAATCTTTGAGTTGGTAGTTCCTTAGTTTTTAACTATCCAGTACATGACCATAGTTGAAGTTTAAGCGTATCAACTTATACCTTCCAATCTGGCGGGGAAATTTTCTCGATGATAACGACGTGGCTATCCCATTTATCAACTACTGCAGCCAAGAGTTTCTTTGCAAACCTACGTAAATGCACATAGTGGGAATAAGGTATACACAATTTTTTTCAGAGTAAGCAGAAATTACTATCTATTGATACATTTATAGATTACCGTAAAACAAGTTTGCTGTAGACCAGCTTTGGGGGAGCTGAAAGCACTTCGGCTTCTGCAGAAAAGGGAGGATACACAACAGTTCACTATTAAAACAAGGGAAAAATCCATGACCCAATCCAAACAAGATTCTCTTTGCCATATATAAGTAAAGCAGAACAGGAATACTTTTTTTTTTTTTTGTCAATCAAGCAGAACAGGAAGACTTATTTTCAGAATAAGACCAACCGATTTTGGATTCTTTTTCATCATGGCGCACAAGCTCATCTTCCTCCTCTTTTGTTTCTGTTTTAACTGGGGGTCCTCCAAAGCTCATGTGGTTGTACTCCAACAAAGAATTCTTGTCAAACTCATATCCAGGCTCTGTACAAAGCAAACATCATTCATCACAAGTACTAAATCCAAAAATTTCAAGCAAGTTATCCACAGAGTAGGCGATCTGAAAACGGAAATAGTATTAACAACGATCAAAGAGATTACAATGTGATTCCTATATTCATGACTGTGTTGCAGCAGGAAACAAAAAAACAAGATAAAAAACACATATTTAGTTGATATACTTGCCTCTTCTTGCATTTATTCTCTTCTCAAAGAGACGAATTGGGTCTGATCCTTCTAAGCATGCGGCATAAAGTATTACTCTGTAAAGGTCATAAACCAAAAGGGATCCAGAATAAGAAAACTAGAGAGCAGACTCAAACCAATAGCAAATGATCATAGAGTAGCTCATTTTCATTGGAAATCAAGTAAGAATGGAGAACAGAAAAGGCTTACACTTTATCCATCTAAACTAAAATTAATTTCAGGTTTTGGGGTTTTGGATAAGACCTTAAACCCAACCTCATGGAACTCTAATTTGAGCTTCATTCTAGTCCCAAGAAGCCACAAAAATGACCAAACTCATTCCAATTTCAGTAAAGACGAATTTTTATTTCCAGCTAAACTTCCAATTCCATTCAAAATCAAGTAAGCGAAATAGCGAATACGATTTAAGAAACGAGAAAAGAGAGAAAATGAAGCTTACAGAGCGAGCTCGCGTGCGGCTCTAGGACTGCTTAATCGACCGCTCTTATCTATCTTCGGCATCGGGACATCTTTCACCTCCTCCGCGGAAATCGTCGGCGTACGGAGAGCGCTTCTTGTCGGAGATAGAAACAACCGCAGAGAAGACGGCGATGACCGTTTATTTCCAGTCCGCAGGGACACCAAGTTCGTCGGCCGGAGCGAATTCACCAATGTAAATCCTATAGAACGGTGAGAATTTGGCGAAACATTACTGGAAAAGTAACAGAGACTCGAGGAAGAACGTAGGCAAAGCGGCGAGATGGTTCCCTCCATTTTTTTGTTTCGAGCTCTTCTCTGCTTCGTCGTGTTTAGTGAGAAGAAGCAGATAACGATATCCGCAAAATGGAAAAGAAACAAAAAAATATCTCAGGGAAACAAAAAAATGAAGTTGAAACGTACGACGGCGTTTTACCACTCTGACTAAAAACCTTTTAAAATGGCCTATACAGGGATCGAACGTGTGACCTTCGCGTTATTAGCACGACGCTCTAACCAACTGAGCTAATAGGCCAGTACGTTATATCGTGACGATTTAAAATAAAAAATAACACTAGTCAGTGGATCATGAGGCAGAGGTTTCTTTTTAGACAAGTATCAACTATCAAGTGTTACTCATTTTTATTACTTTGTTAAAAATACTAGATTCTATGTTAAAAACGGAAATAATTATTCATCAGATTTGAATAACCAAATACAGTATTACGTGTATTTCTTAGTAATTTTTATTATTACTTGGTTATTTTAAATCACAGAAAAATTACGTAACACAATTACTTCATTTTAGCCCCCGAGTAATATTTTTTTTCCAGCAATCTGCGTTTAGGTTTTGCCTCAGCACCCCTGACCAACCAACAACCTTGCATTTCCACATCAGAGGCTACGAAGAGATCTGTCTCTGCCTTGTCCTCCAAACCAGATCTCTCTCCGACACAGTTTCACAGTCAGTGATCGTCTGGGCCGGCGTCTTTTGTTATCCATCGAGATCGGTTACTCTACTGCGATGGCTATGGAACAGAAGCCAAAGACTAAGATTGTGTGCACACTCGGGCCAGCGTCCAGATCCGTCCCAATGGTTGAGAAGCTTCTTAGGGCGGGGATGAGCGTGGCTCGCTTCAACTTTTCTCATGGATCTTATGAGTATCACCAGGAGACCCTCGATAATCTTCGTCAGGCTATGCTTAACACTGGCATGCTTTGTGCTGTCATGCTCGACACCAAGGTCAATCTTATACAAACTTTAATGTGATAGGTGCATTGATCTATGTATATCCATACCATTGCAGCGTTTTCTTTTGATTATTTAGCCTCTGTTCACGCCTGAATCAGATTGTTTTTCCTCATTTTACAATTGATTAGTGTTTTAACTGATTTTAGCGTTTTCGTATAGTGCTTGTTTCTAGGAGTTCTGATTTTTTTTATTTCACTGTCGATCTTAAGACACTCGTTTTGTCTCTGTTTAAGATCTGTGGGAAATGTTTGCTGGTTATAACCAGATGGAGAACTGATGTTGGTTGCTTGTAAGTATAAACTTGTGGCCAGAATGTTAGATTGTTAAGACTCTTAACTTTGGCTTCAAATTCACACTTTCTCGTCTGTTACTTGGCTAATTTCTGGCCATGAAAAAGCTAATAAAGGTGTGAAGTGTATAACGTAGCTAAATCTTGTTATGGCCTTCTTGTTAAAAAGTATATGTGTTTGGGGGACCTTTAATTTTGGTTTTTGCATAATGGTATAAGGAAGGATTTTGATTATTGTATTTGCTTGGCAGGGGCCAGAGATTCGAACCGGATTCTTAAAGGATGGGAAACCTATCCAGTTAAAACAAGGCCAAGAAATCACCATTTCAACTGACTATGACTTGAAAGGTGATGATAAAATGATTTGCATGAGCTACAAAAAGTTAGCGGAAGATGTCAATCCAGGCATGGTCATACTCTGTGCCGATGGTACCATCTCCTTAAAGGTCCTTTCTTGTGACAAAGGAAAAGGCACGGTTCGTTGCCGTTGTGAGAACACGTCAATGCTTGGTGAGAGGAAGAACGTTAATCTCCCTGGCGTAGTGGTTGATCTCCCAACTCTAACTGAAAAGGACAAGCAAGACATTCTTGAATGGGGAGTTCCAAATCAAATCGACATGATTGCTCTGTCTTTTGTCAGGAAAGGTTCTGACTTGGTTCAGGTTAGGAAGCTACTCGGGAAACATGCCAAAACCATTCTTCTCATGTCAAAGGTATACGCCACTCAAACTATACAATTACTTTTCCATAATAAAATTCTTATGATATGTTACTTTTGATATTGTAAGGTTGAAAACCAAGAAGGTGTGGCCAATTTTGATGACATCTTGATAAACTCGGATGCGTTTATGATCGCCAGAGGTGACCTTGGAATGGAGATCCCTATCGAGAAGATATTCTTAGCTCAAAAGGTGATGATCTACAAGTGCAATTTCATGGGGAAGCCAGTGGTTACAGCGACTCAGATGCTCGAGTCTATGATCAAATCCCCACGACCAACAAGAGCAGAAGCCACTGATGTTGCAAACGCTGTCCTCGATGGCACGGACTGTGTCATGCTCAGCGGTGAAACCGCTGCAGGAGCATATCCAGAGCTTGCTGTCCGTACAATGGCCAAGATATGTGTGGAAGCAGAGAGCACGTTGGACTATGGAGACATCTACAAGAGAATAATGCTTCACGCTGAGGTGCCAATGAGCCCGATCGAGTCACTTGCTTCTTCTGCGGTCAGAACCGCTACTTCCGCTAGAGCCACTCTCATATTGGTGCTGACCAGAGGAGGCAGCACTGCGAGACTGGTGGCTAAGTACAGACCAGGGATACCAATTTTGTCTGTTGTAGTTCCGGAAATCACGTCCGACTCTTTTGATTGGTCGTGTAGCAACGAGGCACCTGCGAGACACAGCCTCATCTTCCGCGGTTTGGTCCCGGTGCTGTACGCTGGATCAGCTAGAGCCTCAATTGACGAATCAACAGAAGAGACTATCGAGTTCGCCACAAATTACGGGAAAAAGAAGCAACTGTGCAAGACCGGAGACTCCGTGGTGGCTCTCCTCCGTACAGGTAATGCTATTGTTATCAAGATCTTGACTGTCAAGTGATCTCATTTTGCGTTACGCGTTTTCCGGAGCTTCCTAGCGTTTTGGATATTATTCATCAAGTTTAAGTCTCTTTTGATTTTTATTTTTTTTGTGTGGCTGTGGCTGACAAGTTGAAACTTCACACACTACATAATGTTGTTGGACCTTTCTCTGCTTTGTACGAATGCAATTGCATCACCAAAGACTATATTTTGAAAATATTCTACAAAAATTTGTAACGTGAATCATTTGGCTCGTAATTACTGAGCTTTGAGTTTCGCACTTGAAGATAATGCGTTGCAATTTGCATGCAGGCCACAACCAAATTCACATGTCCCTCCCTCTCAACATAAATGCCAGTGTCCATTAGTACCTTTTTAACGGAAACTATTGGGGTATGTATACAAAACAAACAAACCCATATGATCATGAAATCAAGCCAGATGATATTAAACAAATAAATCAAAGATTCATTTCATCATAAGTGTTTATTTGTTATATTCAACAATCTGAGTGAACAAGATTTTATGTACTACCAAGGCAGAAGCTGAGGAATAGTGATCCAAGTGAAACGCAGAGGTTGTGTTTTGTTACTGTTCTTTTCCTTTATCCTTATTATGAGTTCTCACCAAGATGCGACGACCCCGAGGCCGATGCAGATGAAGAAGAGGAGGAAGAGAATAATCCGCTGAACGGCCATGGAAAAGAGAACCTTCTCTCGCTCACATTACCGTTCCTTGCCTCATCTTCCACATTCTCACTACTTATGTCGATCTCTAGAGTTCTTGTTCTCGGTCTTACCGGATCAACCTTTGTCTCATCATCAGGAGGGAGTTCATATCGGCAAACGGGACACGAACTGTGAAGCTCGAGCCATGGTACTATACAGCGGATGTGAAACTTGTGCTTACACGGCATCTCTTTAGCTTCACTTCCTTTGTCAAAATCATCCAAACAAACTGAACATTGCAATGGCTCACATATCTTAACAGTTGGTAGATTCTCCACGGCCTCTTTTCGAGCTGGAAGAGTCCCATGCCTGATTGGATCGTTATCAGCTAGATGTTCAAGCAAGTGGTCTAAACTGGGTCCAACAAAGTAATCTCCAATTGCAGAAAGAGAAGTGTTGTTCCGGTTTTGATTCAAACTCGTCGATCCCTGAACAACAGCTGATTGATTAGATGGGTCTCGGTCCGAGATTTCATATTCGGAATCAATCCCTTCACGAATACCCTGAAGCAACTGCAATATGGTAGCTGAGCTTCTCCGTCTCCTCCTAAGAATAGACTCAAACTCTCTGTCTAGATCAATCTCTCTACCTTGTTGCCTATGACGATGATGACGACGACGATGATGATGACTATCGACATTGCTGTCATTTCCACCAACGTCAGCAGCACTATTGACCTCATCATTATCAACACCAAACTCTGTTCTCCTAAACCTTCTACGCCTCCGAGGATTGCTCATCATTCCAAGCAAGATTGGACCCCATAGAGACAATGCACGATCAGTACCAAAATCAATATCCGGGTCTTGAACCTCCCTTAGACCGCTGCTGCTGCTGCCACGGCCACTAATCTCACCGCTCATTTCCTCGACGAACCCGCTTTGGCAAAAGGGGCATTTGATCACGGCATCAATGATTGGATTCACCATTTCTGAACACATATGACACCAATACCTAGCTGCCATTGCCTCTTCCCCTTTCTTTCCTTCCCCACCCAAATCCCTCGTTTCTGATACAACCAGAAGAAGAAGACCAAAAAAAAAAACATGATGAAAACCTTAAATTTTCCACCTTTGTTTCATCCGGTTCATATTTAATTTCAGCAGATCTAGATAAAGAGAACAACATTCCCAAAAGTTTCAATTTTTAAAAAGAGAATAAATCATCAGCTCAAGATTCATATAGAAAAATCGCAAAAAAATCAAGCTTCCTATGCAAATACGAAGAAATTAATGAAGCAGATGACTCCCAATGAAACGAACAATAGAAATCAGAGCAAACCCATGAAAATATAACTCCCAATTCTCATGCACATAGAGTCATCAAAACAAAACAAATA
Organism: Capsella rubella; assembly: GCF_000375325.1. Taxonomy (NCBI): domain Eukaryota; kingdom Viridiplantae; phylum Streptophyta; class Magnoliopsida; order Brassicales; family Brassicaceae; genus Capsella; species Capsella rubella. Next base: position 5,443,327 of record NW_006238917.1, on the reverse strand, counting down.
CAGAATCATACCTTGTAAATGCTCTTAATTTTTGGAGATCCAGAGGAAAAAACAATCTTCTTCCTTCTTCAAGATCTCCACCAAGGATGAAAAAGAGCTCTTTATTTGTCTTTTTTATCTTCTGGGAGGTCTACAAAAATGGTGGGAGAAGAAATAAAGAGGAATCAAGGAGGAAAAGAACACGAAGACGGAGACGAAGAAAGAGAATGCAACGTATAATTGCAGACCCAATCTTAAAGCCCATTAACTGCACACTGATATATAAAGGGGCCGGGTCGATCTTAACCGAGTTTAATTTGGATTCAAATTGAATCGAACCGAACCGGTGAAAGGTAATGTTGAAAGAAGCGTAGCGTCCGTCTCGGTGTCAGAAAGGCAAATCGGAGACGATGAGCGAAACCGAAGCAACCGGCGTTACCGATGATTCGGCTCCAGCGATCGCGACTGAAACTGTTTCTGATGTGACGGAGCATAAACCAATCGGAGTGGTTGACTTGGTGGAGGAATCCATAGGAGGAACAGAGAAATGGGTGGATGATCTCCAGCGGACGGTGAAGGATACAACGGATTCCGCCATGCGCTCTGCTCGTTCCCTCCGTGAAAACTCTACCTCTCACTTCCGCTCTATACAGGTTGTTTTAACTCTCTCTCTTCTGTTCACCATGAAGTTTCTTACGAATCGAGATTCTTAGCAACAATTTTTTGGAATTCAAATCACGGATTTGGAATTCAATATCTCATAAGCTATAATTTCTAGAAATGAGTTCGTATCAAAATAGATTTTGCTCCCTTCGATTTTTTATGTATTGAATGGTGCAGACTGCTAGGTTTTGTTCATATGGTGAAATCTTGTTAAATCATAGCATTAGAACTTATTGGCAGTGATCCCAGTCTCTCCTGGTTCTGATTAGAAATTTCCTCCTTTTTTCAAAATGGTTTGTTTAGAAGTCTGTATCGCTGAGGCACTTTTTATTATCTTCCAACATTATGTTTTCTTTACTTACGTTTGTTCAAAGAATCATTGTCATTTCAAGATATCTGCTATCCATATAGATATTGCTATGAAGTAGCTGTATATGTCTTCGTGTACAATCCTGTTGTAGTTAATTTTTTTTGTGAAATTGCAGGATTTCATTCCACATGCTTTGACTCAATACAAGACCTATGAGAATGCATTCTTCAGTAAAGTAACAGGTGACTTGCAGCCAAATTTTGTGAAAAAATATTTATACTTGTAGACTACTGTAGTGCTTATGAACAAGTAATTTAGATCAAATCATTAAGATATAACGGATAGTTCCCAAAACTTTCATGTGTGTTTGCAGAGCATCTTATAGTGATATGAAACTAGAATCTTCCTGTCATTCTAAATAATTAATACTGGCATGATTCACTAGATTTGTAACAGCTCATCAATCGTATCCTTGGCTGTTTTTGTTTTCGTTGCAGAAGAATTGATATACGCAAAGGAACATCCAGCTGCTGCTGTTGGGATTGGTGTTGCTGCTGGTCTCGTTCTGATGCGAGGTAGAACTTCTACCTCTTTTCACTTTTACTTGTTTCCAAATAGTATTACATCTGTTTTAATTAGATGTGTCCTGTATGAATCTGGTTTTCTATTGTTCTACTTATAGGCCCAAGAAGATTCTTGTTTCGTCAGACACTAGGTCGATTTCAGAGCGAAGAGGTATCTACCATGCCATTGGCTTTAAATTTATTTCTCAACGTTGTATTAGTTGCCCTGGTTTTTTCCCTTCTCTTTTTTAATATCCACTTCAAAATCATCTTTTCAGGCACAGTTCTTGAGAGCTGAGAAGCATGTTCAGGAGTTGAACATGTCTGTGGACTTGATGAAAAAGGAGAGCAAAAAATTGCTTGAGAGGACTGCTTTAGCAGAGAAGGATATGAAACGCGGTCTCTCTGAACTCATGTATGCCCCCAACATCGACACTCCCACTTATTTTTAAAATTTGTTGACATCATTTGTGTTAATATGGCTATTGGCTACTACTGTTATCAATAGGAACTCTGGAAACGATGTACATCGTCTTGCTAAGTCCGTCCACAAGGTTGAATGTCAAGCTGCAGGTTATTTATTTTTACTCCCTTCTCCCTTTCAATGGTATCTTTGATTATTTTTGATAATGCCACTACGTCAGATTTCAATTTACACAGAGATCTCTGTTCTTTTGCAGATTTGATGGACGGACTTCGGCAAATTCCTGGAAGGGAAGCTATCAAGCTTAGAGCCGAAGTGAGTCTGACTTTTTTCTTATCTCCCATTGTTGTTGTTTCATTGCAATGAAGGTCTTATCAAATTGTCTTGTCTTGAATCATTAGGTGGCTTCCATGACTTCGCTCTTGAGACAGAAGAGGATTGCATTGAACAAAAGGATCATGAGTATGTCTGAGCTAGGAGTTCCCGTCTGATACATCTAACAATCCACAATTTCTTGGGTTATCTCAAACAAAGTTTGCTAGGTATATTTCCAATTCAATCGCAATGTACTCTCGTCCATAAAACTCTGTCTGAAACCAAAATCTGAGCTTGAGACAGAACTGTATTACTGTGTATTTTTTGCCTGATTCGGTGATTTCTAAGATTTCTGTCTCAGAGTGAATGAATTGAGTCAGAAAAATATTTCTGCTTGAGTTTAGAGAATCATTAAATATTATTAGCCTAGAAGATTTATAAGAAAACATAAAAAGTTGCTGAATCAATCAGTGATGAAAATTTATAGATAACATGAAGGTTTCTGAAGGCTAGTTTTGTAACGTAACTCTAAGGGAACGGGACTGTGGGCCATCCACCCACACGACTAGGCGACCCAACCGCTCTTGTCGGTTTCATCATGTTAAACCCTCCGGACGAGCAAGAAGCTTCAGTCATCGGACCGATCCGACCATTAATGTCCAATGTCCGTTCTCTCCTCCTTAGACGCTCTCTTTTGAGCAGAGTCCCTAGCTTATCTTTTCCCTTTTTCCCCTTGACCGGAACAGGTATCATCTCCAGCCCCATCAGCTTTGCAACCACCCCTGTCTTGCACCAAATTACACTTTCTCCAGCCACCGTCCGAGGCAACCGTTTTGTCTCCAAGCTCACCTGACTTGATCTCTTTGATGTCCGTTGGTCCCCGCAGTGGGATTTCCGTCCACCTTGTATCGTCAGATCAACACTGGTACCAAGCTGGCGCCGGAATGATGACCGGTACATTGCATCCTTACCGTCCAGCGAGAAACGTGGATACTGATTCAGTGCGTTCCTCGCAGACCTTAACGAGGGAACACATGTAATACATAAGTTAGATATACAAACAAATGCAATAAATCATAATATAGAATAGATAATCAAACGTTCTGAAACTATATAAGTTTTGTTGTCATATAACTTATTTCGTAAATCGAAATCTAAACCGGTGTGTATCTCATGTAACCCACAGGCACCAATTTACTTTTTCTATTGAATACCATATTATGATAGATAAAAACAAAATGTTAACGATTCGTAAGAGGTCATGATGAGTCCTCGTGAGTATATATGATCATGAGTATTTACCATGTATACAAATAAGCATGACGCACCTCAAAATATCGGAACTGTTAACGCATGACATCCGAACGGGCTGATGATATAACGTATCATCATCTTGATCATCATCATCGTAATTATCATAAGTACCGTAGTAAGATTCACGAAGTCTAGCTCTTCGAACAATATCTTCTTCAACCTCTAGCTGAAGTATCATCTCCTCTAGCGTTCTTGGCGACCCTCCACTAAAAGGAGTGTTTTCAGGAGCAGCCGAAAGGCCTACATCATTCTTTTCATGTTGGTTTAGTGTAGAGGTCGAGTCATCTCCGCCACAAGAGCTCCCGAAGCCGCTTCGTGGACCTCTTCCTCGCATTTTCGAGGCAATAGAGTATTTCTTGAGGAAGAAGAGAGAGAGATCTTTCATTGTTTTGTTTGGGATATTTTCTTAAGGATTTGAAAGTGATGGAGAAGGAGAAGAAGCTATGGTGGTGCGTTGTGTGATAGGAATGAATACGGGGCTGGTGCCTGGTGGGAGATATAGTTTCTTTAAGTTTTGGGTTAAATAAGAATTAAGTTTATTTTTGACGTTTTAATGAGTGTCACGTAGGAAAGTGTCATTGGTGGTCACGAGTTTCTCTTTTTCTCATCTTTCACGTAGTGTGTGATACTTAAATGGTTCGTTTCTCTTTTTATTTCCGATTCATTCTTTTGAAAATTTTCTTATCTGAAATAAAATTGTTTCACATATATAGTACGTTATTTATCCAGTTCACTAAAACTACAAAAGATAGTAGAAGTAAAGATTGTAAATTTCAAAAATTTTGGGAAACAGTATAAGAAAGAGATATGCCACACAAGGGTCTTACTAGCTCTGATGATAATTACTTATTCTAACATGCATCAAACAATGTCGTCGCCTAAACACTCCCTATAATACTTACTACGCATGTGCATAGATAATAAGATCAAACCCTTATTGCTGAAATAGCAATCATATGATAGAAACAGTTTTTGTTGAGAATATCTTTGTTGGCAGCAGCTCCAATTGCGTACCGTTTGAAGAGCTTACGGGTCAGGTCAGGACCGAGATAGGCCTCAACAATCGGCTTTAAACCGGCTTGAGCATAGTTAGCCCTGGACCGACCATACGAATCCGGATCTTTCATCAACTCTTCCTGTTTACCATTCATGTGGTCAGCTATTCTCAAATTTTCCGTTTTCTCTATCTTAAAACCACCACAACGATCAATCGCCGACGCTATCTCCTCCGTGCTTCTAAAGTACACGGGAATGTTGAAACCATCTCTTTTCTCCTCCTCTATCAAACCCTTTACAAGCTCAAAAAGAGACTTTTCGTCATTCCCATTTCCATATATATATATATAAAACATGAAAGGCTTAAAAAAAAGAAGGTAACAGTATGATTACCTCGTCTACTAGATCTTGCCAGGCTTGATCCATCAATGTTGTGAAAGGGTGCTTGAGACTCGAGTCAGGGTCACCGATTTGGCTCACTGAGCCAGAAGGTCGACCCCCCATCAACATGAACAGCACTCCTCCTACCACAATCTCCTCTTTGCGACATTTCAAGAACTCGACTAAGTCCTTGTCTGATTGCTCCCCGTATGCCTCCACGACTTCTTTCTCTGCTCCTTCGATCCACACCCTTCCCTTGTTCCATGACTTCGATCCTTTCTCCATCACCTTTTCGGGTATCTATCATATCCAACACAAGGAAATGAAACATGCATTTTCCGTTTTTTTTTTTTTTTTGGGTGGGTAAAATTGAAACATTATTGTATCCGTATAAGAAGACTGAAGATACATCAAAAGAATAAAATCAGCAAAAAAAAAAAAAAAAAAATTGGTTCGGACTTTTATCAATTGTTGTTGGTTTTGAGATATCCATTATCGTTCAATAACATTATCTAGAAAAAAACGATCATTATATTATTCTAATAACCAATATGAATCAACTTTAAATATGTTTTTTTGCCGATACTAGTTAAATACGTGTACCAAACTGTTCAATACCACCTTCATATAATTCATCAGAAAACATAAGCAGCGGATAAAGTAAAATGTAATTCAAAAGATGATACATAATATAGTTTTATATACCTGGGAGAGCCATTGTAAGGCGCTCATAGTCACAACGACATGGAGCTGTCCTTTTGGAAACAGCCGCTTGTAGAACGACCCCGGAACGCCAGCCGCGAAGTACTTCCGGATGGAACCATTCATCACTTTCTCATCCAAGGACCGAAACAACGTGTTGAAGTCATTAGTAGGCAAGTCAGAGAAGAAGACCTCAAACTCCGGCTCGCTTCCGTCGTCATCCACGGCCAGCTTCTGCCGTAACACCTCAACCACCGTGTCGATCGTGGAAAAGGTGTTGTCTCCGATTGCGCAACCTAAATCGGCTATCTTCAAGTGGAAGAAGGAGGAGGAGGAGGATCCTCTGGTAAGCTTGATAGAGCGGATGGCTGAAGTCAGCATTGGTTTGCTCAAGGCTAAAGCTGCGGCCGGACCGTAACAGTTATTCACGTAGCTGACGTCATCATCGCCACCTTGCATGGAGAGCACGTGCTCGAGGCTCCGCCAAGACTCCATGTTTTTAGTTGTAAATGTGTGAAAACGTTATACTAATACTATTGCTTAAATAAATTAAAAGGAGGATCTATTTGGTTTTAGAACTTAAATGACTCAAATGAGGATCAAACGTCTATATATATATATACTCAACAACATTATCCATTCAAAGGCTATGGCGTCGTCGTTTTAACTTCAATTTAAGACATCATTTTTAACTTCATTTTAAGACATATATAAACAAGTCCTTCAAATAAAAAAATGTTGGACTGCATTAATTTATGAACAGTTTTAAGAAACACATATATATATAATATTTATTTTAAAATGACCACTAAAAACTCTATAAATAACATTTGTGGTTTGTGTTAATCAGTTAATGTGGTTGCTGTGTTACTATCCGGTTTTAAACTCATATATGATTTAATAAAAGTCTGAAGATATAAAATAAAACTTTAGATCTGTAAAGAGTTGTTAAGAGTGTGTACAATACTATATCAATTATCAAGTAATCTAGTAATGATTTATATAGAAACTTTTCCAAAAACCTAAAATATAATAGTTTTTAGTATGAATATATAGTCAGTGGTAACCAAGGAAAGTTGCACAAGTATACGTGGATCAAGTCGGATAAACCTGTTGAGCTGAGATTTTGCATATTATATACGGTCCATTGGTTTATAGTAATGTTAGTCTCCATGGATGAATTATAGTTGATTGGTTTATGATTTAATTTTTATATATAACGTGAGAAAGAAACATTGCAGAAAGCATTAGAGAATAGAGAACCCAAATCTTAAGTGGAGATGTTTTTGGAAATGTTTTTGGAGACTTCCATCAAAAAGTAAAGGCTCCTCTATGTGGAAACAGATGCTCAATCTAAGAACCATAGCAAAATCATTCCTCTCCTGCAAAATTGGTGATGGTAACTCTTGCTCCTTTTGGTTTGATAATTGGACTCCCTTTGGGGATTTAATCACATTCCTTGGGCCTGGAGCTCATCAGAGAATGGGACTCCCTCAAGACTCTACTGTGGCAAAAGCTCGTTCCCGGGATGGATGGAATTTCAGAGGCGCCCGTAATCTTAATGAAGAGCTCCTTCTCAGCCATCTCGTAGGCACTGTATTTAATGAAGACGAGAAAGACGTTTTTCTTTGGGCAAGACCGAATGATGAGCCACAAGAGCGGTTCAGTTTCTCTGGAACTTGGCAGCTTTACAAGCCTGTGGGTCAGGAGGTACCTTGGCATAAGCAGGTATGGTTTTCAGGCGCTATTCTCAAGTACTCATTCACCATGTGGATGTGCTGCCTTGACAGACTACCTACTCTCTCGAGGCTCAGAAACTGGGGAATTGTGGAGGATGACTCTTGCTATCTTTGTGAAATATATTTCGAAACAAGGCATCATTTTTTCTTGAGATGTCCATATAGTTATGACCTGTGGCGATGGTGCTTTGCAAAGTTGCATCTGCCTTTCACAGGTTTCACTACTTGGGATAATTTCCTTCTTTGGCTGAAATCCCCTACTAATGAAGTGAAGTTGGGGACGTTAAAGCTTTTAGCAGCTCAGACTGTGATATACTCTCTGTGGCATGAGAGGAATGCACGTTTGTACACCGGAACCCGCACCCCTGTTGAAAGACTGTGTCTCCAGCTTGATAAGCGTATTCGTAACATTTGCTCGGCAAGGAACAACATCCCAAAGCTCCAAGGCCTGCTTCAGCTGTGGTTTCGTAATTCTTCTCCTTTTTCTACTTCCTAATTATTATAATTATGTATTATTTTTGTACCGGGTTTGTTCATCCCGGATTACATAGTTGCTATGGCACCTCTACTATATCAATGTAATCGGTATCGTTATCTTAATATAACAACAGAAATTTTAAGAAAAAAAATAGAGAACCCAAATTTCCGAGAAGGACAGTATATTAAGCAACTTAGAAAGTTTTTAACATTTACAAAATTTTATGTAGTAGACGCTTTCAAAGTTTTATGTAGTAGACGCTTTCAAAGTTTTTCAAAATCTTTCTTCAAGTATTACTAAAAATTGTATGAATTATTATGAAATAATGAAATATATGTCGCTATCTATAGAGTCTAAAAGAGATTAGCAGTTGGTTTGACGAAAAAAGAGAAAAGATTAGTAGTGAGATTAGCAGTTGCGTTTAACTTTGGTATCTAGAAAGATGAGTTGATGGTTTATTTTTATAAAACCAGTCGTTTTCAGTCGGTGTCCACTAAGATTATTTTCTTCTTTTTGATATATATACATACAAATACATACATTTAGAGATATATAGGGATACAACGACATCTTATCTCCAATTAATGTTTGTAAATTATTTATAATTATTAGTATATTAGAATAACTTTTGCTATATCTATATGGTCTAGAGACATTTTACCATAGAGCGAAGTGTCACTTCGTAGATTCCTTATTCGGATTAATTTATCCACTAACAACAAAAACTTTGGTTCATTTTCTCCCATCCTAGAAACAAGAAAATATAAAAAAAAGAAAAAAGAAAGAAAGAAAGAAAGAAAGAATAGCTAGTGCATTTAGACAACTTGTTAATGTGTCACTTTCATTATTTGAAAATCGTTTGTTGTAACTTTTGGCAGTTGATTTCGGGAAACCTGAACATAGGTCTGTTATTTAAATACCTGACCAAATCCATCTTCTACTAATCAGTGGGCAAACTGAATCTTTATCTTTATTAGTTTTGTATAAACTGAAAAAGAAGTTTCGTGGTAAAATATGTCTATCAGTCTATACATGTAGATGTATCATTCCCATAAGTATGTATGATCAATACTCGCTTCTTCAAAGTCAAGGGGATGGAGAAAAAAGATCGAAGACCGTGATTCTTGATAAGATTATTGAACTAAGAAAAGAAACAAAAAAGAGAGAAAAAGTTAGCACAAGTCAAAAAGCATGTCGTTCGAATTTGACGAGATCCCATGATTATATTGTCGGATACATATTATTTGAACAATGAGGTTGGACAAATCAACCCATAGAATGAACTAAGCTTTTAAGAAGCATATACTTTGTAGGAAGGCTTGAATGACTTTAAGCATATACTTTGGTTGAAAGATATGAGTAAGGGAGCAGAGGCTGCGGCTGCTACAAGCAATTTACGATGTAATGATAGTCTTATCATAAAAGTTATGGTAGATATCTCCTTCTCTGCCTCAACATTTCACTTTCTAATGATATCACAAGCTTAGTTAAAAAGAAGAAGAAGATTTCTTGACCTAATATTAAAATAGACCTAATATTAAAAAAATACTGATTTCTTTGTATCATATATATTTAAAGTAAAAAGAAAATAGACCTAATATTAAAAAAATACAGATTTCTTGACAAAATAAAAATAAAAATACAGATTTCTTTTTAATTTTATATAAAACTATATTTGGGCAAAAAAAAAAGTTATATGGGCTAAAGACTTAGAAAGAAAGCCCAAAAGGCCAAGACTATATATTGATTCATGACCCGAATGTAAGATCCGATTTCAGAATTTGGGAGCAAGAGACAATGACTAGCGCCGGGAAAACATCGAGAGCGACATCAATGGCGCCTTCTTCGTCCAGCGGGCTCACGTTCAAGCTACATCCTCTGGTGATGCTTAACATATCGGATCACTTCACTAGGGTTAAGACTCAGCTCAACCCTCCCGCCGCTTCTTGCGCCACCGGGAATGGCTCCAGCAACGCCGACGCGATGTTACTGCAAAATCCTAGGGTTTATGGATGCGTGATCGGTCTCCAGAGTGGCCGTACGGTTGAGATTTTCAACAGTTTCGAGCTGTTATTTGATCCTACTACCGATACTCTCGATAGATCCTTCCTTGAGAAGAAGCAAGAACTCTGTAAGCTTTATATACACTCGCTCTCTTTAATCGTCTCACTTGGGTTCTCGATTGTTTCTGCTTATTTGTTGGTTTTGCGATTTTAGATAAGAAGGTGTTCCCTAACTTCTACATATTGGGATGGTATTCTACGGGAAGCGAGGCTACAGAATCTGATATGCATATCCACAAAGCTGTGAGTTGCAGATTTGTTGTTTAACATGTATACGACTGAATTTTGGGGTCTCAATGTTTTGTTGTACTGATTGTGTGAAGTTTTCATCTACAGCTGATGGACATTAATGAATCGCCTATTTATGTTCTTCTAAATCCGGCTATGAACCACGCACAGAAGGATCTTCCAGTGACTATTTACGAAAGCGGTAAATTGTTTTTCCATCATTTATTGTCTTATTGTTTTGAAGATTATAATCTTTTAACTTGATCCTGTCATTGTCTTCAAAACTAGAATTCCATGTCATTGATGGAATTCCTCAGTCGATTTTCGTGCATACAAGCTATACAATTGAGGTATGTGTTTATGCCACTTGATTTGTAATCTATCTATGTGATATGAGAGTGGACCTAATGATTGTAAACACGTGCAGACAGTTGAAGCTGAAAGAATATCGGTTGATCATGTTGCACATCTTAAGCCATCTGATGGAGGCTCAGCAGCAACACAATGTAAGCATTAGTATGCCCTCTGTATTTATCGTCATCTTTGTTTTTTTCCATTTACATTGAATTTAGGTTGATTCCCCGACGTTGTGCAGTGGCTGCTCATCTTACTGGAATACACAGTGCCATCAAGATGCTACATAGCAGAATCAAAGTGCTCTACCAATATCTTGTCTCTATGCAGAAAGGTATAATATAGTATTCTTGCTCAAGTCCCAACTCTTGGTCCCTCTATTATTTATTCATCAGGTTTCTGTGTGTGTTTTTCTACGGGGGAAGAAAAAGAGGGGTTAGAAGTTGATATTGAGCGAGAGTAATATGGTAGTAATGACTTGTGTGATTATGCATCTAGGTGATATTCCTTGCGAGAACTCCCTTCTGAGACAAGTATCTAGTTTACTCAGAAGTTTGCCAGCCGCAGAATCAGAACAGTTTCATGAAAATTTCTTGATGGTAAGTAGTGCCTTACCTTTTTCAAGCTATGTTGGTTAAAAGAGTGGCATTCAAATCTCTTCTTGTTTTTGTGAATTGATATCTTTGAAAATTTGATGTTTCCCTTTTTTTTTTGTAGGAGTACAACGACAAATTGCTGATGTCTTACCTAGCAATGATCACAAATTGTGCCAGGTATGTGCTCGACATGTTATTCCATTAAAATATGTGAAGATAAGATGGACACGCATGCAAATGTTTATCTTTGATGGACTCCAATGTTTACGATACCAAAGACTGATGAAATCACCAGTACTTGGTTTACGCTTACACTGATATAGCTAGTTTTATTTACTTGGTTTAAGAAGTAAATCAAGGACCTTTCTCAACCATCCTAGTTATATTAAGATAGTGGTCCCGTAGGAGCTAGGGGGATTTCAAATTTTCTTCTATATAATCTAGTCTTGTGCTATACCTTGACCAATATAAATGTCATTTACATTCCAACGAAATGTCTTGTAAAACTGTGATCTCTTACTTTCTTTTTTTTCCACCCGCAGCAACATGAACGAGGTGGTTGACAAATTCAACATTGCATACGACCGAAACAGTCGAAGAGGCGGTAGGACTGCGTTCATGTAAAGATTAGTTTCAGTGTAAAACCTCTTTTTCGGTGGGCTGGTCCCTAAATGAAAATTAGAACTCTTTTAAAGCATTTCACCTTTTGGAACCAAACAGCTAAGGAAGTTTTCCTCTGCTTAAGCTTTGTTTAGACAAAAGCTAAGTTTAGGTCTAACCAAATTTTGTGACAAGACTCGGAAAAAAACTCAATTTTTACCTTCCCTCAATTTTCAGAAGCACTTTATTTTAATTAAAACAACCCTTGAACCAAGAGATCTGTTTCATATCTGTGGTAATCTACTCATTATCTCTCTGTATATCAATGAGCTCGCTGACAATCCAAGTCCCTGTTGTGATACTGGTTCTACCTTGGGCTCTGCTGTTAACTGCAACATAAGGCCAGCTGGATCACCAATGTCAGGCGCCGGCAGGCTGGGAATGGAGAAACCTGAAGGAGGCCTCAGGTGTGGCTGGAAGTCAAATAGAGATGCGTTGGCTCTGACCAATCCCTCAGTTCTACTGTGTGGCACTGGATAGTGCACATTGTGGTTGTGGGTCTGGGTTGTTAAATTACCTTGGAGAGTCCCTGGAGTGCCTGAACCGGCATGGCTGCTGTTGCGTGCGGCTGGTACAACGTGGGTGTGCTTGCCTATATACGTTGTTAGTACGCTCTTGAAGTCATCAGAAGCTCTCTCGACATGTTTTGTTACAGTACATCCATTAGCTGTGCATTTATAGTAACTCCTAAAACATAGAATAGAGAATAGAGATCGTGATGGAAAATTCATGGACAAAAGATGCAACAAAAGGGAGAGCAGCAGAACAGAGCATTTGGATACAAGAACCTTGGATTCGGGTTTCCTTTGACAACTTTTTGCCCATACTTGCGCCATCGATAACCATCATCGAGGATGTCAATGTCACTTGTGGTCTGAACCACAACTCTTGGCTCACGGCTGGCTCGGGTTGATCCACTCATTTCTGCTGGATAAGCTTCTAGTTTCCTGATACGTGAATGGCATCAGAAGTCAGAACGTCGTGTCTTTCTTAGTTTTTAAATGTAATGGTGATTAAGGCAACTTTTCGTACCTTCTCTTTGACTCGGACTCATCTACTTCTCCGTCGTAACTCAAGGAAACACTCATGTGGGACGTCCGATCATCTTCATCTTCATCTCTAAAGAAGGCATTAGCTGCTGCATCGCCGAACCCGAACTGAATCCCGCTTTGAACCTGCATTGATCCAGAATGGCTTCCATATTTGAGTTCAGATGTAGGTGATGTCCATTCTAAGTTCTCATTGGTTCCAGCAAAACCTTCTTGTTCGGTTCCATCTACTTGCATGTCCATCCCCGTACCGGATGATGCAATCCCTGAGCGGCGGTTAGGTGGAGGTTTTGTGTGATTATGAGATCCTGCGTATATGATTTCTATAATATGACCCTCCCGAGACCTTTCAACCTTCTTCTTGACCTCGCAATTTGGGTGCGTGCACTTGTAATAACTCCGTGGATACTCACTTCCTTTGACTAGTTTCTGTCCGTATTTTCTCCAGTTGTATCCATCTTCTGCAGGTGCACCACTAGCCATCGAGTCTCCTAAACCGCCTAGTACCTGTCGTTGCTCATAGTCTTGGGACTTATCGGGTTCCAAAGCGATGTTTGTAGGATCAAGGCTACTTCCTGAAATGGATTGGAAGGCCAAGGATGTGGTAATTTCATCGAATAACTCATCCTTAGCCTTATCCGAAGGTAGAGATGAGAGTTTCCCAGTTGTTGGAGATGGCTGAGCTTACAAGTGAGAAAAGATTTCGGATAAGGATTCGCGAAAGAGAAAGACAATAATAACACAATGTTGGAAAGAAAAAAGTACATACCAATGGGTTTGAGAGGAAAACAGGAGACTCTAACAGTGTTGCAGGACTAAGACCAGGAGAAGAGATGGTTAAACATGTCGACTGAAGAATATCTTCAGTGTTTAAACTCGGTGCATTAAACCCGGATCTAGCTGAAATCCTTTCACGCAGAGCTCCTCCTGAACAACTTGTTGTCTTAATGTGAAAGCTGGTTTGCAAAGAATCCTCATTCATGATACTAAAGTCGAACTGTTCTCCCACTACAGCAGCTTTATTATCAAAATCTGCCATTACTTGACATATGGATTGTAAGTGACTCATTACCTTAAAATCTTCAGAACAGCTAGGTTCTTGCATGCTGATATAATATACAACGATGGAGATAAAAAGAGTGATAAATACCTGATTGGTTAATGCATGTTAGAAAATGAGACCGATCAAATATTGCTTTCGCCGTCTAGAGTTTAGAGTACTGTACGAGAGATCGAAACATGGGACTGGTCTCTCTTCCTCTTCCTATCTCTTCTTATGGGTTTGTTCACCAAAAGATGATATATCAAAAAGGAATATAAATAAATCTTGTGAAGTATAAGTCTTTTGCTCTCTCTCTCGTTCTTGATAATCGGTGTTACCCTAAACACAATGGAGATGTATGGCAAAAGAAAAAACTAGAGATTTACACAGCTTGGTTAGATAAATTTTCTCCTTATTTTTCTCAAGATCCAAACAAAAATTTTAAAATTATTTCTGCATTGTGTAAAAATATTCCACAAAAAGTTCACCAACAGTTTAACTATTTTTAGAAATGAACACTATTCTTCCTTTGATAGAAAAAGTTAACTATAAAACATTTAGTTCGGTTTTATACCAACCAAAAATAAACACACATTTAATTCGGTTTTAGTACTCAAACTCCGTAAAACTATTATTCATTTTTGGCCGTTTTTTGTAAAAATTTCTTTAGACCGGTAGTTTAGTTTCAACATATAAGAGTACTTTCAATGAGAGGTTCTAACATAAAAAAATTTCATATTAGAAAATAAAAATTATTGAAATGGAAGAAAGAGTGTGACAATAGGCTCTTAACATGGATACTTTAGAGCTCTATTAAAAACTCACTGGAACTCCACTAAACACATGTCCTAACTAGCAATATCTTATTTGTGTTTTTTTTGAAAGATAATATTTTATTTTTCTTTGTGGTGAATCTCTTAGTGTGTTTTGGATATGAGAAAATGTGAGATGAACTTTCAAATATTTATGATTTATGCGAGGAAGAGAACTTTCAAATCCGGCAAAACTTTGTGTAAAGTATGGACATTTATAATCTTAAGATACTTATCATCTTAATCTAATTACAAATAGACTAATTAGCGTAATCTAATTAATGGACCAATTAGCGTAAGTTTATGAGAAATCTTAAGATACATAATTTATCAAACTTGTAGACAAATTCCTATCTATAGCTAATAGGTCTGATCCATGATGAAGTTTACATTATAATACAGGATAGAACAAGCATTTATAATTAATCAAATTCCAATGAAAAAAAGTCATAACAATTAATCACTTAGACTACTAAGATACAAAAAAAGAAGAAGATATTTAGGTAAAAATTTCACCATGTAACTAAACTTATTAATTAGTTGAGACATTTACTAATATGGTATTTGCAATATATTTAGTTGACTACAATATTTGTGTGTGTGTGGCTAATATGGTTAAGTATTTCTTCTATGGTAAAACGAAAAATAATTCACTACTTATATACTTTTTAATTCAATTGTGGCAAGTTACTTGAAGGTTTGACCGGAATACTAGGAAAATAATGGAATAACAGAATAATATTAGTGAAACAAATTGAACTGAACAGTTTTTTTTTTTTTTTTTGACCAAAATTGAACTGAACAGTTTTTATACATGTAAAAGAAAAAGAAACAAATAAAAGTCCACCACTTGAAAACTATATATTATGATTAAAAAAAAAAATGATATTATTTTGAATGTGATTGGTCCACATCGTCCTAATGGTAGTAGCCTCCTAGGAGAGAATTGGAGATAATAGTTTTAAAAGTGCGGGAGACTGAGAGACACGCGAGGCGTTAAGGCGCGTGAATTAAAGATGAATTTAATAGTGCGGACGAAGAAGAAGATGCAGCTGACGTGGCGTCTTCATGCTTTCCCGTCTTTTTGCTAAATATTTGTAGAAAGAAAGAAAAGATTGATGCGAAGAACCCCAAAAATAATAAAATGAAAAATCGAAATCAGTGATCGATATTTTCGCCGGTGAAATCTGGAGATTGATTGAGAGAATTACAACTAAAACAGTGGTTCCTGTCCGTCGTCTGTGATCGTTGATCTCTGTTTCCCGTAACTTTGTTGACTGGAAAGTGGAAACTATTCTAGGGTTCTTCTTATTTGATGAAGAACTCAACAAGTGATACTTGACCACAGAATCTCCCATCAGATTATGTTTCCTATTCCTTGTACGTAATCAGACAAAGGAACCCTTTTGATCGGATAAGAGAGAGGTTAGATCTTCACCCAATCTTGGAACTCAAGATCCCATCATTTTGTTTGATTTTATCTCCTTTTCTTCTCGCTGTGTGACTGTGAACAAGGATTGGCCCCTAATATATAACAAGTTCGACTTGAAGCTGCTGCTGCTGCTGCTGTCTTCCTTTGTTTCTTCTGTCCACTGCAACAACCTCAAAACTTGTTATTTTTTCTTCTCTGAAGCTTCTTCCTTTGTGGTTTTGAGGCAAATGGTTTCGCTCCTACTGTGAATTCCTTGGAAATCACAACTGTGTTGTTAAGGGTTTTGTTATATATTTAGGGACAAAAGATGCATGCTAGGCAACGTAATCTTGGGAATGGGTACAGATCTGGTTCTATTGGAATGGGCATGTCTGCTTCTAGAATTTCCCCTGACCGTCCGATGAGAGGACATGGCTTCTATGGTTCTGACCATCAACACCGTGGGTTTAACCGTGGATACGGGCGAGGAAGGGGACGCTCTAAATCATACCATAATCAGCTGCCTCCCCCTCTGCCTCCTCCACCTGTGCAACGAAGAAGTGGTGGTGGCGGCGGTGATGTTTTCATGGAGGCTGGTCGTTTAGCAACAGAGTACTTGGTTTCTCAGGGTGTTTTGCCACAAACTGTGCTTTCCGGTAAATGGCAGAATGGTAACTTCAGGAAGCAGGCTGGAGAGTTTCAGAGTTCCAGGTCACAAGAAGCAGCTCGAATGGATGCTTCAGCTCCAACCTCAGATAAAAGGAGGTATATTGATGGCTACAGCTCAGCTGGCTCCAGGAATAGTTTGAAAGGAAGGAGGTCTAACCGTTACGATTCCGATTTTGGGAGGAGCGGATCTTGGTCAGAGAGAAGTAAAGCTTTTGAGGCAGATACTGGTGATAACTCTGTGTCTGGTCATCAAGAAGAGCAGCCACTTGCCGAAGATATTGCTAGTTCGGTTCAGCGGTCAGCCTCCGGTGAGTTCATGAGAAAGCGTGAAGGCGCAGGTGACTCCGAGTCTGTGCTGGACAAATACAATCTCCAGGATGAGGCACAGTCTAAGACAGGTTCCTCTAGTGCCGGGAAAGATATAGTACACGATTGTGAAATCTCAAAAGTATCCGAAGGTTCTTCTAGCATGAGTGCTGGATCGGGAGAAATGAAAGGTAGGTCTGCTGGTAATAATGGAGAGAATGAGAACCATACTGCTATCGAAGATGGATCTATCCATCAGCGTTGTGAAGATGCATCTATTGATCAACGCTGTGGAGCTGATGAATCATTTACCAAGAGTGACGTTGATTTGGCAGCGCTGTGTAAATTTGAGAAGGTGCCTACGAGGACACGCTCTTCTCTGACTGCGAAAGGCCCAAAGCTTTATTTGAGTCAAAATATCAAGGAAACCACTCATAATTCTGGACTCCTAGAAGAAAATCAAACCAAAAATCGATGTGAGACTCAAGACCTATCATCTGGAAAAGCCGATAGTACTGGTGATGATAACATCAATGACCGAGTTGAAGATTTGGCTCTTGTTCAATTTGTTGAGAACAGTAAATGTCATAGGTCTAATTCTTTCCCCAATAGCAGTCTCAGGGATAATATTGAGAAAGATTCAGGATTAGAATTGCCTAATCTGCACAGATCACATTCGGTGGGGAAAGTAGGTGAGAAACGGGATGCTGAAGACAGTGAATTGGAGGAGACAGCAAAAAGACAGAGAGATTGGGTGCCTTTGCCAGTTTCTGAAGCCAATGAACGTTTCAACGTATTTAAAACAAGTGAAACCCAATGCAAATCTGAAGAAGAAGAACAGATAAGCACGTTCAACAAAAGACTGATCGATGCTGCGAAAAGGGTCAGCAATAGGACACACACGGGCAAAACAGGTCCTGGGTATGCTGAAGAACATCAGCTGTTTCCTGCTTCGTTTAAGATCTGTGACCTAAATCTAGGGGGAGCGTCAGATGTGAATGATGGCAAAAGGGAATCTGGTAAAGCTGTTGATTTTGATCTCTCAATCAGCAATTCTAGTAAGTCTCTTGAGTTCAGTACCAATACTCGGATGAGCAATGGAAAAGAGATAGAAGTGATTGATTTGGATGATGATTCCCCAGAAGTGGTAAAGTCCAGCAATGATCCAGGAAGAAAGTACGGCTAAGTCCTACTCTACACGTATATATACACCCATTTTAAACATTTTGGCTAATGGGTTATTTTTACTAACAGGCAAGAAGCTGCTCCATATATGGGCATCAATGATGTTCCAGACTACAATGAAGGGCTCATGATGGTAGAGTTTCTTGATTCCTTTGGAAACATTCCTCCAATAAACCCGGGTACCAGTAGTGTGCCACAGAATAACAATGCAGTTGGCCTTCAAGATCGAGAGGTACTTGCTCTACTTTTCAAGTGTTAGGTCACAGTAGAATTGGTTTTGGTGCTAACTTCCTCTGAAAACGTCTCAGGGGGCTATTGGGAATGACCAAGTACCAAGTAACACAGACGATGATTCGATATTCATGTCGCTGGGCGAAATACCACTGAGTAAGACCACACACAACAAACCCATCAGTTAACTATTTAGAGTGTTTCTTTTATCTTTTGTTATTAGCTTCATATAGAGCTGATTCGCTCATTATGTGTGTGGCAGCATTCTTGCAAGCTTGGGACCAACCTCCAGCTCGAGGCTATGAGAAGCCTTTCTGATTCGCCTTATACTGTATTAAATTTCTCTCTCTATCTCAGTGTAATGAGTGTGTAGCCATCTCGATTGCGCTAATCATCTCGGATGTAAGATTATGACTTATGGTCTTTTATGATCGTAACCTTGTAATTTCTGTGTTTATTCTCCACTCCAGTGTCCCATGTTTTAGGTTAGTTGAGAGGTTTCATTCAACTTTACATCACTGTTCCAACAATTTCTCTGACTTGTAAGATAAACAAAGCCCCAAGGCATTATGAAATTATATTTGTAGGAAACGGTATACTGTATTTTTTTTTGAGGTGTTCAATCTCACGGTAAAAAAATTGACTAAGTTGATGCTGAGAGGGCAGACGATTTAGCCACGTGTTTTATTCCAACAACCCAGACGTGTATGTTCGGTTTTTATTTTCTCTGAAATAAATAAAGAAATAACCGAATTTTCAATTTTTTTTCTAAAAGGAAGAAAGTTGATCGTGAGGAAAAAGAAAAGGAATAAACTTTTTTCCGACAATGAAACATTTCACATTGAAGGGGTTAATATAGATCTGCGAATCCGATCATCGAATCGGATTAGGGTTTTCACTTTTTTCATCTCTCTGTCTCTCTCCGCTGCTGTTTGCGTTTTCGCACCCTTTTCTCCAAAACTCGCGTATGTTATCCTTCCGTTGAGCTTGTTGGATTCGAAATTTTTGGAATGATTGCTCTTGATCTGGTAGATGTTGGTGGCGCATGGTAGGAAATTTCAGACCTTTATATATCTGTGTTATTATCTAAATCGTGAAGGAACGAATGAGTTTTGCAGCTTTGGGCAGTTGACTTTTGATTCCGCTTGAATTGAATTTTGGGATCTTCATTTCGTGTTTTTGATTTTGAGCTCCCGTTAGTTCTGAAACCGATGTGGTTTTTGTAATATTGAGAATTTTGGGGGAGTTGATGGATTTGGAGAGTGAAAGCTCTGCGCTTGAGTCTGTTGACGATAATGGTTTGATTCAACAAAGTGCCAGCAACGTTGCTGATGATGATGGTAGGAGTTTTGATAACGGCTCTTTCTCTGATGATAGTGTGAAACTTGTTTCGACTTCTACTTGTGTTGAAATCGGTAATAAACCCGTGAATTTTGATTCACCTGGTGCTGGTGGTTCTTTCTCTCCGGTTTCCAAGGGACAAGGTTTGAGAAAATGGAGACGGATCAGGAGAGATCTTGTTAAGGACACGTCTGCCAATATGGACAATAGCAAAGTTTTGAAAAAGAGGTTGTCAGGTGTTGCTCACTCACATGGTAAACAGATGCTGTTTCAGTCACCAGAAGTGGAACAAGGGAGTCAGGGATCTGTTGGGTCTGTGAATATGATGAAAAGTACCGGTGATGGTTTTGATATACTTGGGAGTACGAGTTATGACTCTGGGTTTGTGGCAGCGATTGGTTTTTCAGCTGGTATGGATTTAGAAAAGGATGATGATCGGAGTAGTAAGTCTTCCACGGCTGCAAGAGCTCCCAAGGTTATTAGGTATGAGAAGCCAATGATTAGTTCAGGTCAGAGAGGAAACATTCGTGTAGAGAATAGTAAGAAACATAGAGGAGAAAGGGTTGATATTGAGAAGGAAAACTCTTATTCCAGCTTGGAATCCGATTCAAGAAAGCAGAGTGGAAGAATGATGGACTACAACAATGGCGATGAAGCCGGTATGAATGGGGAAACTTCAATGAGAAAAGATGATGCAGGAGGAGAAGGAGAAGAGTCAATAAACACGAACAATCGTTATTCAGAGGAACTGGATCCATTAACAGAGGCCATGGATAGTTTCTTGGCCTTGCAAGATGCTCTTGGAAAAGGTAGCAATCTTAACTTGCACTATTTTTACTGCTGTTTCCATACCTATTTTTTTTATTATGAGCCTGCATTCTCATGTTGGAATCTACTGATAACATCACATGAGAAATGATTTATCATGTTTAACGTGACACTCTATGCTATTCCATTTGCAGAGGTTCAACAATTTCAGGAGATCGGGAAGGAACCAATGCTACAACATCATGAACAAGCCAGCGAAGTAAGTTCACCTCACTCGGAGATTGTAACCCTAGTGAAAAATGTTGAACAACTGGAGATCAAGCTAGAAGAAACAAGGTCCTTGCTTGAGGTGAAAGAATCACACATCCGTGAGCTTGAATCCACCACAAACCAAAACAAACACTCGTGGGGAGGAACAGAGACCGTGGTTGAAGATATCTTCCGGCAGAAGGTTGAGGCCGAGATTGAATATCTGATATATTCAAGATCTATTGATAGCTTGAACAGTCAGATGAAGTTGATTGATGAGCAAGAGTCATTGACAGAAGAGCAAACCCATGAGACGCTGAACAAGCTAGGAAAAGTACAAATGAAGGCTGCAAATTTAACAAACAGCGCTCAAGAACTGCAAAACGAGTGCGTAGAAATCACTGGAACCATCAAGAAGAGAGCATGTAAGATAACTACATGCTTTCTTATACAGTTAGTATTGCTGCTAACAGTAATTTTGTCGTTCGTGTCTCAATTGTCGCCGGAGCTAGATTCTGTTGTACCCACATGACATTTGATTTTTGATTTAAACTGAGTTTTGTTTTTGGCTTTTGGTTTTTCTTGTAAAACATTTCGGCTATTAGTTTTGCCTCTGGTAATAATATTAATCAAAGATAACTCTTGGTTCCTCTTGTGTTTCGTTTTCTGGAGATCAAAGTAGTATTTTTACACTTGGTCAATAACAGAACAGTTTGAGAATTCTATCTATTTTGCTAGCTAATATGGTATCAACGTGCAATCGCTGGTTAGCTTTCACTTTTCTTTGATTGATCAAGTCAGCACTAAGAAAGCGAAAACAGCAGAGATCAACAGCGTGATGAGACGAAGAGGGGTCGAATCAGCGGTTGAGGCGTTTAGGTTTGGTGAATAGAGAGGTGGTATAGGGCAAACAAGCCCGTCCCTCCTTTCTCTGCACTCGTTAGCAAAAAGACCAGTAGGGTAGTTGCCGTAAATATTCATGTAGCTGAACATTGTCTGTGCACAATCACTATTCATGTCATTGACCTCACTCGCGTAAGGACATGCAAACTCTTTAAACGCCGAGCAACATTCTTTGGCTGGAAACGGTGGACCTTTGCACCGCCTTGTCAAGGCCTTGTAGTCCATATACTCAAAGTTAACTTCACATTCTGTTTCCAACCAAACAAAGTCAAGAGTGCAGTGTCACACCACTTATATATAACACAAACTTGATATTCCAACCAATTAGATTTGATGAAACCGAATTTTTTATATAATCCGAACCAAGCAAAAGAAAAAAAAAAGCTTAATTAAAGAGAAAAATAATTAAGGATACAATTTTAGTATCGTTACTAATATTAATGAAGCAGGAAAATAAAAACTGAAAACGTTATTAAATCCATCTTAAACATCTCATGTTTATTTTTTTATTTTATTTTTAAAAAAAAATACTTTGTAGACATGGTCAAATTTCATGCACGATGTTCACTACGAGACATCATAGTCCTCACAGGAAGCCAAGTTATACAAGACAAAACAATGGACTTTAATAAATAGAACATAAAATTTGGTGTTTTCTTTTAAAAAGATTCTGAGAACGATCACAAAAATACCATTAGATATTGAAAATCAAGATTGGACTGAGCAAATTTGGTTTTGTTTATGAGTCCATCATGTAGTATACACTAATACAGACACCATATCATGAATGAATATTAAACATGTCAATGCGTGATTACTCACACATCGGCTTACAAAAAGGGAAATCGAAGAACAATCAAATTAATTAAAAAGGATACGTTGTTACATACTTACTTTTCTTGGCATGAAGGAGATTCCTTCCACTAACCGAGGTCTGATATTCGAACACGTTATCTACAGTAATAAAGAACCCAGTGTATAGAATGATTTTGTTAATTAGAATCTCCATATAAACCCAAATATAATAGTATGAATTATATATAAATTCAGAGAGATAAACAAAAGAATGATGCATGGGGGAATAAATTATGGAAGACAAATACAAAAGACACACCCGAGATGGAACTTGAAGTGGATAGAGATATCATCAACAATGCTATCACAAGGAATAATAATGTCAGTTCCATGAAATTCTTCTTTGGTTACATGAGCTGAGAATGAATACTCGACCAAGGTTTTTTCTATTTTTATTTTCGAAAACTTTTATTAACGTGTGTCCTAATTTAAACGGTAGTTGTTTTGAAAACGCCCGAGAGTAATTAAACAACTAAAAATGAAAAAAAAAAACAAACCCTTGGAGTTAATTTATGTTTTTTTTTTTTTAAAACGTTTTGTACTTTGATATATATTAATTCACCTAACAAAAGACTAATGCGGTAATGCCTTTTTAATATACGCTTGGATAGTTGGATACTACCGAATTTGTAATAAGTCAATTTATATAAGACGTTGGTGATTTATTTATTTTGAGTTATTGGTATGCATGTGGTATAATGAACTTAGATTCATTTAACGTTTATTCTAATTTTGATTCGAATATATAATGTTTGAATGTGGTTGCTGATCTGATATAATTAACTAAATTAAATAGCAACTTGGATAAAAGTTGCTTTATCAAAAAAAAAAATAAAACTTGGATAAAAGTTGACAAAAATATAATTAAATGCGTTATGGATAAAAATTCTATATAAAATTTTCATTATAAAAAAAATTTCCAATGGTAATCGAATGCTGATCACAAAAAATAAAATAATGGAAAAGATCTTCTCTAATTAATAATTATTTAATATCCCCCTAGACTTAAAATTTCCCTATGTCAAAAAAGTAAGTCCTCCCATGCATTCACATATCTTCATTGTTTAATTCTTTTTTGATATTTTTAGCCACTGGTAATGTTGGAGTTTTCGTATGAGAATATCCTACCCCTACGTGCCAAAACTTGAGAAAAATAATAATTTTAAAACCAACATAATTAAACACACACAATGATAGATGAGATTTCTTTTTTTAAATTGTTTCTATGTGAGCTCACTACGCCATATCACCTCATTTCAGTTCAAAACCAACCTTAGTTTAAATGTTTTAAGAAAAAAATCTAACTATTTTTATGCTTAACATTAATTCAAACTGATATAAACATATATGATCCTAGCTAGACAATCCATATATATATATATATATATATATGGACATGTCAAAAAAATAAAAAAAACCAGACACCACAAATTAAAGGTTTTAGAAAACAAGAGTCATGGAAGAGAAGACAAATGAAATCCATAGAAGTAGGAAAACTAGATTTCATGGCGAAAACAAATGCAATGGAGTATTTTCTGATGATGATGAGTATGTTCCCATTGATCTAACGAGGGAGATAATAATGAAACTGCCTGCAAAATCAATCTTGAGATTTCGATGTGTATCAAAGCTATGGTGGTCGATCACCACCGACCAAGATTTCATCAATTCGTTCGCATCGATTCCTCGCAAAAGTCTTCTCATCACCTTCAGACAATATGATACAACACAAATCTTCTGCTCGCTTCCATTGGATGAGAAATACATCACAACTTATTCTGACGTGAAAAGTTTTCATTTCACTCCCCCTAAACAAGGCCGGTACGAGTACCATGCAAACTCTGTCCATGGATTGATCTATTTCCAAAATAAAACAGAGGTACTAATTTGGAATCCCACCACGAAAGACCATGTAACCTTGGCCAAGCCTACTGAAATGTCATCGTGGGTAACAAGCTTCCTAGGATATGATCCAACGGAGAATACATATAAGCTACTTTCGCTGGGATATGGTACTTGGAACCGGGACAAATACAGAAAGCCACAAATTCTTACACTGGGCTGTCAAGAATCATGGAGGGTGGCTGAGAATAGCCCTCTACACTATCCTAGAGATTTTGTGCATTTCATCAACGGAGTTGTGTATTATAAGACAGATTTATCCCCTGACTGCACTAAGAAATTCATTATGAGTTTTGATGTGAAGTCAGAACAGTTCAAATCAATCCAAATGCCTGGTCATGTTGGATCAGGGTCTGATAAGTTGATTAGTGAATCTATAATGAGCTACCAAGGGAAATTAGCATGGGTTTGCAATAATTTAGATTTTATCAAGATATGGGTTTTGCAGGATGCTGAAAAACAAGAATGGGCATATAAAGATATTATTATACCTTTACCTCAGAGAGATTTGGTAAAGAGTGGTAATTTGTTAATAAGTGGGACTGATGCTGGTGAATTTATCTATATACCGATCAACATAAGCTTCAAGGATATTTCTGCTTTTTATTATGACCCGGTGAGAAACAGTATCCGAAGTGTCAAAGCACTTGAATATGATCAATTTAGGCGCTTTTATGGATCTTGTAACGACCATATGTATAGTCTCGAACCTCTTCCGGATCACATCGAGAGTCTCGTGTCTCTTAAGGACATTATGTCTTCTTCACCACCGGCCTTTGCGTGATTCTTTCATCTCTCTTTAGCTTTTCTCGTAATCGTGTGTAGCTTATATTTTCTTAGTTTTGTAATATCCGCACCATTCCTGCTTTTTAATGAAAACTTTTTTTTTTCTTTCTGTCAGTTAAGTTAATACCTTTTTATATTGAACCTAATATTTATGTTTTTTCAACAAAATCTGTATTGTGTTGTATGGCCACGCAATTCGTGCATATGTTTAGCCTCATAATTAACCTCTAATAAATTTTTAACAATTCAACCACTAAACATGTACATACATTAACAATTTTTTAGACTCAATAAATTAAGTTACTCCAAAATTGTAACTATGCAAATTTATATATTATAGTGTACACAAAAAATGTTTGATTGTGCACAAAAGTACTATTGGGTCTAAATGGTAACATATATGTTTGTAGGCAATATATATATATATGTTTTGTGGAATTTTTAAGGAAAATTTAAGGAATTTGGAAGAAAAATGTTGTTACATAACTTGTAAACTTGAGGAACTGGTGAAAATTTTTGAGGAATTTTTAGATATTAGTTTCTTCTTTTTTTCTTTTTCCATTTTAATTTAAAAATTCAATTATCATTGGAACTACTATATAAAATCTATATAGTACTATTTGATCTGTACGCAAGCGTTGCTAAAC
Organism: Capsella rubella; assembly: GCF_000375325.1. NCBI lineage: Eukaryota > Viridiplantae > Streptophyta > Magnoliopsida > Brassicales > Brassicaceae > Capsella > Capsella rubella. Next base: position 5,417,406 of record NW_006238917.1, on the reverse strand, counting down.
AAGACACTGAGCTGATAAGAAGCGGGGCGTGTTTCACCCCAGTCATTGTTGTGTGGATGACACGTGTCTGAAACTGCTAGCTTTTATTTAATTAACCACACAAAAAAATGATATTCTATAAGATAAATAAATAATGTGTTTTGTTTTTAATTTGTCTCTACGATTCGATATATTTAGATATGTCTCTACGATTTGGTTTGAAAATACTGTATGACAAAAATGAATTGAAAAAAGAATATATATTTATAATACTTATAGTTTGGATGAAACCCTTGACTTTCTACTATCATATTCTAGTCTTTTAATTTCCTTTGACAATTTGGTCATCATGCATCGTAATTAGTGTGTTTGGTGGTTTCTTGGAATAAATATGAAATATGGAGGACCACCAATTACACCAATCAAAATTATCTATTTCTTTTCTGACCCTTTAACCAGGTCACAGAATCAATGATCAATTTGATTAAGTAACAAATACCTAATGTCAAAACTCAAAAGAACTAAGTCATGAGTGTATATATAGGATAGTACACTAATTAAACTCTTAATTACATGTTTAACTAAATGATCTCGTCAGAGTTTCGAGGTTTTTACTGAAAATGAAAGCATCAGACCAAAAACTTAACCAAAGGGAAGGACCGAAGTGATTGATAACGGCTAGAGTTAATTTATTCTTCCTACTTTTTTTTTTTTTCTTTTTTTTTTTTTTGTTATTAACATGAAACAAAGAAAGTAACAAATAAAAGAAGTGACTTAAGTAATTCGAGTTAATGATGCACAAAAAGAACAAAGGGACAAAGTCGTGATCCGTGACGGTCAAATGACTCTATTCGACGTTCCCTTTCACCACCATTTAGTATTTACATTCAATTCCTATAAACAATATATGATTAAAGGGTATATACAGACAGATCTTCATTGTTTAATTGTTTCTGTTGATTAGTGTGTATTTTGGTACTCCTTTTGAAAAAGACGAGTTAATATGATTAAAAAAGAAATCCCACAATAAACAACACACTATCTATATTATATTAAACCTGATCTTTTACTCAATGTGGTTTAACCACATAACCATATATTTGAGTTCAAATCCAATAGTTTCTCTAATTAAATGTTTTGAGGAAACAAATCTAACCTATATGCTTTAAATTAATACAAACAGATATCCACATGAATATTGTATGATGCACCTACATATATCAACGTAAATGAAATACACCCAAGAAAATCAAAACTAAGATTAAAAAAATAAAATAAAGGGTTTTAAAATTAGGAGCCATGGGAAAAGGAGAAGAGAAGATACAAGTAATTCATAGAATCACAAAATCTTCATCAGCTTGTTTTCATGGCGACAACAAATACGATAATAATGAAGTATTTTCTGGTCGTGACCATATTCCCCTTGATCTAACGAGAGAAATACTTATAAGACTACCTGCAAAATCTATTTCGAGGTTTCGTTGTGTATCAAAGTTATGGTTATCTATCACCACCCAACAAGATTTCATCGATTCATTTGCGGTTCTACAATCATCAATTCCTCCCCAAAGTCTTCTTCTCACCTTCACCAGGGAAGATAACATGAAGACGCATGTCTTCTGCATGCTGCCGTTTCGTAAGAACTCTACAAGTTATAATGATGTGAACAAGTTTGATATGACGCCCCCTATCAAAGATTGTCGATACAGCTGCAGTAACATTTCTATCAATGGCTTGATCACTTTCAACACCAAGACAGAGACTGTAATTTGGAATCCCACCACGAAAGAACATATAACCGTGCTTAAACCTAAAACCCCTAAGCCCGTACGTAGCTTCTTAGGATACGATCCTAGGGAGAATACATATAAACTACTAACAATGTCATGTTCTTATATAAGACAGGAAAAATATCAAGACCCTCAAATTCTTACATTAGGATCTCAAGAATCATGGAGGGTGATCAAAAATAGCCCTGATCATCAGCCTCGAAGTGATTATTATTGCATCAACGGAGTTGTGTATTATAAAGCAGATATATCTTTCGCAGAAGATCGAGACGATCATAGGATTGTCCCTGCGTTGTCCAAAGCATTCTTGGCTATGAGATTGAAGGACATCATTATGAGTTTTGGTGTGAGGTCTGAACATTTCAAATCAATCCAATTACCTTCTCATCGTAGCCAATTTGAACCAAAATTTGAGAATACTTTAATGAGTTACCAAGGAAAAATAGCATGGGTTTGCCATAATTCAAATATTCTAAAAATATGGGTTCTGCAGGATGCTGAAAAACAAGAGTGGTCAGAAAATGAATTTGTTTTACCTTTGCCTATAAGAGATTTGCGTGGGAGTCGTTGGTTAAAGGGGGGCACTAGTACCGGTGAGTTTATCTATGTATGGGGAAAACTCATCAAAGACATTTCTGCTTTATCTTATGATCCGGTGAGAGAGACAATCACAAGTGTCAAGGGACTTGACTATGAGGAATTTAGGCGTTGTTATGGATCTAGTTATAACGATAGGATGACTCTTCCCAGTTATTACCCGGATCACATCGAGAGTCTCGTTTCTCTAAAACACATTATGTCTTCACCCTCTGTGTGATTACGTCTCTCATGTGTTGTAGGTTTTGTTTGTAATCCTTTTCTCCTTCTTTTTACATCTCATTCGATGAGGGTTGTTTTTAAGCTTAATGAAATAACTATTGGTTTTTTTTTTTTTTTTTTACATTGCAAGTTCTTTTATCTCTTTTACTGAACCAACGAAACAATCATTTTTTATTTTGAAATTCATGGATGGACAAAAGGAGAAGAGAATACAGAAAGATTTCAATACACGTACATAATATTCATCAATGTCTTTTTATGGTAACGATAATTAGCGGTATTAATCAAAGTCAAGATTAATGGTAACTAATTTTCATTATTGTAAATTAAGAACAATAATAGTCAGATAATTCAGAAAGTCAAACGAAGGTGGAGAGTTTTTGTGTTAAAATAATAAAACATCGATCGATGACATATTATGAATTAGCGTTTAATTTTTTTTTAAAAAGATGAGCAGTTACGTGGAAGCTTCAGCGTTCTTCACGCCATTTTATTACAAAAAGGCTTCTTTAGTTCTTCACGCCATTTTATTACAAATTCTTGAATTCTTCTCAAACATCAAAAATATTTTTTTTGTTTTCTCCTGATTAAGAAATCATTAACACTAAGCGGATCTGTGATTGCGTTTTGATCTCGTGACAAACAAGAAACGAACACGCAGGTTCTTCTTCTCTTCTTCCTTTTTGTTTTTCCCTTTCGTTCCTGATTCTTGTGTGTGACATTTATTGTCTGATGTGAAACTTGTCCTTTATCTATTATGTCTCGATTTAGTTTTGTATTTTTTTCCCGTCATTTATTTATTGAATCTAGATCTGGTCTTTGATTATCTTGGATTCAGACATCGTTTTGTATTTTTTGGACAATCAAGACGGTGAGCTGCCTTGTCCTACAAGAAACTAGATTTTTTGTTTGAGGGGGGAGGTGAAACTTACTACGATCCGATCTCGAAGCACAGAAAAAAATTAACCGAGAGACATGGGAGCTGCAGTGACGAAATCTGAATCTCTGCAAAAAGAATGGGTACCAGAGACAAAGTTAGAGGCTAAGATCATAGAAGCCGTGCAACGCAGGGCAACGAGAGGCACCGCTATGAAATCTTTCAACAGTATTGTTCTCAAATTCCCAAAGATCGATGAGGGTCTTCGGAACTGCAAAGCCATTTTCCAAGAGTTCGGTGAGTGCATACACCGGCAAAATTCTAGATTGCTGCTTTGTGTTTTTCTCATGATATGATATGGTTGTTTCCTTGGTTGGTTTGGGCAGATGAGGATTCCAACGGGTCTATCGATCACACCGAGCTAAAGAATTGCATCAGGAAGCTAGAGATCTCATTCGAGGAAGACGAGATAAATGATTTGTTCAAAGCTTGTGATATTAACGAGGATATGGGGATTACATTTACAGAATTCATTGTTCTTCTCTGTCTCGTCTATCTTCTTAAGGACGATTCATCCACTCTCCAAAAGGTAACCGCACAAATAATGTCATCCATCTTCTATGCTCACTTTTGATGTTCAGTTTAGAATTGATCGGTCTATCAGATGTTTGTGGTTTCTGAGAGCTTTTCGTATGATGCATAGAAATGGACGATGGGAATGCCAAAGCTTGAACCAACATTTGAGACACTTGTAGACACATTTGTGTTCCTGGACGAGAACAAGGATGGATATGTTTGCCGTGAGGAGATGGTCCGAGCAATTGATGAATCTGGAGAACGATCATCTGGGCGAATTGCAATGAAGAGATTTGGTATACTCCCTAGCTCTCTTTTTTTTTTTTTTGGGGCAAAACTCCCTAACTCTCTATATGTATAATTCCTCTGTTTTGAAGATTGCTCCTTCCTTGAACCAAATTGTATCAATATTTTATTCCTATGATTGCAGAGGAAATGGACTGGGACAAGAACGGAATGGTGAACTTCAAAGAGTTTTTGTTCGCATTTACGCAGTGGGTCGGGATAGATGAGAATGAAGAAGAAGAAGAAGAAGAAGAAGACAACAAAGAGAAGGCTTGAATTTTATGAGTTTCTAACTCTATATATGTGTTTTGTGTTAGTAGTAACGAAAGATACAAGTTGATGTTTAAGTAATGCAAACAGAATAATTCATTACCAACACACAAACCATGATGTTTTACCCAAAAACTGGCTTTAAGCAACAAAATTTATTAGTAGTCTCCACTAAAACAAATGAAAGAAAAGAACAAGCAAGCCAAAAATAATCTCGGACAGAGACAGCGACAGAGAAAGAGACTCGTCTCTTTGATTTGCCCCTAGTTCTGTCGTCTGAACCCTCTCCGGGACACGATAAATAAGATAGACACAGATTCATATACGACGGTTTTTTTTTTATTCCAGAGATTAGAGATGGTACCGGTAGCCCGAGGAAGAGGAGGATGATGGGATGGAGACAGAATCTCCAAAGCCTTCTTGTTTGAAGGAAGCGGTTACGGTGCATATATACCTTCTTGGAAAGGTGAGACAGGCAAGCATAAATATGAATTCAGGTGTGCTTTTAGCCCCTTGTCTTGGCTCTCTTCATGCCGAGGCTATTGTAAGGAGATATGGAACCAGACATTGGAGACCCTTCTTCTCGAAGACTACCGTTGAGAAGGGCCAATTCCCGTAGCTGTTGTTTCTTGTAGAAATCATGGGTTTCCTCCTAAAACAACACATAAAATAAGTATGATTATATAGATAAATATTATGTGTGTCTCTGATTTAAGATCTTTGAAGAGCAATGAACAAACCACGGGAGTAAGTAGATCGTCAAGTATTTCACGAGCTTGCATGAGACGTGCATCCACTATTTCAATCGGTAATTCTGCCTCGACTAAGATGTGGAGTGGTTCATTGAGGTGTTCATACCCTGGCTTCCCTCTCATCATTTCCTCCTGCAACAAGAAAATTATAGAATGTAAACACAGTTGGAGTCAAGGGTATTCTTATCTGAACACTTGAAAAATGTGATAACCTTAATCGGGTCTTTAATACTGCCTCTCCCCCTTATCAGAACACGGCAATCAGTACTTGCTTCAACTCGTTTGAGCGAGTTTCCTCTAGGACCCAAGAGGCGACCGACAAAATTGTACTGCAAATAATCAAATTATAATTTATACTTTGGCAAGATAATTTAGGCTCTCAGCAAGGAAAGTAAGGATACATACGTTTGGGTATTTGTCAACTGGAATATCCACCCTGATTGTCCGCTTGACGATTAGACCGGACGAGCTACCAGGAGAGTTTAGCCAATTTGGTGCGGGGGATGATGAAACAGATCTCTGCTAATCAAAAGATAAACCAACAACCTGTTAAACGCCATGTCAACCTTAATGCATGAGAACGGCAGACATATGATTGCAGCATCAAAACCAAGAAGAACATAAAATAAATCTTATCAAATGCTTCTTCCACGGATAAGGGGAAATGTATTGCACTGTCGCAACTTAGCAACCTGTAATTGCTTATCCTAATTCATAATATTCATAGAATAATTTGTAAAGATTAGAGCATGTTATATCCAATCCTTCACAGCTGCACCTAAAATTTATATGGCTCCTGAAGGTAATGGAATATCTAGTAACTGCACTGACCTAAAGTCAAAATCATTACTGATATACAGTGTTAGCCCTGACTGCCTGTCATAATGAACTATGATTAACCGTAAGTCAAAGCAAGTTATGTCAGAACGACTAAAGTCAAGAAATGCTTCTACTGCAATAGTATGAATTAGATGAAAAGAGTTATGTTAATGGTTAGTAGTCATACTTCTGATGGAAATTGTGAGGGCCATCCGTTCATGTCAGCTCTTGCATTCTGAAATATCCCTCCAGAAGCCAGAGGGCTAGGGTGATCAAACCTACTCTGACTTAAAGCATTCTCCAACAGCGTGGTTACACGCAAAATTTCTGTTCCAAAAAATGTCAATTTTCAAGAGTAAGACGCACCAGTTAGAATTAGTCAACAAATCCATCACCAACAATGATAGTGGAATGGAGAGACATCATAGTCTCAACTAAGTTAGTGAATATTAACGTTCACACTCTAGTTAAAAAAGATTGTAACAGACTGCAAGCAAGGACTATACACTAACTTTTGCTATGATCTCTACGAAGGTCACACATGTTATCTGTTCAATATCAGAAAGATTTTTTATGCGAGATTCCTATTACTATGAAACAAAACAGAATAAGAATTCCAAGTAACTGGATTTCAAGTAAAATTCTTCGAAACAAGATCAACATCAGTGGAAAGTCATTTCTAAACTCTACTAGAACAACAATTCAACTGAAATACTCCGCACTTGTCGTTGAATTTTCTTATTGGACAGTAAGATATCTTACTTACAGGGTTGTACATTTACTCTGTCATGTGTTTTTCCTACCATCTAACTAAATGAAAATGCTTGTCAAATGTACAACGATCATTGTTCTGAAGCAAGAAACGAAAATTAAAGAAGATTTTGTGAAGAAAGAAAGAAAATCTAATGATAACAGTATGGCTCGCTCACCTTGGTTCATCAGCCGGCAAAGATGTGGAAGCACAGGCAAAAATGGAGTAAGCTTGTGACGTTCTGCAAGTAACTCAGAAAGATACCTGCCAACAGAGAAATTGCAGATTACCCAAATTAGTGTGACCTTGAGCATACAAGAAAACAACAAGTTCCAAACATCAGCATCTAAGCAGAGTGGAGTATTATTTATAGCTTCATGAAGTCAACCATCACAAAACGGATACAACAGATGAGTTTATAAGATATTGAGGCACTAACAATTCATTACCCAATCGACAAAAGACAAACTAGGATTATAGAATTAGATAGTTGCTTTCAGATTATTAGTTTTTTTTTTCTTTTTCAAATTAGATAGATAGAATCCAGTGCACAGTTGAAGTAGATTGAGCTAAAAAGAGCTTAATTTGCAGTGGTGGGTATGTAACAACTCAACCATACATATTGAAAATCGAAGGGGGCATCAGAAATAGAAAGCATAGATCTCGGTACGAGAAACAAGACACAGAAATGATAAATACGAAACATAAACCAAAAAAAAAGTTTCAAGATTTGAGATAAAAATTAAGACTTTAAGATCCAAACCAGTAGAACAGAGATAATCAAAAAAGACAAGTCAACTAGAAGAAGAAGAAGAAGAAAATAAAAACAGAGATTGAATAAAATTACTTCTCTTGCTCAACGAGGAACGAAGGCTGTGATCGGAGACCACCACCAGAGAAGTTAGGTGACTGAGGAGCCGACGGAGGCACAGAAAGAGGAGGCGGATACGTAACGAATCTCCCTCCACCACTACCATTACCTCCGCCTCCACCACCACCAAGTGAAGTCATCATCATCATCACCACGACGGCTACTCCTTCCTCTGCCTCAGCTGCTTGTTGTCACCGGAGAAACAACTGAAAAAGATAGAAAAGAAAGGAGCTGGGCGGAGATCGAGGAGGTGCGGCGGCGGCGGCGGCGGATCAGTAGGGAGCTAATCTGGCACACACAAGTTTTTTTAAAGACCTCAAAATCTACGATACACGTCGGTGGATGGTGTTTTTTGGGCCTTTATAGCTGTGTGGGACTCTGATTGATTACTACTCTCCTCTCTCTGTCGAAATGAATGGTTTGTTTTCCCCATTTTTATATATTACCGGACATGATGACTCTTCTTTCATTCTTTTTTTTACCGCTTCCTAGTCCTCCTTTGAAGCTTCTTACTGACTCAGAGGGTCTCTGGATACAGCTGGTTCCCTCTTAATCATTGAGAGGCTACCTACTTCACCTGGCCCGCTTCTTCTATTTCACGTTTGTTGAATTGTGTGATTCGGTTCGGTTCTGTAATTTCATGCTTACCGGACTCGTCCAAACGCTGCGTTTCTTCTAAGTGTGGAATTTGGTGGCTTGTAGATTGTACTGATTAGGCAAAGCTTACTATAATTAGCTATGTATATGGAAACATTCAAGGAAACCGAGTAGGATACATAGACATCATAATCACAATAAGCAAAGAGAGACAAACACAGCAACTAATATAGATTTGGTCCAACACATCGACAAAAGGCAGAACTACAAATTTTGAACTAGGAAGAGTGAAGTCTCCCTTCTTCCACAAGTTATGGCTCCATTCTTGACCTAATAACTTCTGAATCCAAACACCTAATTTCGTAATCTTGATAATAACGGGAAATTATCATCTGCCTTGTTTATTATGAATTTAACGGTAGACTTCTAATACACCACTCGTGCTTAATCAATCATTTGAGTTTGCGTGCGACCATCACCGAGTTCACAAAGCCATCAGACATAGATGGGTGATAAATTGCTAAGATCTCGAAGCCTTTTAGATCACAAGGATCAACATCTACATATAGGAACGATCTAAGGCCTCGTGCACTCCTAAGCATGAGCAGAGCTCGAGGAGCCATGTGACTCTCCAAATGTTTAATGACTTCGACTTTGGCTTCTTTGTCCACCCCAACAAGAGATGCCAAGAAAACGACATCGTAGTCACGTAGAATCTCCGTGGCGTCAAGTATATCCGTTGTGTGAAAGATCATGCGATTGGAAAGGTCGGGATCGCGTGAGACAAGGCGGGAAGCAAGGGAATTGGCTTCAGGGTCGATGTCGATGTTGTGAAACGTCGTGTTTGGGAGGTGAAACTTAGCCAAGACGATGGATGTGAAGGGCATCGAACCGGAACCCACGAAAGCGATCTTGGTCGGGACATGGCTCGTGTGTTGCGTGAGGAGATCGAACTCGACCTTACTGAGGTCGAGGTAGTTGGTGTAGTAAGGATAGAGATCTAAATGGTGAAGTGGGTTGTCTTCGAGAGATCCTAAGACCTTGGAGAAGTGTTGCTCCGAATATCCTACGGCTTCACTACGTAGCTTGATGAGATTGGTTCTGATGGCTTGGACTTTTGGGCACATCTTCTTGACATCGATGTCTGTCTCCGTCGGCAAGCACGTGGACATGAGCTGTCGGAACAAGGTGTCGACATTTTTGCAAGGTTTAAGGCTCTTGAGTTTAGATATTTGGTCGTACAGGTCAATAATTTGCTTCTCGAATATTGGAATCTCTTGGCAAGCCATCTCGTCGACCCTATAAGATATATTCTGACCTGGTTTAAGGACCTTCAAGACCTCTCTGTATATATAGTGTGGATCTTTAACCCTCACAAGGGAGTAGTACTAGTATTTATCGGCACGTGCAAGTCCCTTTCTTTTTGCATCGATTAAATGAAAAGTTTCTAAATTAACCAACTTGCATGCATCACCTATAAAATAATTTTGAATTATATAGTTGGAATCTCAACCCTGGGACATAGTTTATTCTTTTAATACTAGAATCTTTGGATCAACCAGAGAACTAAATTGCTGTTAAATCTCAACCAGTTTAATTACTTTCTTCGTTTTTCTTTTGTTCGCAAAAAGAATACTAGGAGTATATTCCAAGTATGGATGCTATATCGCCATATCGACGTTCACATGAATACATGTTTAGTTATTGAGAAAATGACAAATAAATCCACCAACTCTTTGGACCAACCAATACATTAAAACGTTGATCTCAACCAATTTAGCTTCCTCGTCCTTTTTTGTTCTTGGCGAAAAATAGACATACTCTATATACATGTATGGTACATATATATATATATATATATATATATATATATATATATATATATACTACTACTA
>NW_006238917.1:5161664-5407025 GCF_000375325.1 Capsella rubella | reverse complement strand
ATAGACATTCACATCACATGGTTACACGAACATGATGAAACCTTTATCAACACAAAATAGTTTACTAGCTGGCCAAAAAAAATAGAAAAAGTAATTCACGAAAGCGATCTTGGTTTTGGAGTGGCTCGGACCAAAAAAGTTAAACTACGTAGTTATCATAATATATACCCAAAACAAAGCGAAAGTGACATTAAGATTGGATAAACATGTAAGTAGAACATTCACCAACGGGGAAGTAATCGTCACTCCTACGTCCACTCCCTCTCTTGTTGATATAACCCGGATAATGACTCAGCTCGAACTTCGATGTCTTAGCCAGCTTCAAACCTTCTCCTTTCCCCAGCTTCTTTATCCCCCAGTCGCTAAATGGATACGTTGTCTTGTGTGTGATATGGATCTCCCCGTCCTCTTTCAACATTTCCTTAGCGTTCTCAAGAAAACCCCTCACTAACTCTTTGTGGCTCCTGATTCAAACCGCAGCGTTTTATCATTACATCGGTCCATAACTTTATCGTAAAAGAAGAAAATGAAAAGAGTGTGTATTCAGTTACTCGATGGCCCTAGATAAACATTCACGACCAAAGAAACGAGACCCTACGTGAGGGAAATTGAAGACAATGCGGTCATAGCGTTGCAAGCTCAAACTATTATCGAAGCTCATTGTGTGCACGTCAACCTCATGCTGAATATCGCACCCGTATCTCTTCAGTTTGCTTATGTTATCCATTGCGTCCATATATTTTACGCACAGTTCATCTACAATGTAACATTTTGTTGATTCAAGTAATCAGTTCATCTGGATGTAAAATTTTAGCTGGCGACAGATTTATATTATATATGTTCATATAAGAAATGGGTTTTACATACCGTCTGAATCGAGAGAGGTCGCGGTAATGTTAATGGCCGATCCAAAAGCTGAAGCTAGACATAGTGAGAATGAGAAGTCTCCTTCTCCAACAAGAAGGATTTTGTGTTTGCTACTGTAGTGTCTTACCCATTTTTCTGAAATATCAATTTTATCTGAAGACTTCTTATTCTCTAAACCATATATATATACACGCACACATACACTCATAGAGTCACAACACATAGCGTTGCTTTCAAGTTCATTGTTGTATTTTCATTCGGCTCTTAGAGTTCTGTGCCGGTTTTATAAATCGAAGTTTATTACTTACCCTTTCATATACCCTTTTCTTGTAATAATAAAACCGCTTCACATTCATTTATTCTTACAATTATGATCCTAAATATCATATTTGAAAGTTGAAATCATTACCTTTAGACCTTTAACGAGTTTATTCACTATAAAATAAGTTGAAAATATCTTGGTCATTTTACCGTTAAATTAAGTTAAATCAAGTTATCGCCAATACAAAAAGATCCAGGAGATTGAAATGATGAAACTACAAAGAGAACCAAAACCATTGTCAAAAGACAAAAATGGAACGATTATGACTTCTTTCCACAGGAGAAAAGCTTTTTCTTAGTGCTGAAGTTATTTTATGGATCCGCAACTGACCACAAATATTACAACTACCCAAAAAAAGTGTTTGAAGATAAAAGAAGCACACTTACCTAAGGAACAAATTCATTTCGATTATCTTCATAGTTCATACAACCCCAAAGATAAAGCTAATTTTTCAAACCTTAGACTAAATCTAAAAGCAACGTGAAGAATATATAATTCTCTCTTCATTCTACCTTTTTTCTTTTAAGTATTATCATCATAAGTTTTCTATCCAAAATCATAGTTTATAATATGATAGTCAAATATTGCTCCTTAATTAAAAACCTATAAATTTTTCGTATCAAAAACGTTGTTTTAGTATAGTAGCATAGGCAGGCATGCATGCATCTAACACTTTATTAAAAACATACAGCATTTAAACTTGTATATCTTTTCATATGTAAGTTTAAATATTAAAATGTCAACTAATAAGTCCTAGACTAAAAGTTAATATTCTGGTATGCTAGCTGATTGGTAATTCCATATAGACTGGAAGATTTATTATATCAACAAGTATTTACTTTTGAGTAGTTCAATCACAAGTATCTGTATTCTGTCTCCTGTAATCAATCAAAACTCTTTATTTAAATAATATAATAATAATAATCTCAGGTTTAGTTAGGAAAAGCCACTTGTTAAGACTTAAGAAGAAGAAGAGAAAAAGAAAAAGGAAAAACTTAAAAGAAACGCATGTAGTTTTCAAACTTTAAACCCACCGAGATTTGCTTTACTAGTTCTTCAAAACGACACGCATGGTCCCACTCATTACAAAACCAAACCCCATTATGCAAAAGCTCCCTTCTTCTTTTCCCCAAAGCCAAACTCTCGCTTTCGCTTCTTTTTATTTTTTTTTCACACAACAAAAACATAACTTTAATCTTGTATTATTTTTCCTATTAAACACATAACCATAACAAATTTTCAATTTTCCTTTCATTGATCACATAACCCATGCCAAATCTACCTCCTCTTCCTCCTCCACCGCAGTTGCAACCGTCTGAAACGCCGCCATGGGACACACCATCTTCTGTATGGTATACTCCAAGAACCACTCCATGGAGGACACCACGAAGCACACTATCAACTCCAGTTAACCAAGTGGTCTTGACAAAGCCAGCAGCAACGGTTAGATTCAACAGTCTCGATGTAGAGCCGAGGAAAGATGCGGTGATCCTCTGGCAGCCGCGGAGTAGCAGGACTAGTCTGTGGATATGGTGTGTTGCCGGTTTATGCCTTGTGTTCAGCCTTCTACTTATCTTCTTTGGGATTGCGACTCTGATTGTGTTTCTTGCGATAAGACCAAGAACCCCTGTTTTCGACATCCCCAACGCAAACCTACACACCATCTACTTTGACTCTCCTGTATTTTTCAATGGCGATTTGTCCATGCTGGTTAATTTCACCAACCCTAATAAGAAGATTGACGTGAGGTTTGAGAAGCTTGTGATTGAGCTCTTCTTCTTCAATAGATTGATTGCAGAGCAAGTGGTCCAGCCATTCTCGCAGAAAAAGCGCGAGACGAGGTTGGAACCAATCCGTTTGATCTCTAGTTTGGTATGCTTGCCTGTAAACCACGCGGTGGAACTCAGGAGACAGGTGCAAAACAACAAGATAGAATATGAAATTAGAGGTACCTTCAACGTCAGAGCTCATTTTGGAATGATTCATTACTCTTATCTGCTGCACGGGAGGTGCCAACTTCAGATGACCGGTCCGCCAACCGGAATCCTGATATCTCGTAGCTGCACGACAAAGAAACAATGAAGAAGACAATATGGAATGGTTCTCTGAGTCAATAGTCATCTTCATAGTCTCTAGCTTCGGCTTATTCTGTAACTATATCTCCATTTGCTTACCCGCAAATTGTATAAAAGAACAAGACCTAGTAAACTCTATCCAAGAACAGAGATCGGACTTTGTACTATTTCCAAGATAAAGAAACTGGAAAGATATTATCTTTCTATGCAACAGATTCATAATTGATCCATTAGACAAAGTGCCAAGAACAGTGTCCAATTTTAATACAGTTCAACATACCTGAACCACCAGAGAAAAGATTTAAGACCAAAAGCACACGAGGTACAAGCATTAGATTCCTAAGTTGGTTCCCTTTAGGACTTAATGTATTCAAAAACGCACAAGATAATAAAGAGGAAGCTTACCCTTCTAGCATATGCTTTCATAGAGGATTTTAAAATTCAAAATCCCAACTAAAATTAATATTTTCTCCAGGAAAGTTTTGATATGAGATACAATGGTCTCAGGGAGAGAAAAGTTAAGCAGAAATTGGTTGGCTAAAACCACAACTGGTTTCATAGACAGACATGTAAAGCTGATTGTATATAAAATACCCCACAAGTCTCACCTAATGGGGCTTTAAGAAACATCACATGTCTAACGGTGGACTGAAACAGGGATCATCTGAAACTACTTTCAGAAAGAAAGAAGTAAAGCAACCAAATCTCTTTCTTTTTTCTGCAGTCCCTCAAACTAACTAGTATCAATTGATTAGACAATACCAACTTTGAGTATCAAGAAGAATGAGAAATGAACAAGAAACTTGACATGTCTAATGGTGAACATGAAAATACCACGTTGCTCCCTTAATTCCATTCTACTTTCCCAAGGTGATGTGATCCTAACGATTCATAATTAGCCATATGGAGAACAAGCTTGAGCATTCGCTGATCCTATTCATCCCTTGAGAACTCTCAAAGCGTAGACATCAGTCAAAACCTAATATCCAGAAACCATAGCAAAAAAAGAAGAAGTCCTTGATGCTCGCAAGATAAAGGGAATTCAGTTTGAAAACTGCTAATCATGTGGTAAAAGCATCAGATATAAAATATCCTCCATAAAGATTCAATCTTTTGGTACAATCAATATATATCTCTCATTTAGAGAATCGATAGATATAACATGACCCTCCGGATCAATCTCTTAAGCCTCAACATTATTAAGGTCCAAAGAACAAAAAGCCAAAGCAAATGAACCTAAAGAAGAAAAAGAATATGGACCTGACTTCTTCCATTGCTTCACCTTCAAACCTCAGCAGGAGTCTTCGCCACGATAGAGAGAGCATGTAAGCCGCTCTTTAACTCCTCTTGCAACAAGTCATAAATCAGCCTATGCCTCTTGACCAAGCTTTTACCTTGGAAAGCATCCGAAACTATTCGCAAGTTGAAATGTGTTTCCCCATCATAACCAGCACTACCTCTAACAGCGGCATGTCCTGCGTGCTGGTAGGAAACATCATCAACTTTTAACTCAACAGGATTTAACTCCTTCTCCAGTGTCTCTCTTATCCTCACCCCTCTACTCCCTAAAGCAATAGCATCTGACCCACTGACAGAATCTTCAATCTCTTGTGTTCCTAAATCCTCAACTAAACTAGGCTGGGACTCCGTATCCTTGTCAACAACACTTGCTCCACCGTTTGTTTCAGGTGTAGGTACGAAGCTGAATTCTGAACTCTCTCCAGAACTTGAATCCTCCTCACCTTTGACTTCCAAAAGAAGAGCTTTTTTCTGCATCAACTTAAGCATATTAAGGAATCCATTGTTTCTAGAAGGAGACAGACTCTGCTGCAAACCGAGAAGAACAGCGAAATCAGGTGTAAGCCTCAAAATCTCAGGCACAGGTCTTCCAGATAAACCCTGGACTAAAAGAGCAGCTAACCCTTTAGTGAGAAGGGAATCAGAATCAGCTTCATAGACAACGTTGCGTTGCTCATCGAAGAAAGCCCTAACCCAAACCTGGGAAACGCATCCTTCAACTTTATTCTCCCTCGTCTTGAATTGAGAATCGAGAGGTTTAAGATTCTTCCCGTAGAAAAGAAGCTGCTCGTATTTAGCCTTGGGCAATTGTACCGATTGGAATAGCTTGACGATCTCTTGTAGCTTCGGAGGAAGCTCTTCCAAGTTTCCAGAATCCGACGGAGATGATGAAGATGCAGCTGATGGTGGAGGAACGGTTCTGGTTGAAATTTTCTGGAACGTGACGATCGTCCGACGAAACGAAGGGAGTTCCGACGGTTTTAGCGGTCGCTTAATCA
The DNA here is from genome assembly GCF_000375325.1 of Capsella rubella. Classification (NCBI taxonomy): domain Eukaryota; kingdom Viridiplantae; phylum Streptophyta; class Magnoliopsida; order Brassicales; family Brassicaceae; genus Capsella; species Capsella rubella. The sequence continues at coordinate 5,401,464 of NW_006238917.1, read as the reverse complement.
GGGACTTGGCCGGAAATTGAACAGAACAAAAAAAGGTTTGTTTGATGGGGACAAGACGAAGCGAAGAAGCGCAACAAGTAGAAGACATCGCTGCAGCCATAAGTCGAACTTGAAACTTGGAGAGAGCGAGAGAGACGGAGATGGAAACAGAGTCGCGAATATTCCCAAATCAACTAACCACAGTCCCCTCTTCCACTTCTTTTTTTCTTTCTGGGTCAATTGAGTTGTTTAACCATGTAATTCGGATTTCAGATATTAAACCGGGAATGTACCGGAGTTGGTGCTGACTCAGATCTAAATCACTTTGTAGGGTTGATTTTGAACAATTATAAAAGTATACGACTCTTTTTCACACAAAGGAAAAAAAAATAAAAGATATCTAGATTTTTATTTATTTTATACCTAATATAATAATAATATGCAAGCTTCGTCTTCGTAATATAAGTTCATCGTTCTCTCGCGTTCGTCAGCTCAAACACGCTCCGCCAATTAAATATATATCAAATCAATCATGTCCGAATCCAGCTTTTCCCAATGTAAGCTAATTTAATAATGTTAATTAAAGTCTGTCCCTTTCTTCTCTAAGATTCTATTGTTTCTACTTCCAGAGATAAACTGCATCTCCTTTTTTTGCTTCTTTTATTTGAAGATTTCCTGAGATCCTCCTCTTCAGACCCAAGCTGAATCTGGGTAACTTTCGAATCTCATTATGCTTTTGTTTCTCTTTTGAACGATCTGTTTCTATGTTATGTGTAAACACCTCGAGATGCTCAATCATTTTGCGTTTCTGGTTCCAAGTTTTGGTTTTTCTTCAGTGGATAACTCGAGGCCTGAGGGTTTAGCTTCTTCTTTTTTTCTTTTCGGATTGTTCTTGCATTTTGTTGATCTATGGAAATAGAAATTGAATTCACATTGCTAATCCAGCTTCTTCATCAGTTCTGGTTGCAGCTGTAAAATTTCACTCTTTTTGTTCTCTCTTTTGTTGGATAGTATGGGCTTGTATTCACATTGTAATAAGAACAGTGAATTTGGATTTTTACATGTTAAATTGCATATTTGCTATTGGTAGCAGCAATAAGCATACCAACATTGCTGCTTTGCTTAGCCATTAGTGTGATAAGAGATTAAGACTTTTGATATAGCTTTCACCTATGTTCAATGTCCAGAATTGTCTTCGGGATGGGTTCCAAGTCTGTTGTTGACATGATAGAAGCCGCCTCAGGTGTTCATTTTTCTGGTTTCCACGTAAATGGGCACATGAATGGGTTGGAACCTACAGCACTTAAGGATACCACTTCTGCATCAGATGATATCCAAAGACAGCCTTTTGTTATAGGTCACTTCTACTTTTCACAATGCTGTAATTTTTTTTGCTGAGTATACCAGTCGTGGATGAAGAAAATCTTGACGGACTGTGACTTGCGTTTTAATGGTTAGGTGTTGCTGGAGGCGCAGCATCGGGAAAGACTACTGTTTGTGATATGATAATCCAGCAACTGCATGATCAGCGTGTTGTACTTATTAACCTGGTAATTTTGTTTTGTTATGCTGAATTTTCTTAATGCAAAGTGATATCCATCGGTCTTATCTGTGTTTTGAATTTATATGATGTCTATTGAATCCCACACAATTTATAGATCTAAAAGGAGAATATTACCTTCTAAAAAAACAACGTGTATATGACTGAAGTTTAACATGGTTCAACCTTGTGACCATCTGTTCAGTGCATGTAACCAATCAAAAATTGCTCTGACTAAATATCTGATGATAAATACTTTGGCAGGACTCGTTCTATCATAATCTGACTGAAGAAGAACTTGCTAAAGTTCATGAATATAACTTTGACCATCCAGGTGAGAATACATTTGGGTTGTCACTGCATGCTGTAATCTACTCTTGTCACTGCATGCTGTAATCTCCTCCGTAAACTATTTTATCTTGGATTCTAATGAATTATTAATGTTTCTGTAGACGCATTTGACACAGAGCATTTGTTGTCTTGTATGGAGAAATTGAGGCAAGGGCAAGCTGTAGATATTCCAAAATATGATTTCAAAACTTACAGGAGCAGTGTTTTCAGAAGGGTACCATCTTCCCTCTCATAATCATATTGTTCATTGATGCTTATGACCTTGAGACGCCTTTTTCATTGATTTTATTATGTAATAAATATCTTAGATGTCATCACTTGCTTTAATCTGGTTCGAAATCTAGCAGGACATATATATTTTCTTATCTTATGCTCTCATTTTGAACAACATTGTGCAGGTAAATCCTACGGATGTAATCATCCTTGAAGGGATACTTCTATTCCATGATCCACGTGTCAGAAAATTGATGAACATGAAGATTTTTGTATGCACAGGTAAATTACCTCTTCTCCATCACAATTACTGTAAACTCTTGTTTCTACAACACCCCATTCCCCTTTTTATAGATTCACCTGGCTTTTTCCTGCTAGTAACATTTCACATGAAGGAACAATTTCTTACTTTTAAAAGAAATGTTCTAAATTTGTTAGGTTAGCAACTCAGCTGGTTCACTTTGCATTTTTTTCTGCGTAGATGCTGACGTTCGTTTGGCAAGAAGGATAAAAAGAGATACTGTCCAGAATGGTAGGGATATCGGCGCAGTACTTGACCAGGTTAGCTTTTGTTAGTATTGTTACTGCATATATTATTTTCAAGAACAACAAGAAATGGATTACCACTTGCATTAGATTATATTATTGCTCTGATCCGTATGTGTTTCACCCCTAGAATTTTGAAAATTTCAGATGTATATGTTTTCTGCCCATATCTTATATGATGTCAACCCTTTGATGCAGTATTCAAAGTTTGTGAAGCCTGCTTTTGATGACTTCATTCTCCCAACGAAGAAATATGCAGATATTATAATCCCCCGTGGTGGGGATAATCACGTAGCTATTGACTTAATTGTGCAACATATTTGCACTAAGCTGGGTCAACATGATCTCTGTAAAATATATCCTAATCTCTATGTTATACACTCGACATTTCAGGTATCTCATCTAACTAGTAACATTCTTTTAACTACCAAACAAGACTTTTGTTTGCCACTAAAAAATTGTTTTTTCTTGCAGATAAGAGGGATGCACACCCTTATACGAGATTCTCAGACAACCAAACATGATTTTGTCTTCTATTCTGATCGATTGATTCGACTGGTAGGACTAGTAAAGCTCATTCAAATGGTTGAGCAAATTTTCTGTCACGTCTCATTTGGGTTAGTTGATTTTTTTCTTTACATTGATCAGGTTGTAGAACATGGTCTTGGACATCTGCCTTTTACTGAAAAGCAAGTTATTACTCCTACCGGTAAGCTTAATGATTTAAATTTTTGCAATGTTGTTCGTGAATCACAAGATTATTATGTATAGATGTAGTGGTTAAACGCGATGACTAATAAATCATAGATAACTCGGTTACCTGTCTCAGGGTGTGTATATTCTGGTGTGGATTTCTGTAAACGGTTATGTGGTGTCTCTGTGATTAGGAGGTACTTTCCTATTTACTAGCTTTAGTTTATTCAAGAGAAATTTCCACATTCATGCATATTCCACTGTCTCACCAACGTGATGGTTTTGGAACTAATGCTAGTGGCGAGAGCATGGAGAATGCATTGCGAGCATGTTGCAAAGGTATCAAGATTGGGAAGATCCTAATCCACAGAGAAGGCGACAATGGTCAACAGGTAAATGATTCACCCCAATTGAAGTCTAGTTGTTCTATTTTTTCACTGTTTGATGTCAGAATCACTTTGCAGCTTGTCTATGAGAAATTGCCAAATGATATCTCGGAGAGGCACGTCCTATTGTTGGATCCTATTCTCGGTACAGGTAATTAAACCGTAGACTTCTTCAACAATTTTACAAAAAAAAAAAAACACTTTAATTCCTTGAAGTGCTTATTGACACTGAAATTGAACATATTTTCAGGAAACTCAGCGGTTCAAGCTATCAAGCTCCTTATCAGCAAGGGTGTACCCGAGGGAAACATCATATTTCTAAACCTTATCTCTGTAAGCTAACGCAGATCCTTTTCATATCACTAACACCCCTCTTGATTACAAACTATTATCCACAAGAATGCTGCTGGACTGAGATTTTTTATATCTGTGTTCAATCAGGCACCTCAAGGTGTTCATGTGGTCTGCCAAAAATTTCCGAGAATAAAGATAGTGACATCTGAAATCGAAAATGGGTTAAATGAAGAGTTTCGTGTTATTCCTGGTATGGGCGAGTTTGGGGACAGATATTTTGGCACAGACGATGACTAGACCATTGTAGTCTTGCCGCATTAGTTTGTCCCTGCCATGTCCTGATGTATTCACCATCCTATCCACTACAACGGCTACACAAACTATCAAAGGAATCACCTTTAACTGTGTTGGTTTTCCCATTAAAACCCTCTCAAGTTCTTGGGAACAGTTTTGATTTACTTATAAATTCCCACATGAGGGGTTGATCGAACCTGGGACTTGGGATTTGTTGTACCATATATAGCTATCCTTGGAACTCTTGATACTCTATCTGCAAATCTTTTGTACCATATATAAATATTATTGGAACTGTTGAACTCCATAAGCATAGTACATCATTTGGCTTCTACATCCAAAAAAATATCTCTTGTTTGTGTTTGTAAGTTTGGATGCACACACGTGAAATGTGTGTAGGGAATGGACTATACAGAACACTGTTTTTGTTCTGTACCCATCTCTTTCTCCTCTCCACATGTCCATGTTATTGGGGATTTGATAGTGTAAAAGCAATCACTCATTTTCTCCTCTCCACATCTCTCGCACTCAATAAGCTACCATGTCTGCTTTTGTCGGCAAATACGCAGGTACGTTTAACAACTCTTCATGTTCCAATAACTTCAGCTTCTCATATCTATGTGCTTTCTGAGTTCAGATGAGCTGATCAAGACGGCCAAGTACATTGCAACACCGGGAAAAGGCATTTTGGCCGCAGACGAGAGCACAGAAACCATTGGGAAACGATTCGCCAACATCAATGTTGAGAACAGTGAGTCCAACCGGCAAGCTTACCGCCAGCTCCTCTTCACTTCCCCTGGCAGTTACCCTTGCCTCTCTGGTGTTATACTATTTGAGGAAACCCTCTATCAGAAAACCTCTGATGGCAAACCCTTCGTGGATCTCCTCATGGTCCGTCCTAGGAAAAGATAACTCCAGCTCTAGTCTTTAATCATTGGGTTCAAGAGTAGCTGATTTGAAGCTCTTGACGTTACTCAAATACAACTTTCGGTTTCAGTTTGGATTTTTTCGTTGAATCAGGAGAACGGTGTGATCCCTGGAATCAAAGTGGACAAGGGTTTGGTTGATCTAGCAGGGACCAACGGCGAGACCACTGCTCAGGGTCTAGACTCGCTTGGTGCACGTTGCCAGGAGTATTACAAGGCAGGAGCCCGGTTTGCTAAATGGCGTGCATTCTTCAACATTGGGGCCACCGAGCCAAGCGAGCTCTCTTTCCAAGAGAACGTCAAGGGGCTAGCCCGCTATGCCATCATCTGCCAGGAGAATGGACTTGTCCCGATCGTCGAGCCAGAAGTGCTGACCCGTGGGAGCCACGACATCAAGAAATGTGCGGCGGTGACCGAGATGGTTCTTGCTGCCGTGTTCAAGGCCTTGAACGACCATCATGTCCTCCTCGAAGGCATCCTGCTTAAACCTAACATGGTCACCCCCGGCTTCGACAGCCCAAAGGTATTGAAACTGAAATAATAGTCAAACCAAAGTTTGGTTTAGAGCGGTTTGATTGAGTTTTTTAAAGATTTGCATGCCCGCTCTTTTGGGAACCACAATCAAATGAATCACAAAGACATATATACTTCGAAATGCAACGTTAATTTGCTACAAAACGCTTAAATTGTACTTCTAACAGCTTGCACCAGAAGTAATCGCGGAATACACGGTGACTGCTCTGCGCCGCACAGTCCGACCAGCTGTTCCGGGAATCGTGTTCCTCTCAGGCGTGCAGCGCGAAGAGCAAGCGACACTAAATCTAAACGCAATGAACAAGCTTGATGTGTTGAAGCCATGGACGCTCACTTTTTCTTTCGGCGGAGCTCTCCAGCAAAGCGCTCTCAAGACTTGGGCCGGTAAGACCGAAAACGTAGCCAAAGCTCAGGCCAAGTTCCTGATTAGGTGCAAGGCTAACTCGGACGCTACCCTCGGGAAATACACCGGTACTTCTGGTGACTCCGCCACCTCTGAGTCGTTGGATCCGATCATAGGATACAGGTACTAGGATCGTTTGAGAACGGGTGTTCGCTTTTGATGTGGTTTTGAGTATTATATGTCAAATGTTTCGTGGGAGTTTAACTATTTAAATGTTCAATTTGCAAACTAATAGTAATCATTGTTTTATATCCATTTACTGTCAAACTCTAGATGTTAGTTAATCCGGCAGAGTTGATTAAATAACATTATAAAAGATTTTGATTTAGCCAACCAGAAAAGTAAAACTGGTAAAGGAAAAAATGTATTTCATTGTATGGGACTGGTCTTAGAAAAGTCCAAAATTTGTTATGAGTATAGGCCTAATTCTAGGTTGGGCTAACTTGAGCTTAACAATATATATATTTTGTAAGTTGAGTTTACTCTGTGGACTTGTATTGTAGTAGTATAATAAGATTAGATTAGAAAGTATAAATTTGTGAGTTGAGAGTAAATTCGTTATATAGTTCAAGCCTTCAATGTAATTTGAGCACCAATGGGTTCAATAAAAAGATTACAAAACATTTTTAAAAAAACTTCTATCATATATAAGCATTTCAAGAGATTGACTTGAAAGTTGAAACAAAATAACCAGTTTCGTTAAAAAATACTGGAATTGATGGTTAAACTTGGACGAACAGTGAGTAAGGATTTTGCAAGTAAACATTATCTCTGTAAGGAGTAAGCTAACACACCTCCTTTTCATATCACTTAACACCTCTTGTGATTACTCATCCATGTTTATCCACAAGAATGCAGCTAGAATGAGAATTTTTTTTTTTGCCAAAATGACCCAAGAATAGAGATAGTGACATCTAAAATCGAAAATGGATTAAATGAAGAGTTTTGTGTTATTCCTGGCATAGGTGACTTTGGGACAGATATTTTGGAACAGATGAGGACTAGATAGATCACTGTATGTGGTCCTGCAGCATTAGGTTGTGCCTTCCATGTCCTGCAGTGCAGTTTATTGATGTATTCACCATCCTATCCACTACAACGGCTATACAAACTATCAAAAGAATCACCCTTTACATCTGTTGGTTTAAACCCTCTCATCAAGTTCTGGAGAACAGTTTAGATTTACTTATAAATGCCCAAATGAGGGGTTGATCAAACCCGGGACTTGGGATTTGGTACACCATATATAGATATCATTGGAACTCTTGATACTACTTCATAAGCTTTGATATCCAAAGAAAAATATCTCTTTTGTTTCTGTTAATAAGTTTGGATGCACACACGTGTGGTTGAAGTGTGAGAGAGGTAGTATACAAAACACTCTGCTTTTGTTTTGTACCTATCTCTTTCTCTTCTCCACATATCCAAGACCTTTGGGGATAAAGCTGGTATCACTGGCTGGCATTTGGTAGTGTCGAAACAATCACTCATCTGCTTTATCCGAGGTTGATAATCTTCCTCGGGCTCTCCTTCCGACACGTAAGAATATTCTAACAGTATATTCCTCCCTCGATATTACCTATATTATACTGTCAAAAGTTGCAGGTACTTAAGGCTTTGTCTTGGCATCCTCGTCCTCTTCAGCAAGAACTCATCTCTCTTCCCCTTAAAAAGCAACCATGTCTGCTTTTGTAGGCAAATACGCAGGTACGTACACGTAGCATGCACTCTTCTCGTTTAACAACTCCTCATGTTCCAGTTTCTTCATTTGATTTTTCTCTTATATTTGTTTTCTGAGTTCAGATGAGCTGATCAAGACAGCCAAATACATTGCAACACCGGGAAAGGGAATTTTGGCAGCAGACGAGAGCACAGGAACCATTGGGAAACGATTCGCCAGCATCAATGTTGAGAACATTGAGTCCAACCGCCAAGCTCTCCGTGAGCTCCTCTTCACTTCCCCTGGCACCGTTCCTTGCCTCTCTGGTGTTATCCTCTTCGAGGAAACCCTCTACCAGAAAACCTCTGATGGAAAACCCTTCGTCGATCTTCTCATGGTCCGTCCCAGAAAAATCAAACTCCATCTCTAGTCTTAATCATTGGGTTCATGAGTTGCTTGGTTGAAGCTCTTGACATGACTCCAAGCTCTTGAGTTGCTTGGAACTTACGGTTTCAATTTGGATCTTTTTTTTTTTTTGTATCAGGAGAACGGTGTTATCCCCGGAATTAAAGTGGACAAGGGTGTGGTTGATCTAGCAGGGACCAACGGCGAGACCACTACGCAGGGTCTAGACTCGCTTGGTGCGCGGTGCCAGGAGTATTACAAGGCAGGAGCCCGGTTTGCTAAATGGCGTGCAGTCCTCAAGATTGGGGCAACCGAGCCAAGCGAGCTCTCAATCCAAGAGAATGCCAAAGGGCTAGCCCGCTATGCCATCATCTGCCAGGAGAACGGCCTTGTCCCGATCGTCGAGCCAGAGGTGCTGACCGACGGGAGCCACGACATCAAGAAATGTGCCGCGGTGACTGAGACGGTTCTTGCTGCCGTGTACAAGGCCTTGAACGACCACCATGTCCTCCTTGAAGGCACCCTGCTTAAACCTAACATGGTCACTCCCGGCTCCGACAGTCCTAAGGTAAGGAAACAACGTGTTGGCAATCCGGTTTGGTTTTGTTTCAGTTATTTCCGATTTTTCGGTTATATATATTGTTCTTATTTACATCGAAACTGAAACCCAAAGTTTTGTTTTTTAATTTGTCTGGTTTAGATCGGTTTGATGCAACTCCTTACGGAACCACAATCAAACTAAAGTATACATATCATTAATGCACAGTACTACAAAATGCTAAAATTGTACTTCTCTAACAGGTTGCACCGGAAGTAATTGCTGAATACACAGTGACTGCTCTGCGCCGCACAGTCCCACCAGCTGTTCCAGGAATCGTGTTCCTCTCAGGCGGACAGAGCGAAGAGGAAGCGACACTAAATCTGAACGCGATGAACAAGCTCGACGTGTTGAAGCCATGGACGCTCACTTTCTCTTTTGGCCGAGCCCTCCAGCAAAGCACTCTCAAGGCTTGGGCCGGTAAGACCGAGAACGTAGGCAAAGCTCAGGCCACGTTCCTGACCAGGTGCAAGGCTAACTCGGACGCAACCCTCGGGAAATACACTGGTGGGGCTTCCGGTGACTCTGCCGCGTCCGAGAGCTTGTATGTGAAAGGATACAAGTACTAGGATCGTTTGAGAACGGACGACGTTCACCTTTAATACGGTTTGAGTATACGTCTAATGTTTTTAAATGTTTAATCGATTTGGTTTAGCATCTCTGTAATGCAGCAACAGTGTAATGTTTTGTGATGGTTTCTATAAATATTTTCGCGCCATGACTTTTAACGGTTTTGTCTCAAAAGTTCGGTAATATCCTCTCAGTGGGTCCTACAGTTGAAGTCTTATTTTCTTCTTAAGATTTATGTGACATTTTATAATTTATAGAATTTCCTAATACAGTTTGGTTAAAAGAAATTTTGTAAACTCAAATGTTTGTGAACATTATCTTAGGGATTACGGGGATGCTCTTAAAAGATATTAGACTTAAAAACATGGATTAGGGTTTGTGAACATTATCTTACAAGAACAAAATTGAAGGAACACGTATCCTTAAAAGGTTATCTGAATAACAACCATAAAATTAATGTTAATAATTAATCGTACAAAATAAATTTAAAAATGGTGTAACTGTGGCTGGAAAGCGCACATATGCTCATGTGATGAGGGTGGCTCAAGGGTCCACGTGATCCATCTACTCGCTTCTCTGTGTCTTTTTAAGCCTCTCTTCTTCAGTTCTTCTTCTTCTTCCTACTTTTGCATATCATTACATTTAACAAACAACCAAAACTACACAAAATAAATACGAATCTTTCTCGCCTGTGACTCCAAAATACTTCATTCCCTATCGGTCATTAATTCTTCTCCCTCTTAGATCCCTTTCTCAGTTTTACTTCACTGCATTTACTACTCATATATACAACTTGTTAATTTACAAAACTATAGATTTTTTTTTGAACAAAATTTACAAAACTATAGATTATACATAATGAGTTGTATGTTAATTACAATCACGTAATGGTAAAGCTCAAACTTGTTTCTCGAATTACTTTAGATTTAATTAAATTATAATCGAAATAGACAGATTCAGGATGGCTCTTAACTATAAATGGTATGTATTTCTCCTTCAGTTAACTTCTTTTTATAACTGATTACATAACTTGACAATTAAGATTACAGAGACAAATCATTACAATACATTGGAGTTCTAGTACCTTATAGTTTTTAGGGTGTGTTGGCAAACTAGTACATTTTTGAAACATAATTGTAAAGGTAGTACATTTACTATTCATAATTAGCAAAATAGTATAATTTTACTATTTCAGATATATGTACAGACAAACAACTGTACAGTAACATATTATTGTACATCAAATATTTGTACATAGAGAAACAACTACAAATAAACATATTTACACATAAACAAATATACATACATAGACCAGGAAATATCTGTACACATAAAATTATACGTGTATATAGACCGCTGTACGGATGATTTTCCGTACATCGACACACAACTGTACATAAGGATAGCTGGACGTATCAAAATTTGTTTGAAAAAAATTTGAAATTATTATAAAAAAAATGCATATCAAATTATAGAGAAAAAAATATAGATTTTTATGTAATTAAAATTTTATAGAAAACAAATATATTTTGATGAATATTTTAGTTATTAGATTTAAGGGGATTTTTAATAGTGTCTAAATAGTGTTTAAATAGTAAAAATGTATTAGTTTGCTAATAATGAATAGTGAATGTACTACTTCTACAATTATGTTTCAAAAATGTACTAAAAATCCAATTAATCCTAGTTTTTACCCTCCAGTTGTATTTATACCAAAAAAAAAAAAATTAAAGCTCCAACAAAAACATATTCACACAGCTTTTACAATAGCTCACAATTTTATCAATTACAAATTATTAATTTTCCTTTTGTTTGTTTCAAACAGAGTCGTCCGAAAACGCAAATGAACAGTTAGATGAACCGTGAGAAATGATGATCTTCTCATTCGACATCAATTGTTGTGGCTCTTTGCTTCCGCAACCATCACTTTTGAGCTTGCCAGACTCTGATCGTCCAACATTAGCCTGCCTTATCTCTGTGAGCATTGCCACAACATCTTTCATCAAAGGCCGTTCGTTTGCCTTGTTGCTCACACATAGGAACGCGACCGCAAGGCTTTGAAGCATCTCATGCATTGTCAAGTCCGTCCGTCCATTGAGTCTCGGGTCAAGAAGCCTGCTAGGATCTTTTTTCTCAGCCAAGTGATCTCTCACCCACTTAACCAAGTGTGCACCTCCTGGCAGATCAGGATCTAACGGATGCTTCCCGGTTAGAACCTCTAACAATACCACTCCGTAACTATAAACATCGCTCTGTTCGGTTATACATTGCATCGAAGCATGTTCTGTTAAACACAAACCACGAACACACATTAATACAATCAAAATTCCAAAATTAGATACGAGTTACATATATTAGTAACTTGCTCAAGCTTACCCGGAGCCATGTAACCATAGGAGCCAGCCAAGGGAGGCCGGTTGGCGGGTTTTGATAAATCAATTCCGGAGACGGTTCTAGCTAAACCGAAATCAGCTAAGTAGGGTTCCAAGTGAGGACCCAATAAAACATTCATGGCTTTAACGTCACCATGTATAATTGCGGGGAGACAATCGTGATGGAGATAAGCAAGTGCATGGGCCACACCAAGAACGACGTCGTATCGAGCCTCCCAACCAACGTTTCCTCCTTTTCCGGCGCCGTGAAGCCGAGAGCTCAGGCTACCGTTAGGGAGATAATCGTAGAACAGGAGTTTCAGATTCCGATTCGAGCACCAACCAAGAAGACGAACTATGTTTCTGTGACGAATCGATCCTAGAGTTTTAATCTCTGAGTTAAACGCACCGCTCTCTTCCTTCGACCACATTTTCTTCACCGCCAGTGACTCGCCGGAGGGAATGCTTATACGGTAAACCACACCTGAGCTCCCGGTTCCGATGACGTTTGCCGACGTCAGATTCCTGACGATGTCGTCGATTGAAAAATCGAGTTTTTGGTAGAGCGTCACTTCCCACGAATCTATTTCTTCACCGAGGAGTTGTTTTCCGGCGACTCGTGCCCGAACTAGAGTGTAAACCGCCAGGAGAACAAGGACGGCGGTGACGACGATGAGGATCAAAATGGTTATTTGTACGGCGGAGCTGTTCCGGTTCGTCGGGTCGGACCGGGTTGAGATGGCGTTAGAGATGTAAAGCCCTTTGTTGGAAGCGAGATCAGAGAGTGGGAGTTTCCGAAAAAAGGGAGTATTGGGTAAGTCGCCGGAGAAATCGTTGAAGGAGAGGTTGAGAGAGACTAGGTTCTGTAAATCCGTTAAGACGATTAGGTTCCCGGTGAGTCGGTTGTGAGAGACGTCAAGTACTCCGAGGCTTTTCAAGTCGGAGAATCTCGACGGGATTGCTCCGACGAACTCATTGCAGCTGAGATTGAGAGAGATTGCTAGAGACGGGATTTGACCTAATTCGTTTGGGATTTCACCGGAGAATGCATTTTCGCCGAGATTGAGAAGCTGTAGACTCCGGCAGGTGGAGATTTCTCTAGGGATTACGCCGGAGAATCGATTCTTGGCGAGATTGAGCTTCGTAAGCTCTGTTAACAATCCTATTCCCGGAGGCAGAGGACCAGACAGAGCATTATCGGAGAAGTCTATTAACTTCAAGCTTTTAGGAAGTGTACCAAGCAATGAACCGGAGAGACTGTTTGAGTGAAGATCAAGAAACTCGAGGCTTTCGCAACCAGAGATCGCCGGAGGAATTGTTCCGACGAGACGGTTCTCGCTTATGTCAACAAAGTTGAGATTTTTCAGGTTTCCGATTTCCGTCGGGATACTTCCGGCAAGTCTGTTTCCGTTGAGTCTCAGCCGGTAAAGATTGGTACAGTTTCCGACATCCGGAGGTATGAAACCAGACAAGTCGTTGGAGAGAAGAAGAAGCTTCGTGAGGTTTCGTAACCCGAAGATCTCTTTTGGGATGGGACCAGAGAGACTGTTGTAAGAGAGATCGATTGCTTGAAGCTCAAGACACTGAGAGAGACTTTTCGGGATGTTTCCGGTTAACTTGTTTTGCCACCCGAAGAACATCGTTAAGCTTCTTAGGTTACTCATCAATGGAGGAATCTCGCCGGTGATGAGGTTATTGTCGATCTCCAAATGCGTAAGCTTTGTGCAATTCGTTAATTCCTCAGGGATTGTTCCAGAGATCTGGTTAACGCTCAGCTGAAGCTCTTGTAGATTCTCAAGTTTTCCGAAGCTTCTTGGGATGTTCCCGGTGAGGAGATTTTCTGAAAAGTCGATCAGCCAGAGTTCGGGACAGTTCCCAAGCTCGGTTGGAATTTTCCCAACGAGGTTGTTCTGCCACAAGAGTAGACTCTGCAGCTTCTTTAGTCCTCCTATGGTCGTAGGAATCGATCCGGAAATAGAATTCTGATACAAGTAGAGGTTCTGGAGCTCTGTACAGTTTCCAATCTCATCCGGAATCGGACCAGACAAGAGAGACGTATAAATTGCTATTGTCTGAACACGTTTCAGGTTTCCAATCGACGCCGGAAGTCTACCGGAGAGACTAGTCTCGGCGAGACCGAGCATTACAAGATTCTCGCAATTGCCTATCTCCCAAGGAAGCTCACCTCTTAGATTCTTGTTCCCACCGGCACGAAAGACTTGTAGATTCTTGAGTTCTCCTATACTCCTCGGGATCTCTCCGGATAGCTTGTTGTCGAAAAGCTTGAGCTCAACAAGCTGCGAAAGATTCCCAATCTCCGTCCCAATCCGACCTTCGAGATTGTTCGTGTTCAGCGACAGTGTCTTGAGTTTCTTGAGACTGAAGATTTCCACGGGGATATCGCCGGAGAGAGAATTATCCGATAAGTCCAGTAATTCAAGCTCCGTGAACTCTCCGATCTCCTTGGGGATTACCCCGGTGAGATTAAGTGAAGATAAAGTGAGTGAAGTAAGAGACTTGAGGCTGCGGAGACTCGTCACCGACGGAGAAACTTGCAAGTCCATGCCTTTGAGTTGTATCTCGGAAACTTCTCCACCACGGTTACAAGTTACGCCGACCCAATTGCAGGGAGATGTGTCGGCGACGTTCCAGGAGGAAAGAGCGTCGCCGGAGATGTTCAATTGTGACTTCCATGACAAGAGAGCATGACCTTGTTCGTCGAGAGAGAAACAGGGGATGAAGAAGAAACAGAGTAGGGATGAGAAGAAGGACAGCCTATAGATATTTGGTGGCATCGGAGAAGACGAAGAAGAATGAGAGAAGTGCGTTGGGATTGTGTAAAGCGAAGAAACCAATCCATCGAGTTTGGTTTTATTTTGTTTTTAGGAAATATATAAATAAACACAGAGCATAGACAAGAGACAGAGAAGTAGCAAAGGAAGCTTTTTTTTTTCTTTTTTTTTCCCAAAAAGTAGTTCCATCACTAACCCTTTACTAGTATTATTTTTGTATTTTCTTTCTGATTTCTGTAAATTGAAATAATATTTCTTTTATCACGATAAAGAACATCTATAGAGGCATAATTTATTTTAGTACTAAAAATTCCTCATAGAATTGAAATGTTACTCTAAAAGATTTGAAATGTTACTCTAAAAAACACTCAATAGTTGTAACAATGCAAAATAAATTTGTTTAGAATTTAGAAACTAAGATTATATAAATTCTATCTAGTAATTAAAAAGCCTTCAATTAAATAAAGCAAATATAGTACTAAGTTACAAAGTAGTTAAGTCTAAGAACAGGCTGAATATCAAGTTTTTGAACATGATCCACTACTCAACTTTGGAATGGACAAAACCAAAAACATAGTTTTTTCAAGGAGTTGAACTAACTTATATAGCTCAAAACTTTTCCTTTTTATAGTAAAAAAACGTTTATGGCCGACTGCCAAAATTTTTGCAAGAAAGTAACTAAAATATCAACAGTCTGCAACAAAAAGAGAACGTAATATAGAATGTTATTCACACAAAAAAAAAAAAAACAAAAAAACAAATACAAGGTATAGTTTATACTATTAAAATCGAGAATGCCATGGCAACAACTTTCATGGTTTTGAGACCGACATGTCAAACAAACCATCTTTTCTGTTGCCATATTTAAATTGCCTTTTACGATATTTTCATGAGCCAATTTGTCGAAGTTTCACTCAAATTCATTAACTAGAGAGCATCGTACCATATGATCTTATAACGTGTGAAGGAGAAGTGTTGTCCGCTCTGATAACAGGTACGTATAACTTCGCATGCACACATAAACTAGTGTTATACAGCACGATCGAGCCATGAACGTTTTAGTTAATTTATCGAGTTGCGTTAAAAAAATGAAAATAGTACTCCACAATGTTCACCATGCTCATGCATGAAGAGGAAACAAAACTTGTGGATCTTTAAGTAGCGGCACGATGAACTTCAATGCGTCTTTATGGTTTTAATAATGTGATAAAGTGTTCAACAAATTCTAAACACATTAAACGCACCGAACATGTTAACCAATTAAATCCACGACAAAAAGGTACTAAGGTGTGTTTTAGTAAGTTACATACATAGGAAGGGTTTCTCATATATAGTAAGAATTGAAGTATCCATATATAGATTTATCAATTAAAGCACCCATTAACGTCAAATATTATATTTGCATGTATAACAAGTAACAAGGAATTTGACTGTTTTTATTTTGGGAGAAATCAGAAGTGGGTAAATAGTGGCTAAACTAAATTTATCTTTGATTACAAAAGATAGAAGAAAGAATACAGATCATCTACTTTGGGTCGTCTTTGATATAAAAACTAGTAAATAAGTCGAAGTAAAACATGGAATCTTGGGGAGTGAAATTGCACATGCAAGCTAGGAATTTTTGTGACTGATTACATTAAAATTATTAATTTTTACAACCATGTCACTTGCTCATCTTGTCGGTCTTTAATTTTGAGGATTATTATATTTTTTTAAAAAATATCGTAATCTAATTAAAAAAATGATCTATATATACGAAACAGACTTGAAAAAGAAATGAGATTAGGACAGAATAATAATAATAGAATGGAAATGAATTTTATATTTAGGGTAACGGGTCAAGCAATAATATAAAGGTCGAACACGGCACTTAAGGCACATGACATAGAGTATAGAGAGGTCATGTGCATGTATAGATTAATTAAAAATAAAAAGTCATTTGCATATATATATATATATATATAGTTTTATATAACTAGATTTACAGCAGTTTGAAGATTTTAGTAATTTGGGGTTACTAGATTGCCTTAGCAAATTTACTTGGAATTGGTTATACATCAATTTTTTCAAAGCTAGCAGCCGTATGCATCGTCGGTCCATAAAGTACTAAAATCTATAGAAGTCGTTGTTTACGTTATGTGTGAAGATGAAATGATAAACTGATGTATAATAAGAAGACAGCAAAGAATATGATAAAGAGAGAAATGAATGGTAATGGTCCTCTCCTCTCGATGGGACGAGAAATGAAAAAGAGGAAAAATACGAAAAGAACAAAAACCAACAAACAAGAAGGAAGTAAAGAGAACAAAAGGTGTGGAAAGGAAAAGACAAGCGAAGCCCAACTGTACTTTGTGCCAAAACCAGTGTAACATTTCTTTCACAAATCTTATGATTATATATCGGTTTATTATAAATGGTCCCTGCGTTTTGCTGTTTGTGACAAGACCTCTTCCATCCAAAACGTTATTCCCTAAACTATCCACACCATTAATCATTTAGATAACTACCAACTCCTTTATGATTACATTGGCCAACATTTGCGACTAGCTACTACTATTGTGAAAGTGTACGTTATACATTTAAAGTAACAGTGGTTGAGTACTATATGCATGAAAGGTTAATCTACATCCATGGGTGGGTTTAGGGTTTAAAAGATGAAATCATTGTTATAACGTATGAAAATCTGATGAGGAGACTAATTAATAGCGTAAAATAACGAAGAAAAGCTTACAATTTACGAAGACAAAGTAACAAGATCTAGATCTAATCAAGATTTCATGAATTAGGTCAGAGATCTCATCACATGAGAGAGAGAGAGAGAAACAAATAGAGATACATAAAAGAGCATTAAGCTTTGTTAAGTGGCTTGATCTGCTCTAAGTAAGTAAAGAATTATTATAAAAGAGTGTTGGATCTAATCTATAGAATATATGTGAGATTATGGGCTAATTATTATTTCTGTATTAGAAGGTTTTGTCAGTATGACCTTACAATCCGATTTAACTTGGTTTTATCTATATTTAAAAGATGGTCCCTTGTGGGGGTAATGCAGCGGCAGAAGCAGTCCAAGAATGTAGTGGCAGTAGTGCATAAGTGTGAACAGAAGTGGGCATTTCATCCAAAAACTAATTAAACATAAGTGGCCATTTCATCCAAATACTATCTATATGTAATATGTGTGTTTATATCTCATGATCCAACGAATGTGTTATCAAAATTTGTAGTGTGAATATTGTATAGACTATAGAGGATATTTTACCTTTGCTTTTGCTTGATGTTTCTGCCATTTTCTTTTCCCTCCTAGGCCATCTTTTTAAAACTAGATTTAATATATTGAATATGATAATTATATGCCTTCTGCAATGATTAAAAGACGACATTTACAAATATATTTCTTTGAGTGTTTTAGTAAATTTTTCATCTTTGTTTTTTCATCTTTCCGCTTGAATTACTCCTTTTTTTTGTTCTTTTACTTTTAGATTTTTGCCTAACCATTGAAAAATTCAATTAAGACATCAGCCTTTTATATATAGCTTTATGTTGTACGACCCCGGAATTCGAGATAAGAGAAAGATAAAAAGCATACATAGTATATAATTTTGAACTGATAAAAAAAGGTTAAAAACAAATGATCTCATGATCATGTCTTTTAATCTACTTAACATTGCTTAGTGGAGAAGATGGGCGTTTGCTTTCAACTAATCTTTCTCTCGCTCGCTCAATAGCTTTTAGTTTAATCAAATTAAAGAGTCATTGATGTTATACTTAATACTTATCAAAATATATATATATATATATTTTTAAAGAGAGACAAATACGTGTAGTGTGAGGTGTACGTAAGAGGTCAAATGTTCCTGCTCCATTGTTTCCGTATTTTCAGGAATTGGGTTTCCCGCTCACAAAGCATCATATATTTTAATTTTCTTACCACTATCGTACCAACACCAAGACAAACACAAAGCATAACACTTCCAATATCCATTTTCAAGTGGAAGAAGCCTCTTTCGTATGCTTACCCGATCGAGATCGTCAGCATGATATATTTACATACATAGAAAGCTTTTTGTTTGTGGTTCATTGTCATTTAGAGTACACATTGTGGAATTCTATATTTCATTTGCTTTTCATTTTCACAATGCAATGTCTAATTGTTCCAACAGCTTCTAGAGTTTCGATTCAGATTGTCACATATTATAGTAGTAGCCAACACATTTTGGAAACTAATCAGTCATCACCACTATCCTGCTTGAGATTTGGGAAACTGGCTTAGCCATTTTCTTTGTTTTATGTGTATTGTACAATGGATTTATTCGTTTTTGTTTGGGAAATCAACTGTAACTATTAAAAAAAAAAGAGATAAGAAGATAGTGATAATAACCATCACTTGGGTTTTCATTCAACATCTTCAAAATCTTTTGTCTTTTTTTTTTAAATATTTACATCAAACCTATGTTTAAGAGTATACGAAAAAAAGCTCTCACATCTTTCTTTGTACACCAACAAAAGTAAAGTATTGTTCTTTCTCACAAACTGGCCGTGAAATTCTTATCTCCCGGACACTCTTAGCACAGAAGAGGTGAGAGTAGAACTGAGGAACCTCATGCCGGATGATCCACCAGGGAAGTAGGATATACAATAGTAAATCAGAGCAAGAACCTGTCCATTAACACAGAGAAATAGATTTTGGAAATTATGAGATTCAGCAGAAATGCAGAATGCACAGATTTAAGTTTTTTCAGCCTATACAAGTATCTTTTAAAGTAAATAGATAATGGCTGAAGAACCAGATAACCATTGCCACTTGTTAAAGAGTCTAATTTTCTGTGGAGGTTTCAAAAGGTTCCATCACAAGACCGATTTATCAACGAGGGGAGTTACGTTACTATATGATCTTAATAACTTTGATGAGGTCCAATTTTGGTTTCAACTTGTTCATAGGAATATCTCAGTTTGAAAAACTCCAACTCAGACAAAAAGAGAATATCGTTACGGCCAGAAGATGAAATGAATAGTACCTGTAATACAGAGAAGAGCACCGAGAGAATGTAGCTGTGGAGAATCATGGATACGTATATGGTACCAACCATGGTGGCAATGAATCCTAGGGTTGAAGGAAGCCTCTGGAAAAGTAGACAAGATATTAAAAAGAAAGGAAGGAATTCACTCTCGGGGATAAGGCATGACACAGTACATAATAGTGTAGAATACCTCCATCGATGACATGTGTGCAAGCTGGTTTTTTGGGCCACGAAGTGCGAAGAAGGATCCAATGATAAATCCACATCCAAGGGTGAAACAAATGGCAAATTTCTGTGGCATAAGCACCATGACTGGGAGAAACATTGTGAAGGCAATGAAGATGAAGAATACACCGCTTGCGAGAAATAAACCGAAATACATTAGCGCTTTTCCTGACGGCATACTGCTGGTTGCTGACTGCAGGCTCCCCGGGATATCTCTAACTCCCTTTGAAACCCTGGAGTCATCAATTCAAATTCAGGGACATTGCGAAATCAACAAAAGAACAAGAATTTCATAAGTGAAACAATGGAAGATTCCTGATAGCAAAACACAAGATGCACAGACCTGTAAAATCTGCACTAAATATTTTACCAGATAATATTCTGATTGGAGTACACACGTTTCCAAAACTGACATAAGGTTCACAGATCCAGCAAAGTCCATAATGCAAGCTCAACAAAACACAGCTAAACTACATCAAGCAAACACATCAACCTAAAGGCCTAAGCCTATAAGGAGAAATAAAGATCCTGGTATTGACAGAAAAAGAAAACTCACAACTACAACCAAATTGCTTTGAAGCGAGGGACTGATGTCCACGTACTCGGATATAAGTGACTCAATTGACTAACTATAAATGCATTGGTATGCAAAACTCATAAACGCATCTCCCAAGTTATCTTAGATGTCTCCACAATCAACCAAGTTAAAATTTCATTTGCTCAGATTCACTAACACCTCACTTGTCACACTACCACCTAAATTCCCAATTTTCTTAGAATCGGTCACCAAGTAAGCACCCTCAAGTGACCAATTGCATTCGACAATCCCAAAACTGGGAAAGAGATCGATGGTGACTTACACACTGAAGGTGCCCGAAACAGTGTCATTGGCAGATCTAACGGCGGATTCGATATCAAAGCCGAAGCTTCCGCCACTTTCTTCGAAATCTCTGGAGGCAGCGTATGAATTCCAATCAGCGAGCAGAGACGAACCCGATTCCTGCTTCTGATCTCCGCTGCTACTCCCGCTCATCGAAAACCATCCTTGTGACATTTTCTCCAACTTGGTTTTACACGTTTCAAAGGAACAAACAGTGAAAGACCAGAACGCCGGCGATCGGAGATTTTCCCTGGACGTTAAAGGTTTCGGTAAACGCCGCAGCTAAAACGTCGATCGGCGTCGTTTCTTAGCTTTTAACTTACCTTTGTCATTGTTGACCAAAAAAAAAAAAAAACTTACCTTTGTCATTTTATAATTGCGGGTAAAATAAGTAATATTCCAAAAATACTAAACATCATTTACTTTGTCATACATAAACCTTTCCAAAAAAATTTGGATAATATTTTGAATGTATTGCAAAAGACATTTTAATAAATATTTTGTGGTATTTTTCAAGATGTCTAAATGATATTTAGAAGGTATACAGTTTTTAACTCGTAGGTAAATTCCCCATAGCATTAACCATGTAGTAGTTCAAAGCAGCTGGTGTTACAGATTTACAATAGAAAACAAACAATCACAGCCGAATATATCATAACATTGACCGGAAGAAAATTTTCATAATACTTTCAAGAGTTGGATTTCAAAGACCAAAGGCTCGTTTGCATGCGATAGAAGACTGCGCCGTGGTCCAAACTGCAATCCACAAACACACATGACAAATCGTTTTGAGACGTAACTTATATAGCAAGTTCGTCATGGAGTATGAAGTGCAAGATCCGAGTACATACCTCCTCGGGGATTGGTTTCAATGTCTCATTTATGTACCCTACTGACGGAGGTATCAGTGCTCTGCGCTTCCCTGGATCCGCAAAAGGCCGTTATGCGTGTCGTTAGAAACAGGAAATTCATCAAAACACCAGAATGTTGTTTGTTTATTTCATGTTTTTACCTCCGGCTTTCATGCCCACCAGGACTTCCTTCAAGCCCTCAATTACCTGTCGTGTCAAGCAGTTAGTTAGTATGGGCCATGATTGGATGGCTGTATGTAAAGCTGAGTGCAAAAGATGAATGTACATCGTTTCCATCAAGAATAAGTTTGACAGGAGAGCTTTCACCACTGAATTGGTCCACAGTGCTGAATCAAAAACCAATATGAGTTTAAGAGAATGGATCAACTATAAGTGAAAGAAACTATCAAGACATCTGAAGTTTACCATGGAAAGCTCACCTATGAACGAAATATCCATTTGCACGTCGACATACATAGTTTAGTTCGACCAGGTCACCTTCATGAGCCTCTGGTCCTTCCCCTTCGACAATCTCTAAGAAAAGAAGTTCCAAAAGTAAGAATTATAAAACTAAAAAACAGCAAGTCTTTGGATGTTTCAAAGTAATTTCTGTAATTGTTATCATCAGAAAGAACAACAGAGCCAACTCTTGACAAAAGCTAGTAGTCAAGTACCTTGAAACCTCACGCCACTTGGGAGCTTTAACGTCCTGGACTCTTCGATCACCAACCAAAAAGAAAAAGGAACAGATGAGGAACTAACTCAATGCAACAATCAAACTGGATACAAGGAGCTATCCAATCAGCCTCACAATCTTATTTGTAATGCAATGATCAAGCACATTAAACATGAAGCCACATTTCAATTGCAATTCATGGAGTAATTGAAATCATATCACAAATGAACACGATTATGATCTTCTACAGATTGTCCTCAATGAAGAAGCTAAAATGATCATTGACGATTAAATACATTCCCAGCAATCAAAAATCCAAATCAAAGAGAGACTAGCAGATAGCTTAGAGAAGCACCAAGAATAATTTTACCTGATGACTTGAGGTTCCTTCATTTCAGGAAGAGGCGCCGCTAAACCAGGAGAACCCAGAAGTGTCAAGACCGAACCAAACCCAGCGAGCTGCATAAGCATCCTTCTTGGTACATGTACTGCCGAAACCGAAGATAATCCAACACGAGCCATCCCAGAAACACCGTTCCTAATCCTAGATTTTCCCACGCTGCTAAACAGTAAAAAAAAGTCCAATCTCCAATCTCAAATCGACGGACGTAAAACAAAACGATTAACTCTCAAAATGTGATTACGAAGGCTGAGAAATCAAACCTAAAGGCGATAGATGAACCAGTGAAACGATGAGCAATCTCCATAGCCATAGCAATCGTCTTCTTTCATCATCTATGCTCTAGATAGTGGATAAGAGAAGAAGAGCGAGAGGCGTTACAATAGCGCGTGCATTAGGCTTTACATTCTTTACTTCTGCGGTAGCGCGTGAGGCTGTAAATTTTTATTTATGTTGTTAAAATAACATATTTCCTATTTTCAAGTTT
This sequence comes from Capsella rubella, assembly GCF_000375325.1. Taxonomy (NCBI): domain Eukaryota; kingdom Viridiplantae; phylum Streptophyta; class Magnoliopsida; order Brassicales; family Brassicaceae; genus Capsella; species Capsella rubella. The sequence goes on along the minus strand of NW_006238917.1, from coordinate 5,378,371 downwards.
TGGGGGAAGAAGGATCTAGAAACCTACAAGTTAGTCACTATATAAAACTTGTTCCTCCTTCGATAACGCAGCCTCGCTCTTTTCAAATCTGGTTTCGTTCGACCCCCCCTCTCTCTCTCTCTATCATCAGCTTTGGGGTTTTTGTTTTTTTGACTAGTCTGGTTTTTTCTCTTGGTCTCCTGAACTTGGTTTTATTACGACTTTTATCATGTCTCCAACGAACAAGATTTCTTGGAAATTCTACTAGTTTCTTCGTATCTATTTTGGTTCAGATAGCCGAACATACGGACTTCGACTGTATCCTGTCTCTCGATGAAACTGCCAAATAATATTTCAGGTAAACCATTAATAAATTTTCATTTGATTATGTATGTAAAGCATGTGAACATGAGATATGTGTTACAGATGATTTTCTCGGATCAAGTTTTTGAGATCATAGATGTACCGTCAAGTTTATCATCTTAAACACCTCATACAGAGCCTCTAGCTCGATTTCATCCGTATAGCATCCGGTGGATTTGGAAGAAGCTGAACTCCTTGTTGAATCCATGTCGATTTCAGAAAGACTTAGCGAAGAAGGAGAGCAACAAATTGAAGGGGAAAGGATCAAAAAAAGCGAGATTGTCAACTCTGTGATACACCTATTCAGACCTTTGAGAGAGGGAAACATATATAATAGCAAAGAGTAGTGTAGTTTACTGCTCAAGTAAACGTGTTTTTGCACTATTAGAGAGCAACTCACTTGAAAATAACCTTTGCTAATTACTTTGTCAACTCTAACCGAAAAGCCAACAGCCACCTAAAAGACTAACCAATCCGATTAGAGCTTTACCAAATCATTCATGTTGAGTTTCTCTCTCTCTTTTTCTCTATCAACAGTTTGCTCTTTCCATGGTTTTTTAAATTTAGTTTTGGCTAATAATAGAAATCATGTCTTAATACGTACATCTACAGATTCGAGGAGATAAAAGCATCAACAAAAACAAGGAGCAGAAAAAAAAAAATACAGATTTGTTTTCTTTTCATTTTTCACAGAAGTAACAACAAAATCTTGAAGATATTCAGAGAGAATGAAACAAATAAACATGATACATAATCAGAAAACAAACACAATTCCCAAATTGTCGCCTCTGCTAAATAAATATGCTATTGTTTTCCTCAGGTATCTTCCACCTGTGAGTGGAACACAAAGCTCGGAAATGTAGTTGTGATATCCCTGCACCCAATATGAGAGATTAATGTTATGTGATACAGAAAAACTGGAAGTTGCATTGCCTAAACCCCGGATTAGTCTTGGTTTTAGAAGCTTACTTGAGATATTGGAGAGTCATGTTCTTTAGAAGGGAAGGATGCCTGAGAACAAGGGTCCTCCACTCTTCCTTATCGATCCTCCCGTCGTGTTTTGTGTCAGCTTCCTCAAATGTCTGCCAAAGAAGAAACTCAGAAATCATTCTTTACTTTATTCGCAACTGTTATCTTGAGTTGGTTATACTACAGTAGAACAAAAAAATAGTATGAAGCAGGAAAATGAAGGAAGGAATCACACCTTGTCGATTATACTCTCTATGATTTCGTCTGACAGGTTCATGCCGGACTCAGCAAGAGTAGCCACCACCATTTGTTTCACCTCCTGCCTTTCGATGAAACCTTGCTGCTTAAGATCATATAGCTGAAACGAAACTGCAGAACAACGTTCCCGGTAACTACTAATGAACTTTCACGGATTATATGTAGTATGTGAACATCACATAATTTGTTATAGATGGTTTCTAGGATCAAATTCTAAAGATCAGAGACGTACAGTCAATCTTGTCTTCTATAGGAGCATTTGGATGAAAGACAGAGAGAGCCCGGGCAAATTCCTCAAACCCCAGTATTCCATTATGCTTTGTGTCGAATAAATCGAATACCTGTGGTTGCTAGTGTCAATATACTTTGAAAAAGGATCTTGGCAAATGGATCACGATGTCTTTGGATTAAGAAAGAAACATACCCGGTCAGCAAACAAGCTCTCTTTTTTATTTGTCTTGAACAAGGCTAACTGAAACTCTTCCTGAACCACAATTACAACAGGACACATCAAGGAAAATCAGAAAAGGCTGTCCAAAGGAAGCAGCAATATGCTTGATTCGTGGGGAGTATAAGTGAGTGGCATAATAGGCATATGGTTCCTTCATACCTTGTTTATTAGCCCATCGTCAATCACAGCACTGCTGATTTTCTTAAACAGCTCATAGAGAGCCTCTATCTCACTCACGCTAACTGCACCCAAACGATTCAGTGATCAATATCCAGATGTAAAATTTGCATTCCTCTTATCAACTAGAGAAATAGCATGCCTTCAAATCATATAAGTGAACAAAAAGAAGGGAACGGAAGCTGAAAGAAATTTGGAAAAGAAGCTGAGAGCATACAAACAGTCTCTCTGGCAAGCAGTTCAGGGTCTCCAAGGCCTCCAGATTGTTTGTAAATATCGATATCAAAACACCGGAAAAAAGAGGAGCATACATGCTTGAAACCGTCTATGCACTGCGACATGATACCTCTCGTAAATCAAAACTCCCCATGTCTGTTGAATAACAAAAAAAAAATGTAAGAACTTTCGAACAACCTGAAAGAAATTAAAAGACACACATGCATATGAACAAGATAAAGTACCTTTTAACCATTTCCTGGTTTGTCAAAAAGGCAATGCTTTGTACACCTTAAAAAAATCTGCAATGACAAGTAATTATTTTTTTGTAGTTCATGAAAACCAACAATATTTGCAAAACAGTCGAAGAAGATGTGACAGGAGCAAACAAGAATCATCATTTACAGATCTGAAGTAAGCAGAAAAGAGATGATCGTAGCTTTATGCATTAATCTTAAAGTCCAGATTAACCAATGTATTAAAACATCACAGTCATGAAACAAGTATAATAATTTAAGCATGAACACAAAACCCAAAATCTAAGAAACAGAATACATGAGCTAGGACAAAGTTGAGGAATCCCAAAATCAAGTCAGAAATGCCCTGATCATGAAGAACAGATGAAACTATTCCAAACAATCAGTGAGGATCGAAACCTGAATCTAGTCTTGAAATGAAAGACAGAAGTGATTAAACTTGGTAGAAACGACGCATATGAGAAGAAGAAGGAAAAAAAAGAAGCGATCCAGCGAGTTTTAAGATTCCAAATCGTTCGGATTCAGATACAACAGCTCTCTCTCTATATATATATATATCTCTCTTGTTATATAAAGTTGGTAATCAGCTCATGGATGATGGATCTATGAATCCCAGCGAATAACGAATTTTGATCAATTAGTTGCTTCATTTCTCAATCTCAAATTTTTAAATTTGTTATACCAATTGCGATTTTCCCGGAATACACACACACACACACACGAGATTTATTACGAGGGAGCCGACCGACCGGGACATCGTAGAAAAGGGAGAAAGAGAAGAAGGAAAAAAAGAAAGAAAGAAAGAATGAGCCTTACGCCACGGCGGATGAAGAGCCTTCCTTGCGGCGGCTCCGACGGTTGATGGTGACGGTAGTTGCGGTGGAAAACACGAAACAAAAAGCTCTTATTGGTAACAACAAAGTGAGAGAGAGAAAAAAACTAAAAGGCATACACGATTTAGGCATACACGATTTTCTATAATCAGAATGAGAGAATATTTGCAAAAGAAAATTTAAATGATGGAAACCAAAATTTATTTTGTTTGTTGTCGTCAATTTCTTTACTTCTTTTTTCTATAGTAATCAAATAATTTATTTCTACTCGATGTTGAGAGTTGAGACACAGACACCAGTTGTAAAAAGAGTGCTTATTACATTCACTTTCACACGTCGTCGTGTTGTGAAGCATGACTCTCCCTCCCTCCATTATGCGCTGTACTACGGCGCCGTTTTAGTCACCTTTCCTATACGACGTCATCTCTTCTTGTCTGATTCTGACTAATACAGTTATTATTACTTGGTTTGGTTTGGTCTTTGGGTGTGTATTATCCGGTTAAAGTCGTTTTTAAAAGTCAACTTTAAGATCAAAAGAAGAATCTAAACAAGTAACAAATATGAATTTTGTGCAACTATTTGTATATCAAAATTCAGTATGTATGTTCATGATATGATGATTTTTGATTTTTCTACTTACATTTTTTTTTTTAACTGCTTTTCAGGGCATACTTACGGAGTTACGGTTACTGGTAAGCTCTTCTATACACAAGAAAAGGAAATTAAAAATGACACTCACACAAGTAACCGACAGCAGTCTAGATACAAAACCCAAAAGTTAAAAACAGCCAAATATATGGTACTTGGTCTTAGATTCTCAATCTTGTTTTCTCGTTTTGATTTTATTTTTAGTTAGGGAGATCTTGTTTGCAGAGAGGACAGCACGAGATGATACGAAGCCATTGATCTACGCATTTGAGGTGGAACCTATGCGAACATGGAAGCTTTCTCACTTCTTCTCTCTCTTTGTACTTTGCCAAACATATGCAGCATTCCTGCAACATCAAGAATGTTGTTACTTGCAGTTTTACAGGTAGAAAAACAAATCCACTGATTTCTGACTATTTGACCTACTTCAGAATTCAGATTATAGCTTTTTACCGGATCATTGTTTGCTTGAGCAGAATCAGAAGTTTCATCAATGAGTTTGTATTTCCAACTGGGGAGACTAGATATTTGGTCATCTGACGCTCCTTTGTCAGAAGATGCAATGTTCATGTTGTAGCCGAGGAAGCTACTGATGAGAGGCACAACACAACATAGCAGGAGGAAGAGCAGAAATGGGAAGGAGTAGCAGAGAGCGTTCCAAGTGAGCAGGGAGATGCAGAGGACATGAAGGATTGGAGCATAGTGGAAAGAACCGAACCTAGAATCAAACACCCATACATTGCCTATCACAAACCATATCGCAAAGAAAAGTTCCAGCGATGTCCTGCATCTGTTCATCAAATGTGAGCACCTGAAACACACACACACACACACACACACACACAGAATAAGTCATTAGCATAAAGATCTTTACATTCCAAGTTTTCTGAACAATGTTCAATCTTTGATTAGAAGATTTTTGCTAGTAACCTGGTCTCTTCTCTGCTTCTTTCTTGCTGCTCAATATCACCAAAGCTAAATCCATTACCTTGGCTAGTGTCATGTTGACGATACCGACCGTATAACAGCATAAGATTGAGCAGACATCCGACGTTGTAACCGGTGATCCATAGCCTCATCGGCCAAACAGGCCTCTCTTTCTTGGACAAGGCTAGTGTGGATGTTATCACAGTGATCTGTACAAGTAAAGCGATGAGCTCTGATATCATCCAAGTGACTGAATTGAAAGGATTGGTGCCAAGATCGGATCTTGAGGCGTTCTGGTAATGAAACACCCTTCTCAAGAAAATGAACCACCTAGCTCTAGATACTCTCATGGCCAGTCTCATCAAGAAGGAAGGAGATGGAGAGCTCTGAGGAGCCATGTGAGTGTTATCATCATGTGGCGTTGAATGGAGGGAAGAAGATGAGGAGACAGTGATGGAGCTAATGGCTGATGATTGTAGCTGAGAGGAATAACGAGTACTCATATCGGAATCAGAAAGAGAGTTTGATTAGATCTCTCTTGAGAAACTGAGCAAGAACAGAAGAAGAACAGAGTAAAGCTGGAAAACCCCAGATAAGAAGAGAGGAAGGTGTAGAGATAATGTCAGAGAAGTTGAAGTTGGGTGTGAGATGGCGACGAAGAAGCAACCAGAAAAAATGGATTTTTGCTTAGGTTTGAAGTTTGCAAGCAGAGGCAGAGAAGGAGAAGATAACCGTTGTTGACCTATAAAACCTAACAACCTCAGTTTTTATCTTTGAAGCAATACTCCGACAGCAACCGCTGCTTTAACCATTCTCATTTTTTAAGTTAGAAAACAACAACTCTCTCCCTCTCTCCCTCTCTCCCTCTCTCCCTCTACGCAAGCCAAATATTTTTGGAATCAAAAATATATATATTTAAGAATCCATTACTTTGGTCGAGTCGGGTCGGGTAAACGGGTACCCAAATCCCGCCACAGGTCCAGCCGATTTGTATTGCGGCTTTCCTGATCTCCTTAGTTACGGACTGACTCAGTGTCAGTGACTTCGTGATCGAGTCAATGCCGGGATTGGGAATTAATGGCGAGCTCAGGAATGAGGTATGAGATCTCCCAGAATGCTTACATCAACTTTGTCCTCCACTGGAGATCTCTCTCGTCATATTTTGAAGGTTTGAAACCCAAACTATGAAGCTTAGGATCTGATTGCGTTTGACGTGTAAAGATGGTAAATTTTGGATCTTGATTGCTTTGAAATTTGAATTGACGACAGGCAGGGAAGTAATCCCCAGCAGCTGTTAATAGAGCTTAGTGTCTGTCTACTAGGAATTCATTTAGAAAAGATAGAGACCTTAAACCTTGTTTTGCTTGACTTTGAAACAATACATTGATGACTTCGGGTTGTTGCTCTGATGAATCAGATAGAGGATTATTACTTAGCTCAAGGTCTTAGGTATTGTTAATGAACGAAAGGTTTGATGATGTTGCGGCTTTGTGGGTGTGGCCAAGAACATTTCTTGCTATTTCCTCCATGCTCCACTTTTCTTGGTGAGTATCTTCCCTTCTACTTGGAGAATGATCAGAGCAAGATGGAGGCAGCAAGCTACTCTTATAGGAGCCATCAGCTAATATTGTTTTATCAGATTTGCTTTTCATCAGAGAAAATGGATGGACCTCGCTGACGTTGATGATCATCTTGACAATGTCACCTAGTAAACGAGGTGTGAGAATCCGTAAAGCTTCTTCTTTAATGTACAAGATGGTAGTGTCTCATTTCTAATCACTGTCCTCTAATTTAATTGCAGGGACTGGCTCAACTCTGCATTCCTCAGATGTATCTAAGTCATACCTATGCTTTTCATCATTATCATTTACCGTAAGCTTTTAGGGACTCTTGTTTGGAGAAATAGAGTCGTGTTTACGTGTTTTTCAAAATCCCCACAGAGCACAAGTGCTCAAAGTATTTGTACATCCTGAGACTCTGCATTTTAAATTGACAAGTGAAATCAAATTTCTTGGAGCTTCTTCTTGTTGTCCATTTTCTTAGATCCCTAAACTATGATCTTTGGCTGTTCTTATATCTTGCACGATGCCTGGTTGAAAATCCGGAGTCACTTACAATCCAAATCATTTTTTACATTTTCACTCAAACTCACAAGTCTTTACACAATTATTATTATGGCTATCAAACCATTTGGCAGTAGTTTTCCCTCACCTGCAGGTCTGAGAAATTCCAGAGAAGATGGTAAACTGCAACAAGGTTTTAGAACACCGGGCATCCCTTTACTACGATCCCTTTCTCTGTCGGGCAATTTGCTAAAGGGCAATGGTCTGTGTTCTCACTTCCCCACCAACTGGGTAAGCTTATGTTATTGTTTTGCAACGCAAAGTAGATCAACACTCCCATAACCGCAGTGCCTGCATCAAGAGCTGCAGAGAGGATGTAGTTATGCCTTGCCCACCATTTCTTGTACCTCCTGAAGATATAGTAGTTGAACACGGCCCCCACAACCAACCACGACCAGTAATGCACAGACTTGGCCGTTGGCATGATACTAGTCGCTGAGAAGATCAAGGGAATATGAATCTGCTGTATCCACTTCTTCTCCGGGAATTTCCTTGCAAAGAACCAGACAGGGACAGGAGCAAGAAAGCCAATGAGGAAGAACCAGTTCAATCCCGGGTAAATGCCTTTACTTGTGAACATCCTTCCAGGACCGATGATTCCCCAAATGATCGACGCATTATAGAACACTTCATCCCCGGGGCAAGTCCACGGACTACTCTTTGGGAGCTTATCTGTGTTACAGATGTTCTCGACTGAAGAAAGCAGCCACCATGTGGACCCGAAGGAGACAGTTGAAGCAACAATAGTTGCAACTAGTTGAACGAGGAACATAGATCTCGGAGGAATTTTCATGTAGTGGCCAAGTTTGAAGTCTCCAACAAAATACAAGGCTTGAGACATACTCACAGTACCATAAGTCTTAAAAGCCACATTGGCAAGTGGCTTTCCCGGATACAAGAACCCGATGATCAGTTCCGATATAACATTAAGACCCATTTGCTGATTTGTGGTCGCTAGGATAACTCCAATAGGCAAAGTGAAGGTAAAGGCGATGGCGCAAGCGAGTAGAAGTCCCCACCATGGAAGCTGAAGCTGTTTGCCAAATCCCTCACATGCGTAAAGAGCTAGCACAAAGGAAACAGCGAGAACCGCGACAAACCACCATTGAGGTACTTCTTTATAATTTTTCTTCATCAGTCTTGTATGCACATCTCCAAACTTGTCCTTTGTTGCCAATGTTGTCTTCTTCCACAGCCCCCAGATAAACCTTCATGGAAACAACCACAACAACAAGAATAAATTTTTTTTGATGGAATTTGATATATATATTGTGGTGCAGAGTAAGTAAAAAAAAAAAGACATTCTTACTTTCCCTCAAAGAGGGCGACATGAGAAATGGTTGCTGTAAGGGTACCGAAGCTGAGTCCATAGAGCAGAGCAAACAGAATGCTAAGGTAAAGCTTGCTATAGCCTTCGTAAGCAGGGAGATCGATGTTGAATGTTTTCTGGTTGAGGATATGAGTGGTGTTGTAACGGTGACCTGTGTGATCAAATGTTCGAGAGGTATAGAAAGGAAACTTCTTTGCCTCGTAAGCGTTGCTCCAGTAGAAGATAGGAAAGATGATGTAGAAGAAGATGACAAATCCGCAGAAGCAATTGGCTATAGCAAAGAAAGGTACAGCTAGAGGACTGCCTAAGAAACCAGCAACCGTGGACCAATCGAGACCAAATGAGCCAATCCCAAGACCATGCAGGCCTGAACCGATCTGTTGAGCGGTCACGGAGCGGGTCCATATCCAGCAGATGAAAGAGAGGGATGAGATGGAAGGGAAAAGGTAGCCAGGTACTATGTAGTAAGTGAAGCTCAGGAAGAAGACTATTAAGAAGAATCTAAGCCTCGTTTGTTTGCCTTCACGGTTCTCCTCCTTCTCATGTAAGGCTCTAATCCATATACACAAAAATTATAAACAATTTTTATAATTTCGTGACGGAAACAAATGTGAATAGTTTAAAAGTAGAGAAAACACAAACCTAAAGAGAGAGACTTGAACAAGATTTGCAGGCCACCACATGTAAGGTGAGTCCACTAGGAATTTCCTGAACATACCCGCCCATCCATATCCCAACAACTATATGACAAAATACAAATTATTTAACTTCAGCAAAAAGTTTATTTAACTTTAGAGTTGTCCTTATATTGTGGCATACATATATATATACCTGAGTGGTTTGCACAAGCAACATGGCTGCGGTGGGATTAAGACTCCGGTGGTAAAATGCTTTAACGATGGTAACGATGCTGGTAGCGTAAGCTCCTCCGGCTCCGGTATTAGCGAATATAGTGATCAATACATGTTCCTTCATGTTGAATGGTCCAGGGTTCAACGAACCGTACCAGTTAGTACCGAGTAACCGGAATTTCCTCGTTGGTAGAGTCGTGGCCATGAGCTTTCCAAGAGGCAGAGTGACGATCTGAGCCACGACTGAAGATACCGTCAGCCGGTTGGACCGGTAACCGAAGAAATTGTTCACGAAGGCGAGTACCACGCACGATAACATTCCTAAGAACCATGTTCGGAACGTCAAAACCGGCAGAGATGGGTCGTCGGTTATAGGTACGGTTAACCGGACTTCTTCTATTGGACTGTCGTTTTCATCCTCCTCTGCTTCTTCTTCTTCATCTGCACCGCCAAAACCGGTGTCAAAAACTACTTAAAGACGTTAACCGTTACACACGGAACAAAAAATTTACTAAAACAGAGGAGTTTTTTTTTTTCTTTTGGTAATCAAAACAGAGGAGTTCATTTACCGGGTATGACGATCTTGGACTCAAACGTCTGCTCCAGAGGCTTGGATACTTGGAGATTGCCTGGCATTTTCTACTTTTTCTTCAAAGAATAGACGTCGGCTCTGGTGAGAACTGGATAACTTGCCGGAGAATTAATGTTCTTGTAAGCAACTTGTGTTAGTGACCTGACACTAAAAGAAGTTTGTTTCTGATGTTTAGTATAGGGATGATAGATATAAGGGCATACTAGAGAGTCTAGTACACTTTATATAATCGACATTGCACTTGAGTCATTAAAAACACTAAACTTTATATAATCGACATTGCACTTGAGTCATTAAAAACACTAAACTTTGTTTCGAGAAAACTTTCAACTTGTGGGGTGAAAAAGGTAAAATCTTGAATTCTGAGTATGAAGGAAGGTAGATTCTACATATTGAAACGGGCACTTAACTTAACAAAATAAACAGATACTAACTATAGCAATTTTTAGCATGATGTCACTTACATATACTAAATGTAGCAATTTTTATACAATTGATATATAGCTTTGATTGTAATTATTTTTTCTCTTCGTATTCACTTTATTGCTTTGTTTTGAAAGAAACAAAAATCAGTTCCACATAAGATAAAGACTTTTTTTAATATAGACGAAAAGAAATTGAACTTATCAAATATTGTTTACATACTTTTCCATTTAATTTAAAGATTATGATATATAGAGAGAGTAGGTTACAAAAAGAAATTTAGCATCCCAATGATTTACTAGAGTAACAGATGTTCATGAAACAGATAAAATAAACTTAGTAACAGATGATATGGTGATGTAAGAGTTGCAATTTAATTGGCGATCACTTGCAGCAGCTATAAAACAAAATTTAGCGATAAAGAGTTTTACAAAAGTCTTTTATACATGTAACTAATTGGTTCGTGTTCGATGGGAATACTTTGATGCATGGCGCACCGCTTAATACAAACCTTGATTCCTTGACTTTGGACTCTTTTTGTTTTGTGCGTAGGACGCGCGTCAGAACATATTATAAGTGTGTGTGTGTTTCTCTGTCTTGTAGCCACAATTGTATCGTTCTGTCTTGTACTCACAATTGAATTTGTATCGATCGTTGTGTTTTTGTTTTGATTTCCAATATCTATCGTTGTTTCCGAAATCTATAAGGTTGTAGATTATGAAACGATTGTTTCCATTTTCGTTCAAGTAATCTGTTTTCTAACCAGTGTGGATACACTGTCTTATTCAGTCTGTTTCATGTCAATTAATATCTACAACATTTTAGGTTCTATTTTGTAATCATTCACCTATGCAACTATGATCATTTCTATTATTACAATTTTCTTCATTTAAACAAATAAGTTTCTTTTTTATTCTTGGGATTTGAAATTCACAAGATTAAAAATTCGCTTTTGCGTTTTGAAAATTGCTTTTCAGAGATTAAACAGTATTTTGACACGTATATGTAAGAACACATAAGTTCTTAGATGTATCAGTATATTACTTGGATTATAATCATGAAGTTAGTGAAATTTACGAGTAATCACTCATATAACACACTCAAATCATTAATTATCCAACACAACAAAGCACCAAAACACGAAGTAGTACTGTTAGTGTTGCGCAAATCATACACCATAATTTATTGGGCTACCTCATAATAAACTGGACTACCTACGGCCCATTAATTAGTATCAATCAGCCCATTAACGTTGCTGCTCATTCTCCGTGTAAGTTAGTTACTGTACTTTCTTCTACCTACCCTCCATCTTCTAGCTCTGCACTTCTGCTAAACCCTCGCCGCGCTAAACCCTAAGCTGTAATAACTGATTCCATGGCTGCTCTTACGCGTAACAAGAAGAAGGGGACTACTAATTCAAAGTCCCCTCTAATGAAGAAGGCGGCGAAACCCCGGAAGCCTCCACTGAAGAAGCAGAGAAGATGCATTTTGGAGGAAAAGCCTGAAGTTTCTACTGAAGAGGAAATTGAACAGTCTAATGAAGGAGATGAAGGGTCTGAATCAGGTTCTGACTTTTTCTCAGATGTTGATGGAGACAAAGGAAACGATGATGATGATGATGATGATGCAGAGCCCTTGGCTGACGACTTTCTTGATGGTAGCAGCGATGATGTGGAGGGAACTTTGGGTTCTGATTCGAATTCTGACTCTGATGAATCCGATATTGAGAAAAAATCTAGAGCTATTGATAAAAAACGTAAAAAGGAGGAACAAGATGCAAAAGATGAATTCACTATGAACATTAAGGAACAACCTGATGAGTTTCAGCTACCAACCAAAAAGGTAACATTTTTCTGACGATTGATTATGAATTTGTTCATTTGCTGTCTCTCGTGCAAATGACACAGATTAATTACTTATGTAATCACTCTATTTCTCTACATTGTTTAGGAACTTGAAGAAGAGGCTCGTAGGCCTCCAGATCTTCCTAGCTTACAAATGAGGATTAGAGAGAGTGAGTAACATTTTTCAAATTTTATTCCTTTTGAGGTTGTTGGGGTAATATTATTATTAGGATTGTTTCGGATCTTCTAAGGAATCATCCTCTCAGGTTCTTAGTTTAATGGTACGAATATATGTTTCAGTTGTTAGAGTGCTGTCGAATTTTAAGGATTTGAGGCCAGATGGAGCCGAGAGGAAGGATTATGTTGAGCAGCTTAAAGCTGATCTTGGTTCTTATTACGGTTATAATGCGTTTCTTATCGGAACTTTAGTCGAGGTTATTCCTTAGTCTCTGACTTTTCTCTTTCCGCTCGCTTTGGTCTTAAGTTATGCGTAGAATATAGTATGTTCTCTTTAATTGTGATATTTTGGCAGATGTTTCCTGTTGTTGAACTCATGGAACTAATTGAAGCTTTTGAAAAGAAAAGACCTACATCTATACGTACTAACACTCTCAAGGTGAACTTTTTTTGTGCTTTATAGTGTTTAGAAATAAGTACTCTTTGACTGTTGAGGTATGCAATTTATGCAATTGTTTGTTTTTCTTTAAGACTCGGAGACGGGATCTGGCTGATGTACTTTTGAACAGAGGAGTTAATCTGGACCCATTAAGCAAGTGGTCAAAAGTAAGTAGTATTTGCAGATTGTCTTCCATTCAATTTGCGTTAACATTTTTGTGGACCATCTGTAGTTGATCATAGCAAAATTTTGTAGGTTGGACTTATCGTTTATGATTCACAAGTTCCAATCGGGGCAACTCCTGAATATTTGGCTGGTTTCTATATGGTAAATGATTGTCTGATATTTTTGTACTTCCGGCTCACACTTTATGGGTATTCTTAGTTGTTTACTTAAGTATGTTCGTGGTACATTTTCAGTTGCAAAGTGCTAGTTCCTTCTTGCCAGTGATGGCCCTTGCTCCTAGAGAAAAAGAGCGAGTTGTGGACATGGCGTAAGTAGTTATATACATAAATGCACTATATTTATGTCTCAGATAACCATACATATGATGACCAAACATTACCACAGGTTGATATTCAAGTGTAGTTTGACGTATTATGTGTGATTGATGCAAAGTGTTGTCAAAAAGACAAAGCTAATTTGATTGTCCCGTGATGGGAGACATATGCAACTAGTATATTGTGATATCTATAACAATTTTTTATGCTACTGCAGTGCTGCCCCTGGTGGTAAAACAACTTATGTTGCTGCACTAATGAAAAATACAGGTATGAATTCATCGGTTCCTGGTTCATTGTTCATCCATCCCCATATTTTTTTTATCAGTTTTCCTAATGTTATAATGATTATATAACCAGGCATAATATACGCGAACGAGATGAAAGTACCTAGGCTTAAGTCACTTTCTGCCAATCTACATCGCATGGGGGTGACAAATACCATAGTTTGTAACTATGATGGAAGAGAGGTTAGCTTCTTGAACCTTAATTCTTCAATCGATGATACTGCTTCTCTATTAACTAATTTTTAAAGACTGCTTCTCTATTATTCCCTGACATTTTTGTATTTATCTAATTTTCTTTGCCTTTCAGTTACCCAAGGTTTTAGGTCAGAACTCGGTTGATAGAGTATTGTTGGATGCTCCTTGCAGTGGAACTGGAGTAAGAAATTTTGGACCCGACCCTCTTATAGTCTCTTAAGTAAATTTCTGTTCGTAGTTTGATATCCACTTCTACAAAATGCAGGTTATATCAAAAGATGAATCGGTTAAAACCTCCAAAAGTGCTGATGACATAAATAAATTTGCCCATTTGCAAAAGGTAGGTTATTGCCTTAAACAAAATCAACTAAAAAACATTATTTACATTCAATCCAAATATATAAAGATACAAATTTATAAAGATGAAAATGGCATGATTACACTCTCTTATTGCAAAGAGATCAAGTCATCAAGAAAGATGCATGTGGTTTGTAATGCTAGCCTACTCTTTTATTTTGCGTGTAGCAACTTATACTTGGTGCGATTGATTTGGTAGACGCCAATTCCAAAACCGGTGGATACATTGTTTATTCAACATGCTCTATTATGATTCCTGAGGTTGGTGAACCATACTTTAATTTGTTCCAAAATTTTCTTTTCCAGTCTTCATGTTGTGTCACTATTTTTTATTTGTACAACAAATTATGCAGAATGAAGCTGTCATCGATTATGCCCTGAAAAAGAGGGATGTTAAACTTGTTCCATGTGGACTTGATTTTGGCCAACCAGGGTAATTTATGTTTTCATCTGCATAGCAAAATTTCATGATTCGTCATCTGAAAACAATTGTTTTACTGTATGTCATCAGATTTAACAGTTTTAGAGAACACCAATTCCACCCTTCTTTAGAGAAGACTAGACGATTCTACCCGCATGTACACAACATGGACGGTTTCTTTGTTGCAAAGGTATACAATTTGGGTTAGCCTGTGAATAGATTTTCCCTACAAAAGATCCTGCCGTTTAATGCGGATAGACGAAAATATGTTTTGTGAAATGTCAATAGTGATTTCACTAAGGTGTTTTACTCTTCCTTTTTGGTTCTGCAGCTGAAGAAGATGAGCAATGCAATGCAGCCTTCAGAAAATGATGAGCCAGTTGAAACAACGGAGCAATCTCGGGTGTCGTCTAGTGATGATGATGATGAGGCTGAGGCCATTGAGGAGTTGGAGAAGCCTTCTGTTACTAAAGAAAACAAGAACAAACAAAAATTTCGAAGGTCAAAGGAGACTCACAAAGACAAAAGGAATAAAGACATAAAAACCAAAAGTGGTACTGTGGAAGAACCAAGGAAGCAAAAGAAGAAGAGATCACAATGGAAGAATGAAATTGCTCAAGCTAGGTAAAAAAATTCAGTCAGTGTTTCCCTGACAGACGAAAGAGAAAACCTTCTTATGTGCCCATTTGTTCTTAAATGGTTGAATATGTTACAGGGAAGAGAAAAGAAATGCCATTAGAGAGAGTGCTAAGGAGAGGCCAAAGCACAGAGGATAAGATTTAGGTTGGTGATGCATCTTGGAGAACAAAGTCAAAGCGACATAATCTTTCGGTGTCATGGTCATGGTGAAGTAAACAAGAAAGGAAAGGCTGCATCGGCTGAGGCTAAGGTATCAATTGTAGTATACATAATGGCTTTGTAATTTTTGACCAAGTTACTGAGTAAACATCAAAACAGCTAGAAAACATGGGAAAGAAAGAGTGACAGTCACATGGATAAGTTACATCTCGAACCAAAGTTTTGTATCTAGTCTCGTAACATTATTGTATGAAGCTGTTTATTTTCTTTGTTTTCGATGTGGTGTTGTTGTCAATTAATTAAAGAAAAAAATGACTCCTTGAAATCGAAGTGTTTGAAAGGCTATAACTTTGTCTCATCAGTCCATCTCTTAAATAAGATATGATGAGGAGAATTATAAAATTTGGAGGGTGGGAGCCATGCCATGCCACACAACATAAAGATAGAATTCATCTGATGGGAAATTAAGGGATTTAGGAGTGAGCTGTTAATTGTTAGGGAGGGGATGTGAAAGTTTTCAGAAGTGGGACTTTTGTGTTGGAGAAACATGATAATGCCTCAATCAATTCTTCATCCATCTTTGTCAGATTGTCTCTGTTGGGGACCTTATTACATTTACTTCTCTCACACTAATCTTCTTGTTTCTATATTTAGATTGTTCAGCACATATTATTATACTGCTGTACACAGACACACTCGCATTATATGGTTTTGCTGTATGCACTTTATATAAATAAGATTTGGATATTCCAAAAATCCGATAAAGAGTAGAAGAGAAAAGAGATTCCTTTGCAAGGACCCGACCAAAAGATACATCTTTTAAAAGCAATGAGTTGATTAAAATTTACCATTCTTGCTTAATTGTAATTTGGGGACTATGAATAGTTATCAGTGATGTCGATTCAAACAAGAACAGAGAGTAACTACTAATTAATAAAATAATCAAATCTCAAAAACATTGAAAATAGTAGTATAGTACATCTCTCTATGCATGGAGATAAGATTTATTGTCATTGCAAATTACAAGGCATGAGGCATCCTTATCTATTTCTTTTTTGGTTAATCACAAAAGCTTTTTGTCTAATTTGTCTGTCTTCCAGTTGTGAGAATTGAGAAATACATGAAAATATAATAAAGAGAAATGAAAAAGCCCTAAAAAAAGTCGAAAACTTTTGCTTTGACCACCTCTCTCCTCATTTCATGGTTAGGTCCCAACTCTCTCATTTCTCACTCTCTGATTCATTTCATCTCTCTTTCTCTCTCTCTCTCTTCGTTTCCATGGAAGGAAGAAGGTGATGAGTTCATCAATCTCTCTCTTTTAGTCTTTTACTGATACATGATGATGAAAGTCATCTCCTTCCTTTTTTGGTATATCCCTTTTTCTTCTTTCTCTGTCTAACTCCTGAACTCTTAAGATCTTTCTCTCCCAAAGCTCTTCTTTAAGGTAACGATTTGTGTATATTTCTCCTCTTCATTATATATTTTTTTTGTTTCTGTGGGTCTGCCTACCTAGATCCAGAAGGGCTTTTCTTGATTGTTCTTACTTTTCTGAGATCTGTTTAAAAAGTCAGACTTTGCATGAAATCTGTGACTATGGGTTTTATGCTATCTTTTTGTTAATTGGAGAGTCAGAGAGTCTGAATTGTATTCCCTGATGTAGAAATGATGAATTAATTTTGAGTTAAGAGTTAGTATATGTTACTCAATTACTTGTCACTGAGATTTCAGCTCAAGATCCGTAACTTGTTTCTTTCGACCTTTTGCTTTCTATATGGAAACTACAATTTTCAATGATATTTCTTAATTTGATGTGGTTAACGCTTGATCTTCTGATTTCAACATCAATTCCTTAGTAATGATTGATTGAGCTATGACCTCAGCTCTGAGGTTATCTTCTTGTTTTAAAATAGCAACTTTTAGTGCTTTTTTGTTTATCTGCTCATCTCTGTGGTAAAGAATGTTTCTTGTTAGGGGGAACAAAGTAATAAGAGCTCTTGATTGCTGATTTTGCCATGATTTTAATTTATGTCATCTGTATCTGAATTGTTTTCAGGTTTTTTTTAACTCTATAAGTATTCCTTCTCGATATGAGATCCATTGCTACAACTGTTTTTGCTCTGGGAATTTTCTTTTAAGACTAAGTAACAGACGCTATGTTTTGCTCAATGCAGAGCTCAGGTCACTATCTGTCGGGAGCGGTGACAGCACTGATTACTGGAGTTAAGAGCAAATATTGGGTGTTAAGTAGATTGGTTCTGTTCATGGCCTCAAAGTCTGGTTCTGGAGTTCTCCCAGAAATTAATAAGCAAACCTCGGAAGCATCGTTTTCCAATTCCAGTCATAGTGTCTCAGTCAACACTTTGGCAGATCAAGTATCTTCTACTTTATCTTTTGCTCCAAGCAGTGACAGTAAAACTGGTGGAGAAGTTAAACTTAATGAGCAGTCTGATCCTGCTGAAAGCGGAAAGAGTAACACATATAGACCAAGCACAAGCAGTGACATCAGTGATGAGAGCACATGTAGTAGCTTAAGTAGCAACAACAAGCCTCACAAGGCGAATGATGTGAGATGGGAAGCCATACAAGCTGTCCGAACAAAACATGGTATTTTAGGTTTGAACCATTTTAGGCTCTTGAAGAGGTTAGGGTGTGGGGACATCGGAACTGTCCATCTTGCTGAGTTGCATGGAACAAGGTGTTATTTTGCAATGAAGGTTATGGACAAAGGGGCTTTGGCTAGTCGTAAAAAGCTTCTTAGAGCTCAGACCGAGAGGGAGATATTGCAATGTCTTGACCACCCTTTTCTCCCAACTTTGTATAGTCATTTTGAGACTGATAAGTTCTCATGTTTGGTTATGGAGTTCTGTCCTGGAGGTGACTTGCATACTCTTCGACAGAGACAGCCGGGGAAGCGATTCTCGGAACAAGCAGCAAAGTAGGAGTTATTTTTTGAACCAGAATCAATTTAGTGTTGTGCCCTAGATACCTCTTTTTGTGTTAAATCATTTTGGCTTTTTTTTTTTACTTTTCTTCCAGGTTTTATGTAGCAGAAGTACTTCTTGCGATGGAATATCTTCATATGCTTGGGATCATTTACCGTGATCTTAAGCCAGAGAATGTTCTTGTGAGAGAAGATGGACACGTTATGCTTTCTGACTTCGACCTTTCTTTGAGGTGTACTGTTAGCCCCACAGTGGTCAGATCAACTGCTCTCGTGTCTGAAGGGCAAAGGAACTCGGGTTATTGTGCCCAACCTGCTTGCATCCAACAGCCATCTTGCATTTCTGCTCCTACAACATGCTTTTCTCCGCGATTTTTCTCAAGTAAATCCAAGAAAGACAAGAAGATGAAAAATGAAACTGGAAACCAGGTTAGTCCGTTGCCTGAGCTCATTGCAGAGCCTACAAGCGCTCGTTCAATGTCATTTGTTGGCACACATGAGTACTTAGCCCCTGAGATCATCAAAGGTGAAGGGCATGGGAGTGCGGTTGATTGGTGGACTTTTGGAATCTTTCTGTACGAGCTATTGTTTGGTAAAACCCCGTTTAAAGGATCTGGAAATCGAGCAACACTCTTTAACGTTGTGGGTCAACCTCTTCGTTTCCCTGAATCTCCAGTTGTCAGTTTTGCTGCTAGGGATTTGATTAGGAGTCTGCTTGTGAAGGAACCTCAGCATAGATTAGCGTATAAGCGTGGTGCAACTGAGATGAAGCAACATCCTTTCTTCGAAGGAGTGAATTGGGCATTGGTTCGATGCGCTAGCCCACCAGAGATACCGAAACCGGTTGATCTTGAGAGTGCTCCTGCTACTCCAGCAGCAGCCACATCTACCAGTGTCAAGTCTGACCAGAGTAATTATCTGGAGTTTGATTTCTTTTGAGAACTTTCAGCAAGAAAACTGCCAATAGATTATCAAATTGTTCTCTGCAATCTGCAAATCCGTTTAGTATTTTGAAAATGTGATAACTCTTTAATTCTTTGTCAATGCCATTCATGGAAAATTCTGAATACTCTAAGCTTTTCTTTCATAATATGTGGAAAGTAAAAAAAAAAAGGAAAGCTATTAAAAAAAGCATGAGAAGTAGGAGCACAGAAATAACGTTGATACATATTATCAAACAGTTTTAACATGGATCGTCCTCTCGAACAGAAGGAGAAATGTAGTTTGAAAGCTGAAACAAGATCGCAATGTTTGATAAGAACATAATCATCTTAGGGCTACAATTATTTTCATTATAACTGTTTGTAGCAAGTATAAGCAACAGCCACAGAAGCAACAGCGCAAACAACAGCAAGGGCAGCATATGTATCTTCTCTCTCCCAGCTCTCTAGCCATGTTGGTATTCCACAAACCTTACGTGTGGAAGATCCTTTGTCACTATTAATTCGAAAGAAAGTCTTTTCTGCAACTTTTCTTCCCGGTGTAAGCTTCTCATTGTTGTTTTCACTTTCAAGTTGATTATCTTCTGATGCTTCCAGAGACAACATCAGAGTTGTGTCGTCTTGACAACATGAAGAGCTATTCCCATTTTGTTGACAACAACCATTAGGTTCTGCAGCTCGTGACTGGCAACAGGAAACATCAGCGCTGGGAAATGATGATTGCTGAGTCACTTTCACATTGCTCTTTATCGTATGGACTGAACCATTTAGCTGAAACCGCCCTTTTTGAGTTTTCTTCTGTTCTTCTTCTGATAGACCCATTTCACCCCTAAAAAAGCAGAGAACGATAATAAGTTACTCTACCTATTACCAAGTAATATGGAAACTGCGAGAAACTCAGCAGACCAAGAAACTATATATTTATTACCTCCATAGCCGGTCTACGATCTCGCCTTTGTTAATGTGCTGCTCCAAGAGAATAGGTACATCTTCTGGAGTCACATACCCATACCTAAACACAAGAATGATACTATCATTAATTCATAAACAGGGTATGATTGATTTGGGCATCGCAGAGAACTTCCATGTTCTATCCACATCTTAATTTTGAAGATAGCTATTAAAATATCACAACCTTTCAAGACCAAGACCTTTTAAAAATACATTCTTCATCTCCTTAATGAACAATTATTATAAAATCACATGAAAGAAAGAAGTATGTCACTTTAAACCAGTCAATAAATATGTATTTCCTTACGCACCAGTGTCCTGTGACTTCTCTGTTGATGTTTGATCTGTAGATGATAACATTTCCAGCGTATTTGTGACCACCAATGTGAGAGCATGGGCTAACTGACACTTTACCTTGAAGACCATGGAACTCAAGTTCTTCTCTAAATCTACTAACCAGCGACGGCCCACAAACCCCACAACGCCGGTCTCGGGATCCATGGGAACATACAAAGACATATGAGCCTTTTAGCAATCCAGGATTTCCAGGCAGCCATTCACCATCCTTCACAAGCACCTCTTCCACAAATGTTTCCACATCAAAATGAGTCAACCTTCTGCATTTTTGTTGAATTGAAACTGTCAAAAACAAGTTCCGACTGTTGAAAAAAAAGAGCAAAGAAATCTCCAACTAGCAGTACTATAACCATTACCTGTATCTTATCATATCAGGAAAGATAAGTACATCACCATTGGATGTCTCTGTCCCATCATGTCCCTCGCATATTGTGAGTCGAGTCTACAGAGCAATAGACGAATAAACAAACAAAACATGAGGCACAACGCTTAAAAGATCATAAGATGCCAGACTGTGAGCCTCATCATAAGAGTATCCAATGATAAACAATCAATTAAATCGATTAGAGACTCCATCTCCAATTAAGTTCACCACTGACATAGCACATGAAAAGAATAAAACCACTGTACATCAAAGCTCAAAAACGTAGTAGCGTGTTCTATGATCCCATCTTGAAGCACACAAGTTATTATGTTGTTACCTATAGAATCTTTATAAAAGTAGACACTTTACCCACTTTACCCTATCTGACCAAAACAGAAATGGCAAGAGTCACCAGGAAGGAGTTCTTATGAGTTATTAAGATCTTAAAACAGATACTTTAAGCAAAGCCAAAACAACAGAGAACAAGTAATTTTAGCTCGAGATTTGGGAGATAGAACCGGACCATAAAACTCTCAAAGTAAGAATCAAACTTACTGGAAAGAATCAGACCTAAATCCATGAGAATCAAGCAATAGAATTGGAATATGGGTTCAAGTCAACAGCAAACAAGCTGAATCAATCAGAAGAAGATGGAATCAGAAAATCGCAGATAAGAAAGCTGACCTCCTTTTTCATGCTACCCTTTCTGGCCGATACAGCGGCAGAGAGTAGCCTAGGCAATCGATCGAACTCAGCAGCCTCGATCCTAGCGGGCCAAACAGAGGGCTTTTTGTAACACAAGAAAACATGTCTCTCGTAAAACTGTACTGTTCCAGCGAGTTGCTCCGATCGGAAATCAGGACGAGCGAATCCGAAATCAGAGTCGTTAATGCTCTCTCCACCGCCTCCACCGAGCAAGCTATCGCTCTGAAAGCTACCGGAGCGAGAAGTGGGTTCGCCGAGAAAGGTGTCGAGGTAGTCGGACACAGTGACCGGAGACGAGGCCGAAGATGGATTGCTGGTAAATGATAAAGGGTCCTCTCTATCTCTTCCACTTCCCATTTGAAACCCGACCCGAAGTTGGAAAGTTTATAGATCGTAACTGAAACTATGGAGAGGGGACTGAGAGAGAGAGAGAGAAGAAGAAGAAGAAGAAGGGAGAAGAAGAAGTGAAAGTTTCAGTGCCTTCTACTGAGAGGTCTCTCAAGTATATTCCGTTACTCTAACTCCGGTTTAGTTCTTAACCGATTTCTATTTTGCAATCGGACCGGTACTTTCGCCTTTGTGCATTACGCTATTTCTCGAATCAAATAACCAGTTACGTCATCAAAGAAGATTTTATTCAGATTTGGAAATTGCAATGTAAAGGACATTGGCCTATATCTCTCATTGACACACATGAGATATTTTATTCCAGAATTGAAATAGACAACATACATTAGTTACCCTAAATGTATTTAATCTAACATTTGTGCTTCAGATGTTTTAAGTTTAACTGATTTGTTGTGTAATCAGCCAGGTTTGGTAAGCGTGGACAAGTGTTGCACTGCACGACATGTCTATTTAAAAAAAACTCTGAATGTAACAATAGCAGTTTGGAACGTGTTTTTGTGTTGTCCCATAAAGGGGATGTAAAAGAAGAGCAGATTCTGGCCTGAAGATTTTAGTCCTGTAATAACAGATTCTCTTCACCAATGTTACCCTACGTTGTCTGTGACTGTGCTGATAGTGTTACCAACTCCTGCGTTTCTCAGATTGATTTCACTTGGTAGATTGCAGATATGTTAAGAGGCAGACCAAGGATACATAATCAGCATAAGATCCTTCTGTAATACTCAATATATTATATTCCAAGTCGAAAGGGATATCAAGAGAATCATATTATTCATTTATTACCATTAACCTCCTTCAAACCAGAAGACAGAAACTAAAGATAACCTTAACAATGTCTTCAAAAGAGAGCCTCACAAATCAAAAGACAATCCAAGGAGGCTTTTATGTTAAATGCTATAGACATACAAGCAACCTATCCTTTGGCTATGCAGCTTCTTCCTCTTGTCTCTACCAAAAGTAAAGCTGCTTTGCGCAGTTCAGACTCCAACAACAAAAGATTACATCCACAGATTTAACTTACACATTTGCCAGATGACTACTATGTGCGAGAAGAGATCAATATGTGCGATGTGATCAGACATGAGTTTAGTCTTTCCCCTCCTCACCACCACCAGACCCTCCCACTTTCTTCTTCGCTGCATCCTCTTCTTTCTTCTCCTCCTCCTCATCTTCCTCCTCTTCCTCAGCCTCTTCTGCTAATTTGGTGAGCTCCTCTTGGATAATCAGCTTTATAGATGACTTTCTTGGGGTGAGATCTTCTTTGAACTCCTTAGCTGAAAGATGGGCGGACCAATGTGTTTAACATATATAACCAGAAACCACTGAATAAACAAATAACTGAAAACTAATCTGTACATACCAAGTTCTTTGAGGATGTCTGTGAACGTAGCCTGCAGAAGAACAACAATGCTCTTGTCAGGTTATCTAGGTATACAAGACGATTCACAGTTTGAATAGATATTGCACAACAAACTTCATATCAGCTTTCAGAAAACGCAGGTATTTTTCATGCAACCAATAAGTTCATTCGGCAGAGTCGAAGTTTGTTTTATTCCACAAAGTCCAAGTAGTTAAGTGTATCGCATATTAAAGGTTGAGGAATTACTCACTGTACTAAAGTCCACTCTTTTCAAGATCTCTACAATTGCATTTTTGAGCACTTTATCGCTAGGCTTGTCTTTCCCTTTTCCAGCCCTTTTTACTTTTAGCATATACACAAAAACAGATAATCATAGTGTCAGAAAACATTAGTGGCTGCATATAGGGTAGCTTCAACAAATGAAGTCGTCAGGGAATAAGATTTTCTAATGCATCTGACAAACCAAAGCGACCATCTAACTGTAAGATAAAGAACCAAGATAATGATCAAACCTGGCTTCTCTTTTGATGCAGACTTTGAAGGAGCAGGGGAGGCCTTGGTAAGTTTCTCAGACTTCTTCCTCTTAGAGGACGGCTTTGGACTTGTATCACTATCATCATCAGTCTTCTTTCGTTTTGCTGATGATCGCTTCTGTGTAACTTTCTCTGGTGGGCTGATTTTTGCAGCGACAGCCACTTTCTTGTTTCTAGCTCTGCCTGCTGATTCTTTCTTTCCAGCTGACAATCTAGAACCACGTTTCTTCTTTGCAGTTTCTTCTTCAGAATGCTCCTCAGATTCATCTTTCTCCTCGCTTTCAGAAGGTTGAGGTGCCTCATCCTCAGATTTATCAGGAATGCCATTTTCCTTCTCCCCCTCTTTATTCTCTTCATCCTCTGCTGCCTTCTCCTCTTTCTCTTGCTTTTCTTGTTCTTCTTCTTCCTCTTTCTCCTCTTCAGATTCATCATCAGAATGAGATAAACTCTTTTTGACATCCTTTGTTGCTTCTTCAGACTTTTTTTGGCTCTGCGAGAAAGAGCAAATAATATAATCAGATTTAGGTAATTGCCAAGAGACATGGACCAGTGATGGACAGATTCTCATAAGCTACAGTGAGGCAGTGAGGCACAGATTCTCATAAGCTACAGTGAGGCATAATCTACAGATTCTCATAAGAAAATAAATAAGCCACGAGCTCTAAGCTATCCACTGATACCTTTGCTGATCGCTTGGAGGATGAACTCCCAGCTGCAGGTGAACTTTGCTTCGGAGTTCTCTTGCGTTTTGCTCCCTTACTTGACTGTTTCAACAGAATGGTTTAAGAAAACATAAGATGTACAATAATTATTAAATCAAACAACGCTTTTAACACCAAATTACCTTATCTTTCTCAGAAACAGATACGTCGCCCGTCGCATGGGGTTTCTCCAAAAAGTCAATCAGTTTTGTAATAATATCCTCCTGTGTTCAAAAACATGCAAAAGTAAGTTGCCGTATTGGATTAAATGTGGAAATGAATGAACATAAATTTCTCGTAACCAGAAATGACTGATCAAGCAGGCAGCTCAACAAGAGAGATATTTGTTATACATGAAGAAAAAAAATCTGAAGAACAACAGCTTAGCAATTAATAACCATAATGACCTTCTTTATTGTAGTCTTGGTAAAATGTATGTCCAACACATCACAAAACTCCAACAATTTTTCTTTGACGTATTTTTCAAGCTTTTCTTTTACTTTCTCTTTTGCCTTCTTCTGCAAATAACAAAGAGTCCCACAATTATATACAAAGCAAAGGCTTATGTAAAAAAATCTTCATGTGTGATGTTACACACCTCATTTCCATGCCAAACGAAACCAGAGAACCCCAATATGTTTGTCTTGATCTGGGCAGCCTGTTATAGTAAGAAGAATGAGACATACAAACATGATTTACAATTTTAAAATTATAACTATTTGATGTAAAAGGGTCTACAGAGACGCTCACCTTCCCTCTCCTCCCACCAAATAGAATTCCGTGCAGCAGCTTCAAAGTTTCATCAGACTTCTTCCTTGATACCTTGTTAGCAACTACAGAGAAACAACATTCAAGTTATTTATTTCGTTTCAACTGCAAAATAGGTGCAAAAAATGAAACCATAAAGGTAACTTTTATGTTAGTCATGATTATTAGATTTTGGTTTCCAAGAAATCTTGCTTCTGAGCCAGCTGGAATAGCTAAATGCCAAGGGAAACATTTCAATGAAGATTCACATAACTAGAACAGAAAAGTGTATAGATCAAAGAATCAACAGAGTATAAATGCAATTTCAAAAATGGCAGTACCCAGCACTTAATTTTCCAGTAATAAATGAACGTGTAGGTCATGCATGCACATTAGGAAATAATTAGGCCTCAAACTGAAGACTAAATAAGCTAACCGAAAACTCCGTACAAGTTTAATTCACAGATAGAATACATAGTAATTAGAACATGAACATACCATTGGGAATATCTTTGAGATATGCACCTTGCCCCTGCCATATCCAAAATATAATCAAGTCAGTAATATCCAAAAGATAATGATGAACACATCTAGCACTGAAGTTGTACAAAACTCAGGAAAGTATTAGCAAACCTTTTCAATACGGAATTCTTTCGAGGAATCTCTATCAATCAATGCAACAAGCCTTTCAACAGATTTCCGCTCACGCACAGGTCGATCGGAAAAAGGAGTCCTAGGCTCTGCATCTTTTTTTTCTTCCTCTTTTTTTGTCTTCTCGCGAGCCTTTTCTGCAGAACTCTTTCCTTTCCCACGCTTTTTAGAACCCTTGCTCTCTTCTTTTTCATCTTTATTATCATCACCACTCTCAGCTTTTTCTTCCTTATCATCATTTCTCTCCTCTTTCTCATCTTCCTTCTCATGTTTGCTCTCCACTTTTTCATTCTCGTTCTCATCCTCACCCCCTTGTTTTTCATCTTCAACCTTTGCCTCATCCACCTGAGGCATTGCCGCCTCAACTTCCTCTTTTTTCTTTTCTTCCTTTTCTTTCCCTGCTCCAACCAACTCCTCCTCATTCTCCACTTTTTCAACATTTTCTGTCACTTTGTCTTCACCTACCAGTTTCTCTTCCTCTTTGATGTCTCCTGTATTCCCAACTTTCGTTCCATTTGCCTTTTCACTTTCATGTTTTATGTCCCCCTCTGATTCTTTCCCAGCTTTCTTATGGTCTGCTTCAGTACTACTCGTCTCTTTGATGTCTTGCTTTTCACCATATTTGGCATTGTTATTGTCTTTAGGTTCCACATTCTTCATTACAGTATCTGCCACTGAAACACCATCATCAGTTTGCTCTTTCTTTCCATCAGCAACTTCGTCCATGTTGGTAGCCCCTACTTGTCCCGCATCATTTGTGACCTTAACATCTTCGTCCACTTTTTCAGTCTCAGCGTTGTCTTCATTTCTCTTACCCTCTGACTCTTTATCTTCCGTCCCAGATTTTTCATCATCTTTCTTTGTCTCAGCATCTATCTCCATTTTCTCAGGTTCAGCCATATCCTCCTCTTTCGAAAGTTCTTGTGTTTTCTTACCTCCAGCATTCTCCTCCTCCTTTTTTCCAGCCATAGCATCTGATGGCTTTTCAAGAGAACAAGTCTTGTTTGCAGTTGGCTCAACGGTTGCCTGTGTATCTTCCCCCATATTAAAGACCAGTTCAGTAGATCCTTCCACTAAAAACACTTCTTGATGTAATCAAAGGCTGTTCATAAGAAATCAGTTCAGAGGATTATATTGCTGCAACAGCAGAAATTTAGGTTCTCAATCAAGAAACTTAACATCTGCAGAACTGAAACCAAACCCAAAGAGTAGCAAAAAAGGAATTCAACCTAATAAATGTGAATCGCATTGACTTCAAACTGGCATATATGCAAAAAGAACTGACTCCATCAAAACAAAATCCAAATCTTAGGCGGTCAACAATAAGAGAAATTTAATTTAGATCTCATTCTGATCGATAATTATCTGTTATACTCACTTTAGATCTTAAACAAGAAGAATTAAATGGAAAATCTGATTGGAGGATTCCAGATTTTGCAAGAGTTTAGAAATCAAATCATTAAGAAACCAAATCTCAAATCTCAAAGGTTCATCATTTATCCTCACTTCCCATACATTCTGGAGAAACAAAGATCCAGATGAATAAATGAAACCAAAAACCACGCTATAACTGTGAGAACCCTCCTAAGCTTACACCACACAGATTCAGACAAAACACAAACCCATGTTTTTAACTTGAATCTCTCGAAATTTAAGTCAATCAACGTCAAATTCATGCACTTGTCCGATAACTTAATAGCACCAGATGGTAAAAAGACATCAAATTCTCAAAACATCGAAATTCACAGATAAAAGAAGCGCATGAGAAACCCTAACTTCTCATCGCAACTTTGACAAACGAACACAAAGAACACCAAACCAAAAAAGAGCATGCGAATTCTAAACCAAAGCTATAAACACAAAGTTCACGAAGATCTCAGCAGAGTTATCAACAGGGTTCGTAAAGCAGAAGACTTTGGAATCTCACCTCAGTATCACAACCCTCGGCACTGACTTCTTTTTTTCTCCTCCTCTGCTTACTTCTTCTTTTTTTCTTATGGAAACAGAAAAAAAATAGCTTTTGTTTTTCTTTTTAGGAGAGAGAAATTCGAAGGATTCGGACGCAAAACCGGATTTTAAATACAATTAATGCCACGTCAGATATGAGATGAATCACCACGGTCCAAGTTCATTGTCCGAAGAGACACCATCAACGGTCTAGATTTTATGTTTGATGCGTCTCGTGGATCGATGACGCTAGAATTTTTAAGCTACGTCCGGGTCCGAACCAGGTACCGAGCCAAGACCTTATAGGTATTATTAATTAAGGATTTCAATTTGGATCAAAAGCTTACACATTCCAGTGTTTTTAATCTATATTTTTATTTAAATTTGTACAGTTTTTCATTTTCAATATAAAAAATTAAAAACTGATTGAATAAAAAAAAATTTCAGTAAGTTTTCTATGATACGGTAATTTTATAAATAAAATGGTCATATAATAGCTGATAAAACATTATCACATAATAATTGAGATAAAGGTTTTAAATTAATGCTACTTTTTTCTAACTTTCTTTTAGTATGCTAAATTAATACGATTGACCAAATTATTAAAACAAAACCCTTGGTAACATATGTTATATGTGGCCATTTGTAATTATTTTGGTAATAGCTCTGATTTGCTAGTAGAGAAGAAGATTTGATTTAAGTTTTTGTGAATTTTAAAGATAATCGTTAATTTCATAGAGGGAAATTTGTTTTCCTTATACTTACGATTTAGAAGAATGTGATATTTAGCCTCTAACAACAAAAAATATGACTCTAAATATGAATAATAAACTTCAATTTACATCTAAGAAACTGGATATCCACATTAAAAAAAAGTAAACATATCAACCTTTTTACTCATGATGTAAATACAACTTCTTAATGATGACAAAAATTGTAATTGTCAATCTACTTCCTGCGCAAATCTCTAAGTTGGTAAATCACCTAGTGGTCGTATTTATAAGTCACTTTTATGTGTTTTTGACAAATGTAGAATTATAAATTGTGAAATTATGATTGAAGAACGGGCAACAGTTGTCTTTGTCTGCTTGAGGACCACGCAGCTTAATGACAGTCGCAGACATGATAGGTAGCTTTTGTCCATAAGAACGAGAGAACTAGATATGCCAAAATGTGAAGGATTATGACTTTGTTCAACCTGGATTAAAAAAACACAACAGCTTGAATTGTCTGGAACTGAGTTTCTTCCATGGAACTTATCAAATTACGGACAAATAGATAGTTTGTAGTAATACTGCTGTTTTTTTGATTAAATAAAAACATTTGCATCTTGTAGTGTATATTTTTTTACAACACAATGTTGGAACTCAATACAGGTGACAAAAACAAATATATATATATGGCGGAGGTAGTTTGAATCAAGATCGGCTCTCTGTTGAGATATAGGAATTTATATATTCCTAACCTAAGAAGAATCCCATACATGCTATTGCTTTACGGACCTGATTGTATTCTCCCTATGTTGGGGGGATATGGGTAAGATGAATGGTTCAAGGACGAGATGTCACCATTTTGAGTCTCGTTCTTAGTTTCTCTCGGGCCATACTGATTCATGCCGCTATTTAAGCTGGCATAGTAGGATGGCATGGGACTAGCGTGAACAAACCTGAAATTGACTCCATTTGGGTGGCTTTGGTTGACAAGTTGTTGATTCTGATGCTGATGCTCGTTGGAAGTGTGGTTAGGTCCATCAGATGAGATTCCAACACCAAGATTGAGGCTGATGGTGTCTGTTTCATCTGGTCTAAACCTAGGCTGGATGTCATGATTGCTGCTAGACTTTGAAGTGGGAACATCGTGATTGTGTTTGCCTTCATATGTTGTTATTACAGCTTTTGGATCATGTGATGCCCTCTCCACATGTTTTCTCACTGGGCACCCAGCAGCTGTGCATTTGTAATAGCTCCTACAAAAGGTCGAGGCACATCATAAAACATATATCTCCATTACACACATGTTGAGGTCACTAATATTTCATATTCCAAACCCAATACCCAAAAGAACCAATGCACAAAGCAAATAACTAGCTACCATCTTGAGCTGCAACTTATGCTTGTGTCCAGCATAATAAGAGATTTGTTGGGGGATATTTTGTAGAAGTTTAGTGGTTGTACAAACCTGGGATTTGGGTTTCCCCTTACGACTTTCTGCCCATATTTACGCCACCTATAACCATCATCCAGTATGTCAACCTCACTCAGAGTTTGAACAACAACCCGAGGCTCTCGGATGGGTTTCACAAGTGGAGTTATTTCCATCACCCCATCCATCCTCCTGCATAAAGTTACAAGAAAGTTACTATCATGTCAAATCACAGATTCAAAGCAATCACCTGAATCGTTTGTTAAAATCCAATACCTCCGTTTTGAGAATGGATCATCATCTTCTGGGTCATCTTTATTCTTATTTGACGCTGCAGCCTCTCCACCATCATCAGTTGTTGTGGTGTGAGGTATTTCAGGGTTACCAGCTTGCTCATTGGGGTGAGACACGTTGTAGACCCCAGATCCCTTCTCTGTATGCAGACATAAAGGGTAGAAGGAACAAGTTATAGATATTGTCAAGAGAGCAAGTGCAATTCTGACTCAAGTTTTAGATTTGGTTACCATCTCGACCAGTTGAAGAAGGATACTTGTCTAGCCTTTCTTCTTGTGCAGCCATACCAAGACCACCAGAGTTTCGGCGACCAGGTTGAGGTTTAGGATGATCATGTGTACCCTTGTATATAATATCAGTGATCTGCCCATCATGAGATCTTTCAAATAACTTTTTCACTTCACAATTAGGATGTGTACACTTATAATAACTCCGGGGAAATTCACTCCCTTTGACATGCTTTTGACCATATTTTCTCCAGTTATAACCATCATCAGCCAAGATCGATGGCGTGCTTCCTCGGGAGTCATTCTGGGAAGTCTGGATTGATTCATCTTGATCCGATCCAGCCAGAATATCTGAGCTCGTTGATGTCATCTGACGAGGAGGAGTTGGCCGGCTTAACTCACTTGAGGAACCTGCAGCATCACTGATCGAAGAAGGTGAGTGTGAGGATCCATGGCCCTGGCCTTGAAATTGTAAAGGTGGCTCACTTCTATGCTTGCCAACTTCTGCGTAAACCTTGAAATCAATAAAGATGTTTAGACAAAGTCATCACCCAATATACAAAACAAAAAATAGGAACTGTAAGCTTTTGGATACAAGGCTCCTTATGAAACGAATTTAAGACTGGCATGCTATTATAAGTATGCAAAAGGAGAAAAAATTAACATGTTGTCCACTCTTTGAACAGTACATTACATGCTAGGCATAAAAAACAGCATTGTTTTGGACAGTACCATATTGGATGCAGGAGGTCTGAACTCAAACTCACTGGACTTCTGCTCAGTAAAGGTGTTCTGATGGAACGCTCTGCCTGTATAAGAACTTGGGCTAGCAGAAATGTGCACTGGTCGAGGCTTGAACAAAGAACCAGTAGTAGGAGAAGGTTCTGGCTGAAAGTTAAAAGAAAGTTGGCATAGTATCAATGGCATGAATTAAACATAATACATATCAAACAAAGTAAAACCTGAACCTGATCTATTAATAAACAGGCTGTTTTAAAAAAGACCAGTCTTCTAGAACCAAAAAAAAAAAAAAAAAGACAATTTATTGCTCAATCAAGGAATAAAAAGGTGTAACTAAGAGCATAGCATAAAACCTATTATTCGTCACTTTGATATCTGAACATAAAGTTAAGCTAAACCCACAAAAACGATTACTCTATAGCTCTCAAATGTTGAACATTCAGAGTAAAGTACTTTTTCTCACCAACATAATCATTAAGCAAATGGAATTCCTAGACAGCTAGCAAAACCCCAATTTACAAAGAAAGTTAAAAAAAGGGAAGAGCATCACTAACACAAGCAAGATGGACAGTATGAAGAAGAAACGACAAAGAGGAAGAAGATATATATAAACAATCCAGCAGCAATAGAACAATATTTTTTTTTAATTTTAAAAAGAGTTTATTCCAGAGAACAATCTGAACGGACACAAATGCAAACCAATGCAGAATATAGTAACAAGAAGAATAAGAATCTGAGCCAAAGTCCCTACAACGTAAGCAAAGTTATCATAGTTTTAAAATCAGTTGTAAGGGATTAAGAAACAAAAATGGAAACTCAAGTCCAATGTATTTCCTTGTGAGCAAGCAGAAAGCATCTAGGCCAAATTATAGGACCCAATTTAAGTAAATCCCAGAAAATTCCCCACTACGGAACACTACAAGTATCGTTGCTCCACCAATTCAACTTCAACTTCAACATGAACAGTAATCCGAATCAGAGTTGAAGCAACCAGAAACCGAACAAGTGGGACAAAAATGTCAAATCGTTTACGATTGAATCCAATTCCAAACCAAGTTGCAACATGGCACAATCCAATTTAACGAACAAAAAAAAATGAAATCAATTTAGGTCTTAGAAATGAAATCAGAAAACCTAATTTCTCAAATCGACACCACAAATGAGAAAGAAGAAGCTCTGATATGTACCACATTAGAAGAAGAAGAAGAAGAAGAGAGCAGAGTAGTAGGTGATGTACCTTGATATTGGAGATGAAAACAGGAGATTCCAAAAACGAAGTGGGACTCAACCCAGGAGGAATCGTGATGTCAGCATTCGACCTCGAGATCGGAAGCATCGCCGGTGACATCAGCTTGTACCTCGCACCTCCTCCTCCGCCAGATGAATCGTGCCTTGCCGTGAGATCTCCCGCCGCAGAACTATCGACTTGAAACTCCTTCCGGCCATTAGCTTGAGGGTTCATTTCAGAGGGATTTCCCAAAAGGTGGAAGAATGAAGCAAGTAAAGGGATAGGGGAAGGAGAAGAAGCTCTCTCACAGCTATGGCGTATTGAGAGCTTTATTAGCTCTCTGTGTATCTCTGCTGCGTCTGTGAAGATTATTATCAGTGAAAGAAGAAAGAAATTGACTTCACACCACTCTCTCAATTTCTTTTGTTTTTCCCCTTTCTTCTTTATTTTATTTATTTTTTTATTTTGCCTTTTAGTATTTTTGGTTTGATCAATTTGTAAAAGCAACAACAAGAAACGTTAAAAGTTGACAAAAACAAAAGGAAAACAAGAAGCAACAAACAAACCTTTGCTTAAATATACTTTTGATAAATCAATTTTGTTTTTAACAAATTTTATTCTCATATAGGAGGAGTAAGAAGACGTTTGTCAAAATTTGAAGAAAACCAGAAAAGTGTAAGAGAAACATAGGAATTTTATCCAAATGAGAGAGACATAAAAACAAAGGTTTACTTTTGTCTATTCAAATATGTATATAGATTAGCGTAATGAGATTGTTTGTAGAGAGCTGTCGGAACCAGAAGAAAAGATCCTAAGTAGCTATTTAGAGAGTGCATTGTTGTGTATATCGATTGAATCTATGTATCAGCCTTACTTGCGTTTTTCAGTCAGAAGCGAGCATTGGTTTGCAAGGCTCAGGGAGGGTATTGTAAATCGTATCATCAACTATCAACATCCCATGGTTATCAATTATCATGTGTGTGTGAAGGTTGGGGCCGTTCTATAGATTTTTTGTTTTTTGTTTTTGGTTATCGTTGGATTAAATGGGCCTAGGTCCTTTAAGTCAAATTATATGGGCCATAAGTTCTATTACTTTACTAAATCAATAATGTGGGGGGGGGGGAGGGGAATTTTATAAATCGAAATACTGTACTGTATATAAAATATATTATTAAAAATTTTAAACTACATATTGTTGGTTTTATCAAGTTGTGGGGTAAGTGGTTGTGTTCTAATTGCGTGGATAACAGTTAGGATTTATAATGGTGACATTCTGTATCCAAGTTGGTCCACCTCTCTATATCTTGTTATAGAATTTTTCAAATATATATATTCATATGAAAATTTCATGTTTCTTCGGTTGTAAAATTCTCAAGAATGCGTAAAAAAAAAAAGATAAGAAGAAACAAACTAACTAAAAACAGAAATTATATGTGCTATGGTGTACCTCACCTCCCATCACTCCTCATTCAGTGTCCTTTCTGAATTAAAAGTTTCAAACTATGAACTTGTTTGTCTCTAGGCTCTAGCCATTTCATTTTTTAAAACGTTTTTGACAGAATAAAAAACTTTATATCATGATTATTTGAAAATATGTGATGTATTAAGTTTTTAGAGTTGCAAAATCACTCGTATTTTGTTTTTATTACGTTCTTACATATTATTTTTATTTTGTTTTTAATCCGTTCTTACATATTATCTTTAATCTATAAGAAAAAAATTAAGAAAAAATAGACATTTATTTATTTTATTTTGGTAAATTAAATAAATAAATAAAATTATACAATAATCTAGAAAGGGAGAAAGATTGCATAGAAAAATTCAAAGTTATAAAAAAGGTGTTTGTCCCCTTCGCATAACCACACTATCATTATAATTTTTATCAAACATTTGACCAAGAAAAGGTGTTTTCGGTTTCTACTTTCAATATGTATTTTTAAGTTTGGTGGTTGATAATGTACTTCGGATTTTTCTAATTACTTCTACTTTATTTCCAGCATTTGGATTTTGAATTTATTTAAGTTCACGAGGTATGGTTGTGTGATCTTTCTTTCTACTCGAGTGCTAAATAAAGGGAAGGGCTTTTTTTTTTTTTTGAACAAAGAAAGTGCGAGGTAAAGATGAAAAGGACTTTGAAAAGGGAAGGGCTTTTTAGGAGTGAATTCTACCTCTTCAATCTAAAGAAAGTGCTTCAAAATCTCCTTCTTTACATTATATGCATATGTTTGATAGATTAGTTAAGATTTTGGCTTATGGTTAGTTGCTTATACAAATGTATTAAGAGATGATGAACTTGGAAAAATAAGTATTACCTTCTTGGAGGGGAAATTACTACTTACTAGGAACAAATTACCTATATACAGTAAAACCTCTATAAATTAATACTCGATAAATTAATAATCTCTATAAATTAATAAATTTCTCCGGTCCCAAGTTGGGACAAGTGTAATTTTATACATATTTCGATATAATAATAAGATAATAATTTTTTAGAAAATCCTTTGTAAATATATGGTCCCATCAATATTATAAATTAATAATTAGGTAAAATTTTCAAAATAAATGTATATATAGACACATTAGTTTTTGTTAGATTTTATTTTTAATATTTTACTATATGAAAAATAGTTAGCATTCTCTTTTAATACATAATTATTATTATTTTATTTATAATTGAATATATAAAATACTAGTTATCATGATTAAATCTTATTTCTAAATATTGTTTTGAAAATATTTTCCAAATTAGGAATATCTCTCTATAAATTAATAATTATTAATTTATCGATAAATTAATACCCTATAAATTAATAGATTTCCATGGTCCCAACATTATTAATTTATAGAGGTTTTACTGTATCTCTAATGAGATCAATGAGGAGATCATCGAATACCACATAGTATTTAATTAAATATAATTTTGGCCGGCTACATATTAATTAATGGATATAATAATGTAACCCTTGGATACTCATAAACATCATTACGCCCAATTACAAAACATTTGGTTCGGCTTTTGCCTCTGCACAAGACAAGGCTCAGCTGTCTAAAAGGATCCTAATTATATAGAAAACTATATATGAGAGGATGGAAAAATTAAACACCACATAACAGAATATTTCTGCCCTTATAGGAAAAAATAAAATGTCAATGGAACAGAATATTAAAATGAGTAAATTTGATGCAAACAAAATAATATTTTTATTTTCATGTAGGGCATATGATTCTATCTTTGTGATATTAAAAAGATAGTATCGAGTACCCAAAATATATATTTTTTATATGTCAACGTAGACATATCAAATGTGAAAAAATCGTTGACATAAAAATATTCTGATAATGGGTTTCCTTGCAATATATTCTTATCGTAGGTATTATTATTGTATAATGATATTGTTAATATAAGAAAATGAAAGAAAAGTTGTTAATAGAAAGCGTATAATATGTGTAATGTGTTTGTGGGTTCGCATATATAGATACTAGAAGACAAGTCACCAAACGAACATGTGATCATTTTGGATCATCGTTGTGGTGAATTTTTCGGAAATGATCTAACGCTACTTGAGTTCGTATTTGATGTCATTTGCTCTCTTGGCCATTCATCCACCAGGATTGGATAACATAACCACACACTACATATTGGCTAGTGTTAAGAAGAATTCAAGTAGAACATAGTATTATATGTTAAGCTGTTCTTGCTTCTGTAAATATCAGGTTTAACCATCTCATAAATTGAATCAAATTAAAAGACCAAAAACTAAGATAAAAATGTGATAGTAAGTATTTTTTCTATGTTAAACTAAAGATAAACAATTAGTGATTCATCTAAATCATCATATTACACGCAGCATTAGATAATTGTAGATATTTTAATTAAGAAAATATGTAGCTATATTTCTATTGTTTCTTACATTGATAAAAGTAAAGATATTTTAACGTTTTGTAAAATCATTTTCAACATTTTTAGATAGTGACTGAATTAATATTTGCAATTATATATTTTGGTCTTCTATAAGTTTCATAAACACATATTATTTGCTTAAAGTCATATTATGACACGTTGATGCCACAAATATAAATCATTAAACTACAAATTATGTTTAGAAAAATCTTTCAATTTTAAAAGTGGATTACATAAAACTAAATATATGAATAAAGTTGAAACTTAGTTTGTTTCCAAAGCAAGGAATAATGTGCTAAGGATTTAGTAAACATGCTTATGCTAATTCTTCTTTACTTAATCATGTTCTTTAAATAAAACAAAATGCATTTCTATGGTTAGAGCAAATTCCATTATTTGTATAATATAGTTTCTATAAAAAAAAATCCTAAACAGTTTTATTTAAACACATATCAAATAAGTTTTATTTTATTTCTGAAAGCTGATGTTAGCATTTAGAAAAATGGTTCTGCTGACATTTGACATCTAATAATTGTTTTTTTTTTGTGACTTGAATTTTAATTCTTCTTTTCAGATTCGCCACTATTAATACGTTTGGGTTTTTTTTCTCTCTAATTAATATATTTAGAAATGAGTTAAAACCAATGTAGGAAAGGTAAAATCTTCGTAAATAAAGTATTATTGCTTAGAAAGGAAATTACTGAGATTAATATATTTGTGGGAAAATTATTAAAATAAAAATTAAAATGGAAAAAGAGGTTATCATCATCTTCCATCACCTGTTGTCTTAAGGGCCTCCCTCTCTAACAACCCTAAAAATAAGATTCGTATTACACCAAAAGAGAGAGTTGTAAATCTCAAATTCTTCTTCCCCCCTCCCACCACATCCCCTATTATTATATGTGACTGTTGTTCTTCTCTCTTTTTACCATCTTTGGCCTCAAGAGAAAAAAGGAATCCTTCTTAATGGATTTGGTAAATAAAATTAACAAGGCATTACACAAAATAAAAAGGAAAGGTTTTTAATAAGCTTTGAGATATAGAAAGAGAGAGAGAGAGAGAGAGAGAGAGAGAGAGAGAGAGAGAGAGAGAGAGAGAGAGAGGACATATTGATAAGAGAAGGAGAACGAGAGAAAGAGAGAGACAGAGAGAGAGAGAGTGGATGTCTTATAGAATGAACAAAACATCCTCTGTTTCTCTTGTCCTTGTCCCTTTTTTCAGATCTTAAGGTTCTTCCCACATTTTATCATCATCATCTGGGTCCTCTCCAAAATGGTGAATTTCCCATCTCCACACAAGTTTTGATGTTTTTGTTCAAATCTGGCGTTTTTTTTTTATTACTGTCTTTTGCCCATTTTGCCGTTTCTCTTCTCATTGATTTGTTTCTGTTTCACTTACTACTTTGTTTGAGGATTTATATATATATATATATATATATATATGTCTTTCTGGGTTTATTAAAAATCCTTTTTTTCTTTTTTTGATTGGATGCTTTGATGATCCCTTGTCAGATTTGAAGATACTCAATTCCTATTTGATCGGGACTAGAAATTTGGATTCTGTTTCAGACAGAAGTTGATTTCCTTGTCTCTTTTCCGTTTGATTTTTCCATTTTCGCGTTCAAGACTTCTCTGATAAGATGAATCTGGAGGTACAACTTGAACAGTTCATCATAATCTCAGAACTTGAGCTCTTTTTTGAATCTTAAAACACGATCCTTGTATAAAAACAGATTCGTTCAATAGTTGAATTGTTAGATGAAGACCGTCATTTTTCGCAAATCTGATCCGTGTTTTGTAAGATCGGATTCATGGATCGTGTTTGGTTTTTGCAGGAGCAAAAGATGGAATCGGGATCGGATCTGGGAAAGCTCTTCATTGGCGGGATTTCATGGGATACAGATGAAGAACGACTGAGAGAGTATTTTGGCAAGTATGGAGATTTGGTTGAAGCTGTGATCATGAGAGACCGTACCACTGGACGTGCTCGTGGCTTTGGGTTTATCGTCTTTGCAGATCCTTCTGTTGCAGAGAGAGTGATCATGGAGAAACACATCATTGATGGCCGCACGGTTTGTAATCTTAGATCCTTCTAAAGTCTCCATCTTTTTGTGATTATTTTCTCTTAGAGATCTTATGGTGTGTCTAATCATGAATTATCCTCCATTGATGAGTCTTGAGCAATGGATTGTTCTATCCTTTCGATCTTTCTGTATTGAGTCTTAGACAGCAAACTGAGCAAAGTTTAGATCTTTATGTAATCATGCTCTTTTAAAAAACTTCTATTGTCTTTAACTTCTGGATTTGCTGTTTCTGTTATAACTTAGTGAGAATTTGTTGTTGCTTTGTTGAAGTGGCAATGTTAGTGTTAGATCAATGAAAAAAGAATGAAGAATAACCCTTATGTCTTTTGTTGCAGGTCGAGGCGAAGAAAGCTGTCCCTCGAGATGATCAGCAAGTGCTAAAACGGCATGCCAGTCCAATGCACCTTATCTCACCCAGCCATGGTGGTAATGGTGGCAGCGCACGAACAAAGAAGATCTTTGTTGGAGGTTTACCATCTAGCATTACTGAGGCCGAGTTCAAGAACTACTTTGATCAGTTTGGTACAATTGCTGATGTTGTGGTAATGTATGATCATAATACACAGAGGCCAAGAGGCTTTGGCTTCATCACCTTTGATGCCGAAGAGTCCGTTGATATGGTTCTCCACAAGACCTTCCATGAGTTAAACGGAAAAATGGTTGAGGTCAAACGAGCAGTGCCAAAGGAGCTCTCCTCGACTCCTCCTAACCGAAGCCCGCTTCTTGGGTATGGTAACAACTATGGAGTGGTCCCTAACAGGTCATCTGCTAATAGCTACTTCAATAGTTTCCCTCCTGGTTACAACAACAATAATCTAGGCTCTGCTGGCCGGTTTAGTCCTATTGGTAGCGGTAGAAATGCTTTCTCTAGCTTTGGGCTCGGTTTAAATCAAGAACTGAATTTGAATTCAAACTTTGATGGAAACACTCTTGGGTATAGCCGGATCCCAGGCAACCAATACTTCACCAGTGCTTCACCAAACCGTTACAACTCTCCAATTGGGTACAACAGAGGTGACTCTGCTTACAACCCGAGCAACAGAGACTTGTGGGGAAACAGAAGTGATTCTCTTGGTCCCAGTTGGAACTTGGGAGTATCAGCTGGTAACAACAGAGGAAACTGGGGACTTTCTTCTGTGGGGAGCGATACAAATGGCTATGGAAGAAGCTATGGGATGGGTTCTGGACTTTCTGGGTTATCATTTTCGGGTAATACAAATGGTTTTGATGGCTCTATAGGGGAATTGTATAGAGGCAGCTCGGTTTACAGCGACTCAACGTGGCAGCAGTCAGTGCCTCATAATCAGTCTTCTAATGAGTTAGACGGCTTGTCTCGCTCTTATGGCTTTGGTATTGACCATATAGGCTCAGACCAATCTGCCAATGCCTCAGAAGGTTACCCCGGAAACTACAATGTCGGAAATAGACAAACAAATAGAGGTACACTCATCGATATAGATACTTTTATTTTTCCATTGCATCTCATCTGATACATTTAACATCAAGTTGAAAAGTGATCAGATTGATTAACGTTTTCAGGTATTGAAGCATAGAGAAAATCGACGAAAAGAAATGAGATATGTAGATCAAGAACAGCCAGTTTCTGTTGCAGAGTTTGAAGAGTTGTTGTTATTCGATATCAAGTAGAGAAAGAATCCAACTTTCTTCATCACAGTGAGTTTCTTGTTTTGTTTTTTTCGTCGTTAGCATCACAAACACAAAAAGAGAAGTTTTTTACTTTATAAAATTCTTACATAAGATAAGATAAGATCAGATTGGTAGCTGCAAAGATACAACATGGGTGGTTAAAAAGGATTTGGTTTCAGCGTTTCGTCTCCATAGCAATAACCAGAGATCGTTGATTCTCGATCACTATTCTTTAGGTTTCTCTTCTTCTTCCTCCCAAGATTCATGATGTTGTGTGCTCTGTTTGTAACTCTAATTGTTAATTTTTTTTCCTTACAGATTTTTCTTTTCTTATTTTGGTTTAAACTTTGGATTCGAAATTGTTCATGGGAACTTTTGGATTTATTACTTTTTCCTTTTCGATTAGCTTGAGAGAAAATCATTTGTGCAAAAGGCTCCAAAATGATTATTCTGTGGCATTTGATATGTTTTACTTTGATTTCCTTTTCCTCGTCTGACTATTTGTTAAGCATACATACAGTTTGTGGTTTGGTAGTAAGCCATTGGATCAAGACTTTGAGAAAGTTTGAATTCTTTGACTTAACCAAAACAAAATGGACACAGGAAGAAGAAGTGATAAATCCCACAATATGATTACAGTATGGACACTTTTTTTTTACTCAGAACACCAACACTAGTTCTACATGATTAAATTAGGATTATTATTAGTATGTAGTTTGGTATGAACTAGTAAAACAAAAAATACTTAGAAGAAAGTTTGAAGCTACCACAACTATATTTGTATTATCATACCATAAAAACTAGTGTAGGGGCAATATCTTTAAAATAATAAATAAGTTTTTCAGCCTAAGCAACATCTTCATTAATAACGTTTTTCTTTTTTTATTTGTATTTTCTTCTTTTAAAAATGTAAAAATATGTAAAAAGACAAATAAAATAAAAACAAGAGAAAAAGAAAATTCAAATTCCCAACGTTCGAATCGAAATTATTTCAGACAATTCAAAAAGCCGCTCTCAGTCTCATTCTCTCTTACAACACATTTCAGATCTCTCTCGCTTCTCTCACTCTCTCACTCTCTGAAAGACATGAAGTCTCCAGCGATATTAAGCGAGAACAGGTTCTTAGGCAGCATTACAAGTTCTTCCATCCGAAACTTGCTTCCAAAATCCATCTCAGCAAAGCAGAAACCAATCCAAAACCCAGAAATTAAGATCCCCAGATCCAACGACGAGAACGTGATTCCTGTACATCCAAACAAACAGGCTGATGATCAGTTCACGAAGCAGACCCTAGCAAATCTCGGAGAGCTTATTGAGGTACTTCGTGAAAAGCTTAAAACTTTCTAAGTTACTTCATTTTGGTTTCACGCCTTTCGATTTCATGTTTTTTTTTTGGTTGCTTTGTAGTCGCTCAACCATGTTTGATGTCATCTGTGCTAGTGTTAGATTAGATATCAACTAATTACTGAGAGACCCTTTGGAAACTTTAAACAGGACAATAAAATGGGACAAAGCGGTTTTGCCGAAGACAAGCAATGTCTTGTGAATTCACCAGTGAAGGTTGTAGCCACAAGTGTACTTTCTAGAAGAACCAATTCAATGCCTAGAGAAATTACAGAGGAAGATGACGACCCCTTGGGTGACCAGATTCGAGAGCTGAAGGTTTTTGCTTTTGTTACTGTCACATAGCTACAAGTATCTACATATCTGATGTGAGTTTGTTTGTATATACTGACATTGAGGTATCAACATTTTGTAATTTTGGTTACAGGAAGAGCTTATAAGAACAAAGTCTGATGGGTACAAACCTCATGCAAGTAAGAATGGACACTTTGCAAGGGACAGCTTGAGTCAATTGAGAGTTAGTATCAACAAATCTTTACTCATGTCTTGCCCAAGAAAAGATGAATCTGAGGGGCAAGAGATGAATGTGGATGGTGATGATGTGCTGGAGTTGAATCAACATATTGACAAGTTTCATGGTTCTTTTGATTCTGTCCACTCCTCATTTGCAAGTGCTTCATGCTATGAGGCAGAGTCGATGAGTGAGGAGGATGATGATGTCTGTTCAGAAGAACTGGAGAATCCCAAGCATGGAAACCATAAAGATGCTGACTTTGTAGATGATGCTCCAAGCGAGCTCGACAATGTTGGATTCTGTGCAGCCGGTAGTGGCATTGCAATCAGATCACAGCTTCCTACATGTATTCTAGAAGAGCCGATTTTCTCAGAATCACCTAAGTTTAAGAATGTCCAGAAAAGCGTGGCTGCATCGACCAAGTTTTCAGCAAGTCCTCGGAATGTGTCTGACAGTTCCACCATTGGTAACATGAAAGTCAATCAAGTTAGCCCTTCTATGTCAAATAAACTTTCAGGTCCTACAGATTCTCTAGCTGCTAGTCTTCAGAGAGGACTGCAAATTATAGACTATCATCAAGGGAGCTCACTATCAAAAAGTTCTTCTGTTTCCTTCTCTTTTGGCCATATGGCATTGAAACCCTGCGCAGAAGCTGACAATCTTAATGCTTCAGTCCAATCTTTTAGAAAAGACAAAGCTCCAGAAGGTGGATTATCGTCGATTCCCCTATGTCTTTCATGTAAACAGAAAGTTGAACAAGAAGCTGAAGTAAGTTTACAAAACCTGAGATTTTTTCCCACATTCACTATAACATTAGTATTTGGTAAATATACTTGGCAACTTATTTTATATTCTCTCCTATATAAGGTAAGAGAAGCTGGTTCGAATGAAAAACATCTCAAGAACATGTGTATAGAGCAAGCAGCTAAAATTGAGGAGCTAACTCGCTTGGTAAGAACCTTGTAAACCTATGAAAATATTCAGGACCAATATACAACAAAGCTATGGAGGATCCTGTGAAGCTACCAGTTGATTGTCATTGATAACTTTTGACAAAAATGGAAATCTAAACTGAATAAACTATGTTCTGGCTTTTTAACAGCTTAGGAAATCTGGTGATGGGGAAGATGGAATCGAGGTCATCAAAGAAACATATGAGAAAAAACAAGTTAGCCAAGAGTTTCGAAAAACAAACTTTGATGTAAGCGAAAAGGAATCTCTTCTCAAAGAAATTGCAGACCTAAAGAGCAAGCTACAACCTACTAACTCTACAGACAATCTGAGATCCTCGTTGCTACTACGGTCCATTCAAATGCGCAAAAGCATTGATGTTACCAAGATTGGTGAGAACAGTGATGTTCTAGCGAAAGAAAGGGAGATGTGGACAGAAATGGAGAGCGAGTGGATATCCTTAACAGATGATCTCAGAATGGATATCGATTGCCATCGTAGTCGCGCTGAGAATCTTGAGATTGAGCTGAACCAAGAGAAGTTAGCCACTGAAGAGTTGAATGACG
This sequence comes from Capsella rubella, assembly GCF_000375325.1. NCBI lineage: Eukaryota > Viridiplantae > Streptophyta > Magnoliopsida > Brassicales > Brassicaceae > Capsella > Capsella rubella. Next base: position 5,334,712 of record NW_006238917.1, on the reverse strand, counting down.
CACTCACTAGAGCTATGCTTGGCCACAGTAGATTCATAGAGCAGTACACAGAGCTGCAGGAGAAGTACAATGAACTTGGGGAGAAGCACAGTGTGATGATGGCTGGAATAACAGATGTAAAGAAGGCAGCATCCAAGGCCGCTATGAATGGTCGCCATGGCAAGCGTTTTGCCAAAGCCTTTTCAGCTGAGCTTTCAGCCATCAGAGCTGAGAAGGAGAAAGAAAGAGAGATCTTGAAGAAGGAGAACAGGAGCCTAAGAACTCAGGTTCAGGATACAGCTGAAGCTGTCCAAGCTGCTGGTGAACTACTTGTCAGACTCAGGGAATCTGAACAAGCCTTACAAGTCTCTGAGGTAACTAGACAAAACTCTTGCCCAGTTGATATTGGACCATAAAAAAGAACTTTACTTATGCTTCTTGTTTGAAAAACTTGGTATTACTAAATGGCTCAACTTGAACTCCTGAAACCATCATTGCAGGAACGATTCAACGTGGTGGAAGAAGAGAAAGAGGGGCTGAAGAAGCAAATGGAACAGCTAAAGAGCAAACACAAGACAGAAATAGGGATAATGAAGCAATACTTAGCAGAGAGTAAATTACCAGGGTCAGCATTGTTGCAGCCATGGTACAAGGATGAGGAGAATGAAATAGAACAAGTATCAGAGCATGAAACAGAAGGTGTAAGTTTCGATGACTACGATGATGATCAGGCTTGGAGAGCAGAGTTCGGAGCTACATATCAAGACCACCATTACTGATTGCTTCAAGACAAAAGACCCTTCTCGGGTCATTTACTATATGATCCTAATAAGTACTCTTATCATTTTTTGCTTACTTGTGTCCTGCTTTTACCATGTTGTATCTGCCATTATTGAACCGCTTAAAAACATCTGTAACGGCTTTACATGTATTTGATTGATTCATCTTTTCCTGGAAAATGTACAACGCAGTAAATTATACAGCTCCCTGTGTCATTACGTTATTGGGCTCATTTAAGAGCCCAATTCTCAGCCGCTGAAACCCAAACGTCGTCGTATCTGTATCGTCGTCTTCTGGGAAAATAATTTATGATAGTTTTTGTCTTCTTCCTAATTTCATAACACAGTGAGTGAGTCTATCTATCAACTTGGGGAAAAAGGATATTTTCTAGATTAGGTAGAGGAGACAGAAAAGTACCTTCTTCTTTCATTCAGGTTTCAACTTCTTTAGCTATGGCTGCCGATGATTCTTCAAATGCTATTGACATCAAAGGGAACCTGGACTCCGATTCCAACCTTAACACTGACGGTGACGAAGCGTCCGATAACGATTCCGCAAAGGCATTGGCTACTATCCCTGCTCCCGCCGTTTGTCTTTTCCGGTTCGCTGGAGATGCTGCTGGTGGCGCTGTCATGGGTTCTATCTTCGGATACGGTGCTCGCTCTTCTTCTTCCTCCTTCTATCTCTTCTATGCCTGATTTAAAAAAATCTGATGTGTGCTTTACTCTCTCATAGTGTGAATTGAGAATTATTGGGGAATTTGGATTTTAGTACTCTTTTCTTCATTTAATTTGATTTCAAAATTCTTGGATTAGGCTTTGAGCAACCTCTTGAGAGTTATTATTATTTATAGAATTAATGTAATAATTTAGATTTAGGGGATTGAACATTCCTCAAGTTTGATTTTGTTTTTGCTGGTGGGGAAGCTATAGGATTAAGTTAGCTTGGTTTTCGTTGTAGAGTGTCAAATGTGATAAGATTGGCTGCTTGGAAGCTTTTGGAAATATGATGATTGAATTGTTAAACATTGTCATGTTTTGGTTCTTCAGGTTCAGGATTGTTCAAGAAGAAAGGCTTTAAAGGATCATTTGCAGATGCAGGGCAGTCTGCAAAGGTACACTTCATCTTTACGCTTTTGCATTTATATATATATGTATGCTCTTCCAAGAAACTGAGTCCATAGTTTGCTTCTTCTTGTTTTTTTCTTGAACAAGACTTTTGCTGTTTTATCTGGAGTCCATAGTTTGGTTGTTTGCCTTCTGAAGCAAGTGCGAGGGAAAGATGATGGTGATACTTCAGTTCTCTTCCTCCACTTTAAGTGTTAAGTTATTACTTACATGAATTTGTAATGCCTCTGTTGCTGCTATTGTTCTTGTTTTGCAGCCATTAATGTTGGAGTTGCTGGGTGCTGCACTGGTCTTGCTCTTAGTTTCCCCGGTAATTCAAAATCCATCATTCTCATCGTCTTTTTTTCTTCTAATTTGACAATGGGTGTCATAAAATGACTGATCCTGCAAGCAATTCAGAATCATACAAGTACTTTTTGTCCTCCTGGCATAAAAGAGAGCTAACCAGTTCCTTTATGGTCTGTGTTGCAGGTGCTCCACAGGCCCTTCTACAAAGTTGTCTCACTTTTGGGGCATTCTCTTTTATCCTTGAGGGACTCAACAAGAGACAAACCGCTATGGCGCATTCGGTCTCGTTGAGACACCAAACCGGACACGTCCAAGATCATCATCGTCCTTTACCACTGTCTCTTGCTCTCCCGATCCATGAAGAAATCAAAGGAGCCTTCTCTTCTTTCTGCAAGTCCTTAGCTAAACCCAGGAAGTTCTGATTCTCCCTTTCTTGTGTCTTAGGTTTCTCTATCTGTAGATGTAAAATTTCCCGCTTTTGCTGTACTTTGTGAGTGAGGAATGTTTTATGAAAGGCTTTTTGCAACAGCCAGTTTGAAGAAAAAAAGAGTTGTGTACCTTTTGCTTTATCAGTACGATCTCTATTTACTGCTTTTAGAAAGAACAATTATAGTAAATTATCATCTTCATTTTAGTAAAGAATTATCACAATTTTCCCATGAAATATTAGGACCAAAAACTTTGTATCTAAATCCTGTTACAGTAACATATCATTTCTGTCAGAAATTGACATTGTTATTTACAAGGTGTTGACTGAAAAATCTGTAAGATCACAATTTTAAGACATTACCATAAGAAAATCTATCCCAAATCCATTTTGAGTTCAACGAATCTCTTCGGTTTTGACTAGAAACAAAAGGAACATCTTCGTTTCTATTTAAATACCAGTATTTTTGTTTGGCAGCACCAACAACAAGAAGCAAAGCAAAAGTATAAGCCATGGACAACTCTGCGTCTCATATGGTATTCTTCACATCATTACATCACCTCACACTGTATTTGTTATAGTTTTGTGATTTGATTGGCTCATTGGTTCTTCTTTTCAGTCTTGCGTTCTTAAGGTCAATATGCAAACCAGTGGATGGGAAAAAGCCATGCATAAGCTCATCAAGGACATCGGAGGTTTGTGTTTTTTTACTTTAAACCGATCTAACCAAAGTTTACAAACCCTTTTTGCATTTTTCAACTTAAATTAACATATTGTTTGTGTAGCTATATATATTGACTGACCATGTCTTTTATTTATTTGGTGCTAACAATTGTAAGATGTGACATACACCATCGATGCTGCCATGGGCATGGCATATGTCTCCGGTAGGATGGGCCCTGAGATCATCCTGAGGATTCGAAAGTGTAAGAAACATGTTCAGCTCATCCACATCAAGGACGGCCACAATGTGATTCCTAGATCTTCCTCTTATAACTTACCCACCATCACCGGTTTCAATCAGCCACAACCACCAACGCCAATGTTTCAGACGGAGGTGGAACCGTATATCCATTACGGCCTAATTCCGTACGAACATGAACAGCCTCAAGTGGCTTATCCTTATTTCTACCCCCATATCTAAATCTACTGATAGCAATATGTAATTTTGCAAGATGATTTCTAGCAAAATGCTAAAGTTTAATACTACAAAAGTGACAATGAGATGAGATGAGCTTTAGACTAGAGAGGTTAAAGTAAGACGCTCAAAGTATGCTTGTCTTTTGGGAGAAACAAAAATCTCATATAAATCTGAAATCACTTGCCTTGTTTCTGCCTGAGGCGTTCTTTGACAAAATCATTACGGGCTTTAGTGCGAGCTTGCTGGGGAGCAACGTTGAGATACGAAAAATGAATTCCAAGGGCGAAAAGAGCTGCCCCTGAGGCAAAAAACGCAACCGTCATCGCCAATTTTCTTGGAGACGATGGATAGCAAAAAGACATTCTCAATGCTGTCAACTCTTCGTTAACTACAAATTCAAGGATTATGATTTCAATTAAGATATAATGAATAATTAGGGAGAGAAACACTAGGCACAACACAATCACACAAGGGTGAAAGAGGAGAAACTTTCTTCAGAGACATTTCATCGAACAGTTTGTGTTCATTCTGTTTACTTTTCTTAAAAACCCAATTTTACGTAGCTATAATCACACGTTTATTGAAACAAGTTGGGTAGTATCCAAGCGAATACGTACCTCTTTTTTAGTTTGTACCATCCACAAGAGGGGAAGCCCCGAGTTTCACCCGCAAAAGAGACGTGCGGTACCACAGCACGAGGAGCATCCAAAGATCTTCAGAGTTCAGACAGCAGTTACTTTACGGACGTTCTGATAAATTTGGCGCACAAATACTGGATTTCTAATAAATCGAGTCTTAACGTATCACAATGGGGATGTAGCTCAGATGGTAGAGCGCTCGCTTAGCATGCGAGAGGTACGGGGATCGATACCCCGCATCTCCATTTATCTGTTTTGTAAGCCCCAATGGGCTTCATAAAAAGGCCTAAGGCCCTATTTCTACTATGTTGTTAATCTCACTATCATAAAAAGACCTTTCAATTTTGTATTTTTAAGTTCAACAGACCAAAAGTTGAGAGTTCCTTCTCCGGCGACGCCATTTCAGAAGTACCTTTCTCGCAGTCACAGCTAAGAAGATAAAAGGCTAGCAGCAATCTCTTATTGGAACCTTTTTTTTGTTTGTTTTGGGTATATATATATATATATATATATATACTGCTGCAACAGTCTCTGGTTAAACATATGCTTATGCTCTCTACACCAGGATGATCCGCATAAGCACCGGTGCTAATCGATTCTCAAGTTTTGCTGGTTCTGAAAAACCTAGGCTTTCTAAAAATCTCGGCGCTGCAAGCATCCCTATTCCTCACAGAAGGAACCCTGAACCTAAAGGCCAAGATCTCGATTTCGTCAATGTCGCTCATAGCCACCTGATCCAGTCTGATTGGGATAAGCTTAACAAGCTATCAGACCACTTGGATTCGTTCAGAGTCAAGAACATACTAGTGAAGATTCAGAAAGATTATCTTCTTTCTCTTGAGTTCTTCAATTGGGCCAAAACACGAAACCCAGATTCCCACTCTCTAGAAACCCATGCTATAGTCCTTCACACTCTCACTAAAAACCGCAAGTTCAAGTCTGCAGAGTCCATTTTGAGAGATGTACTCGTCAACGGTGCGGTGGATTTGCCTGCCAAAGTCTTTGAGGCCTTGTTGTATTCGTACAGGGAATGTGACTCTACCCCTCGAGTGTTTGATTCACTCTTCAAAACGTTTGCTCATTTGAAGAAATTCAGAGATGCCACTGATACCTTTATGCAGATGAAGGGTTACGGGTTTCTTCCAACTCTTGAATCTTGCAATGCTTACATGAGTTCACTACTTGGTCAAGGGAGGGTAGATATTGCTCTCAGCTTTTACCGGGAGATGCGGCGATGTAAGATATCGCCAAATACATACACTCTCAACATGGTTATGTCAGGCTATTGTAGGTCTGGCAAACTTGACAAGGGCATTGAGTTGCTACAAGACATGGAAAGACTGGGTTTTCGGGCCACGGATGTGTCGTATAATACATTGATAGCGGGGCACTGTGAAAATGGTCTTTTGAGCTTAGCTTTGAAGCTTAAGAACATGATGGGAAGGAATGGCCTGCAGCCTAATGTGGTTACGTTTAACACTCTCATCCATGGGTTTTGCAGAACTGTGAAGTTGCAAGAAGCTAGTAAGGTTTTCGGTGAGATGAAAGCGGTCAACGTGGCTCCCAACACTGTCACATATAACACTCTGATTAATGGGTACAGCCAACAGGGTGATCATGAGATGGCGTTCCGGTTTTATGAAGATATGGTCTGCAACGGGATTCCGCGTGACATTTTGACGTACAACGCACTGATCTTGGGACTGTGCAAGCAAGCTAAGACAAGGAAAGCTGCACAGTTTGTTAAAGAACTCGACAAAGAGAATTTGGTGCCAAACTCGTCAACCTTCTCTGCGCTAATAATGGGACAATGCGTGAGGAGAAATGCAAACCGTGGTTTTGAACTGTACAAAAGCATGATTAGGAGTGGTTGCCATCCGAATGAACAAACATTCAACATGTTGGTTTCTGCCTTCGATAAGAATGAGGATTTTGATGGAGCAGCACAAGTGCTAAGGGAAATGCTCAGAAGATCAATTCCTCTTGATTCAAGGACTGTTCATCAGGTCTTCAATGGCCTTAAGCATCAAGGGAAAGACCAACTTGTGAAAGAGTTGTTACAGAAGATGGAAAGGAAACAAATTTTACAAGAAACTTTTGGTAACTGAGAAGCAGAAGGTATTAACCAAAAAAATCAGTTTCTTTTTGTTTAGTGGAAGAAGAGATTGATTATGCGTTTATAAAGGATGCAGTCTCATAAGCATTACAAGACACAAGGCAAGAGTATTAAAAGTATATGATACAACAACAAATGAATTTCTCGAATGAATTGAGGGAAAGTCACACTCAAAGAATAAACTGTTGTTTTCTGGACAAGAACTATAATATAAACAGACAACATGCATAAAGAGTCGTCACTGCAAATAAAACAGAGAGGTTGTCACGAAGACTCGCTAGGAAAATTTTTTATGGTTCCAGCTGTTAAGATTGACCGAGTCACACAGGGAAATCTTACGAGGGCGGAAGACATTATCAACAGAGGAGATGAAATCAAGGGTTGATCACAGAAGTAGAAGAGAGGCAAGAACCATTGCAAAAACATAAAGTAGAAGAGATAAAGTGATTCGGGTTTGTCCACTAGGTGCTTGTGCATTGGTTGATGGTGTTCCAGGGGTTGAGGTTGGGGGTTTTGCTGTAACCGGAGGTAGTGGTGGCTCAGTGACATCAGCATCTGTGAAAACCGGGTTTGGAGCCTCGGCTGGAGGTAAGGAAGCAGAACTCACAAGGGCTAAGAGGGCACCGGGTTGAACAGGGGCCATGTAAGGTACATTATCTTTGCTGCTCAAACATAGATTTCCTGCAGAAGAGGAACAAAGTTAGGCATTGATGTAAATAATTTTGTGTTGTGAGACCTTTGGTGCAAAATTTGGCCCACTTACTTTTGTATCTTGCAGCTGTGAAAGGGAACTCAGTGATGGTTCCGTTTATACCGGGTCCAAAGATATAAGAGTTTATCTCAACGGTTGCATCAGAAAAGAAGTCATATGGTTGAGATACAAACTCATTCTGAAATAGTTCCACATAAACTGGGAGCTGAGACTTCTGCAGCTTCTCCACAACATTGGTTTGCTGCGTGATGAACGACTCAGCAAGAGGAAAGACTGATGGTTTTTGGATCACAACAGCATTAGCAAATTTCTTTATGTCTTCGACGGCAGAGTCGAGAATGTCACGGATGTTTTCTTCAACTTTGTAGACAGTTTCGTACTGACTCTGCTTCTTGAAGTCAACTAAAACCGAACTGTTTGTCGACTGAATCATGACCTTTTTGGTTGTACTATTGCTGTAGCCAGTCTGTGTGAGTGTATCAAGAACCGCTTTAACAACATCGAGTCCTTGCTCCTCTCGCATGTATGCTGCATTCTGAGGGACACAAAAACATAGTGGCGTGAGTCGCGTGACCATTAGAATGTGACGGTCTGATTGATAAAATCGTAAGCCTAAGGGGTGTAGGGAAACTCACCTCTACACTGATCAATACACCGGAGAGAGAAGTGGAGTTCTTTGCCAAATTTAGGAAATCAGCAAGTGAAAGAAGCTTCCCAGCATTTTTCTTGTTTGGATTCCTTAACATATTGTATCCTCTGTAGGGGTTTGAAATAGCAGCTGCAAAAAGAAAAAGAAAAATAGATTGGAGAATTTTCAATTTTAACTCTCAAGCTGTGTAATTTTATTGTAGCCTGTACTTTTGACCCAGACATTAGCATCTATATGTAATTTCTTTTAAGTTAAGTAGTAGGAATAGTAGGAAGACAAGTGTACAAAACAGACCACCATTTATGTGAAAGCAAGTTGAAAAACTGAAGGCAAACTTACGGGTCAAGGTCTGAATCTCAGGCCATGTGAGACTGAAAGTGTATATTCCACCCACTGAGCTTAACTCAGAAACAGTTGTAGAACGGTTTCTGAAAGGAGTTAGGGCAACAGTTGTGGTGTTCCCGAGATCGATCGAGCTTGAGCAAAAAGGTATCCCGTCGCTAGACATATAGACCGAACAGTCGATTACATCAGCACCATCTTTGATGGCTTTCTCATATGCCAAGTCTGTACATCCAGGATAGTCTCCACTCGCACCATTTTTGGATATAACAAGAAAATCCACTGAGACAAGAACCATAAATTAATTTCAGGTTTCTTCAATGGGGTATGATAAGTCTAGCAAGATGCAAAGAAAAATAATCAGCTCTCATACCTTGTTTTGTAGCGTTTCTGCCAATGTGTGAGAAGCAGTCTGAAGAAAAAAATATTTCGATTTTGAGTATCTTCAACGATAGATTATCGACAAAATGCTTGTCAGGAGAAGAGATTTTGCTTACCGCGGGATGCAGAAGCAGTTATAGGAAAATCAGAGAGCACACCGTCGACAGAGAAATTGCCATTGTCCACAAAAGAAAGATACTCAGACACTGGATCGAAACTGTAGTCGTGTGCAATATCGACATCATTTGCAAAACCTGAGACAAAAACTTCTAATCCTAGTTTGTGAGCATCTTGAACTAAGGATGTAGGAGGAAGCAAGTACAGCTGGTCATCGAGTGGCAATATGTAAGACTTGGGAACAAGAATCCCTGAAGCAAAAGTCTTGACAAAAGTAAGGTTGCTCAAGATAGAACCATAGGTCCTGTTTGTAGTCGGCTCAAACTCTTCTTGACCGAGAAAACGGAACACAAAACTGGGTCCATTACGCCCGAAACGACCAGCAATCTTCCTAAAAAAGTTCACCTCAGGGGAAGAGATGAAATCAATGGGGACAGTTTTAGAAGCTGCAATAAGAAAACTGCTCATGCTGAGATTGTGCTGAGCGTAGAAGGCATCGTGCTGAACGTTCAACCAGAAGAATGATGGTTTGATCTGCGTGGCTACGCTTTGAACCGTCAAAATGGGGTTAACATTAGTATCAAATCTCTCAGAGCGAGATAATATTCCTCGGATCACTGCAACAACAAGGTGAAAAACAAGTTAAAGAAACGAAACACAAAAGCAACAAAGCAGTAAAACCTGATGATGAGTCATACAACACTTACAGTTAACATTCTTGAGATCTTTCAAGGAGAAATCAATGGTGAACCAACCCTGAGTAGGGACTCCGTTAACGGAGTAAGACTTTTGGCCCTTTGGGTAAACACCGTCGATAGTTGAAGCATTGGCCATATTTAAATCAGGGAAACAAATCCCAAGAGCATCTTTGGTGAGCTGCACATCACACCACAGAGCAGCATCGGGTACACTTGTGAGCATTGCGAAGTTGTAAGCATCGTAGCTCGAATCTGGAAACAACCCAGAGAACCCACCACGAGCTATCACAAGAGGAGCATCACCTGATGATGATTGAGCACAAAATTCAAGAAAAGAGTGAGATACATTATTAGAAGATCAAACGTAGTAATTCCTATTATTGGAAACTACCCTTTAAATTCCATAATCTCCAAATGAGGAAATCAAAGTGAAATTACTATATATATATATATATGATATAATCAAAAAATTCTTATATCTACAACACAAACATCTGGATGTCGGATGATTAAATTAGTTTAAGTCGGAAGTGAGAGAAGAAGAAGAGAGAGAGAGAGAGAGAGAGACCAGTGAGGGTAGGCCATGGACTTTTAGATCTTTGAGCATGGATATGAGAAGCAAGCAGCTGAATCAGAACAACAACACAGAGTAGAAGCGAAGAAGCTCGTAATCCTCCTCGCATTGTCGGATTACCTCAGCCGGCGACTTCACCGGCTCCTTTATTCTTGCGGCGAGATTCGAGGAGAGATAGAGAGAGGGAGAGAGAGAGAGAGAGAGGCGTCTTCTAGCTTAAATCGTTTGTGATTCTGATTTATATGATCGCCGTTGATTAGTTTTAAAATTAATCTTTATCAGAAAAGAAAAAAAGTCATGATGATTAGTTTCGTTCTTCTTTCTTACAAGTTTTATTTTTCAATTTAACTATTAACTTAATATATATATATAGATAGTTATTGAACATTTCATAAAAATTAATAAGTGCAGCCTACCACAATTACGCGTAATCACGTATTTTTTTGTTTGTTTTGGGATCGATCGAGCCGAGAGAGAGAGAGAGATTTTGGTCGGTCAGCTTCAGGCTTCAGCTTATTATAATGTCGTGCGTATTTGTTCCTCTGACTCTTTCTTCTTTGCAAATTAGTATTATTAAAACCATTGTTAAACATAAAGCAAAATATTATATTTCTTATTTTTATCTATGTTTTTTTGCGTTTGAATTTTGCAAATAATAATGTTTATGGTATATATGTACCATGTAGCAACTTAATAAAGAGTTTGCTCTACGCTTTGAACAATATTTGTAGTCTTACTTCACCAACTGGTTAACTAGCATAATAGCATATGAGTATAATCATAAGTTACTTTGTTTTTTTTTTTCTTTTCTTTTCTTTTGTATTAACTTGTTTCAAATACTTGTAAAGATATCTAATCAATATGAGAATAAATTCAATTTTGGGGCCCATCCCCTCTCACTGAAATGATGAAGCTTGTAACTTTGGGCATTCTCATATGCTTGTTTTTGTCCACACAAGCAAGGAGTAAGTTATATCACAATGAAAGAGTACTATATATTTTGCATTTAGAAAAAAAAAGAGAAAATTGTCAGTTCTGCCATATACAGTGACAAATCTTTTACTCAGTGCCATTAGTGTTTTTATCTTCTCCCGCCTGCCACAACCTATGTACTAAAAGACTATCATACCCTCTTTTTTCTAGTGAACTCTTCTTCTCTTTTCTCATGTCTCATATCTCTCGTATCTTTCTCTCTCTCCTCTGTTTCTTTTTTTTTCTTTCACTTTCCTCTTTCTTTCTCCAATAACAAAAAAAAGAGATTTCTAATTTCACAAACGTTTGCTCTGACAAAAAGATATCAATTAGCTCTGCAGATGTTGTTTAGAAGTTGTCTGCTGCATCTTCACTGGGTCAATTCGATGGACCAGATCTGGTAGATCAGATCCGGTGGACCATATTCAGTGAACCAGTGCGTGAAATCTTTTTCACCCATGTTTTTCCTACAAAGGGATCTCAATCAGCTTTGCAGATGCTCCATAGAGATTGTATGTTCTATTTCCGACGAGCCAATCTCGATGGACCAGATCTGGTAAACAATATCCAGTGAACCAGTTCTAGTGGACCAAACTTGTCTATTTTTACTAAGCAATCATGTCCATCACGCAGATCTTTTGAAGCCATAAGCGATCGACCATATGATGAAACAAGTAATGCATTTATGGAAATATCATTTAAGATCCATCTAGGTTTACACTCTTGACCACACATTTGTCTGTATATGGACCAAATCTCGTGGACTAATCTGGTGGACCAAATCTCGTGGACTAGATCTGGTAGACTAGATCTGGTGGACCAGCCCCGATGTCTGTAATATGTCCATATTTTGTTCCCTAACTTGTTCTATATTTTTATAAACTAACTTGTCTATAATACATATGCTAGTGTGGTAATAATGTTGGATAGTGAAAAAGAACAACTAATAAAGATAGACGATACATGTATTTATCTTATCCACTTTATCTTGTCCACTGTAATTAATTATGGAACAAGTTAGTTTATAATGATACTATTTTTTGAACCTACTTACTTTATTACCCAGAGGATATTACACTACATCACATGCATACTTCACTCAACAAATACTGAGGGCAAAATCGTCCTATTTTCCTCCTTTGTGGCATGTTTTGAAAGAAACTTTTGTTAATGGCAGTTTTACAAATTTGAGTTTCAAAAATGGCACTCTTAACAAAATTCCAAAAAAAAAACAAAAAAAAAATAGCCACACATGTTTCTACACTTACTATATGAAAGTAGCTAGTATAAGAAATATTCACTTTGAAAGTTTGCAAATAGCAAGAAATTAGATTTTAACAAAGTTTGATATATGTATATATTATTACTCTATAGGTTGGTTCCAAAGTTCAATTTCAACTATATATTTTTAAGAAAAACATTTAAGTATTGTATAGTCAGATGTATATGTGTATCGTTTGGTCGGCTCGGCGGCGGCGGCGCAAAGCCAAAGTGGCGTGGTGGTGAACGAACGGACGAAGGAATAAATCAAAAAACACAGCTACGGGAGCGGGTCCCACACAACATGGCCGTCATAACTTATCTGTAAAAATGTACACGTGGCGAATACCTATTTGTGATCACCCAATGACATCAGCAAAAACGCGCAAACCAGTCACGTTATAACGTGGGGGCCGTTTGTTTTGCTGTAAACATATACTCCAAATTATCTATCGGTTTAACAATTCTTCAATTAACAACTTTTTATTATGAAAAGTTTCTCACTGGATGTTGAATGTTTAATGTTAGACTAAATGTTTTTAATTGACCTTTTTAAAAATGTTTTTAGCTTACTTTGTCAACTTCCCCAAATACATTTCCAGTATTTTTTTTTATTTTTGTAATAATTAGGCCTCTCCGATGAGACCATTGACCTCAATCTTGTTTTTTTATACCTTTTTTTTCTGTAGGTAGGTTATATTTTTTGTATTGTCAAATCTTCTAGTAGTATATATGGTTCAGTCTATTCGACGACCAACATACCTGGCTCTCAATCATTATGCATTTAAAATTATTGTTGCCATCCTATATGATTGCAACCTTTTACTACAAATCAAAACATACGGAGTCATTTCTTGACAATCAAAGCATACACTCTTACGCAACATATTACCGGTTTGGTTTCAAACAACATTTAGATTTCGAGACTCGTGCAGTTAACGACAGATAATCAAGTAAATTAAAAGTCTAAAACACATACTATATAAAATTAAATGATAGGTTCGATTCTTTCTCGACATACATTTTTGAACAAATTAAAACTACTATATATGTAATTGCATTGTATTAAGTCATCTCAAATTTATGTATATCTTGTCAAAAAGATTAAAACATCTATTTGTTTTCTCTGTGTACATGTTCGACTCTCCAATACTGAATCATGACTATCAATGTCTTTTTGGTAGATGATCATGCATTCATGTGCATTATAAAGTATATAATATACACACAGATAAAACATAGTCCACTCACTTTTATTAGGTAATTACATATTACAACCAACCAACCAACCAACCCAAACGACACTAATTTAATAATGCTAAGTAGTGTTATAGCTTCTTTAACACTAGCAACAAAAGAAAAAAATCAGTTAAGAATTATATATAATCTTCAAGAAGGATCGCTTCGAAACAACACACAAGTTGGGAAATAACAACCCACTAAAAATAATAATGTGATATACATACATCATATACACACTCAAGTTGAAGTTGGGCATGTGCAGGATATTTATACTTCATTTACACTTGTATATAGAGACATTAGAGAGTGAGATAGTGGAACATGTTATTACGGACAGTTTGTTTTTCCATATTTGTTAAGTTCTTTTTTTTTTGTTTGTTCTATCAGACAATGCGCCGAACGCTACCACAGATGTGAGATCTTGAAAGAACAGACTTTAAGGTCTTGAAGATCTAAACTAGAAAAACTCCGAGCAAGAGCTCCACACTACTATATATGTGTTCCTTTATCTAAAAACCGTAGTCAATATGCTCCCTTTAGCATTTGAGATCAAAAATGTCGTCAAGCAATACAGAGCTCAAAAAAGACTCTTTTCTTTGGCTTAAATCAACAAGATATTTTGGATGATTGCTTTATTCTTTTTAGTTATTATAGTTAGATGATTGTTGTCGTCATAAGAAACAAAAAAAAAAAAAATCAGATATGCTAGCTAACTATAAACAAAATGTAAAAGGACATAAACTAAATGTAAGACCGTTCTACTATAACGCGGGGCTCAAGAAACTTCGTTGACCCCGAAAAGGCTCGTCCCTCCCACGAATGAAAAGGAACTAGACTATACACTTTTGCTTGCACAACGTAACAATCCCTCTTTACCCGCAAATTAAACTCATTCTTTGCATGCATGATGCATCTTTAGGTCCCCCGCAAGTCCTGTCACAATCTCTGGTTCACGCATATATGGAATCTTCACTGAAATAACGGTTTCTCTTTTGGTAATACGGATTCGTATAAAAGATCCAGAGTTTTGATACTAAAGCATACTATGTATATGTTGCTTTGAAACTAAAATATCTGATTCGAATTCACCACCATATTTCACAACATCTAACATAGCCTTTCTAACATGAACACACCACGATGGAAGTTTGGAAGAACCTAGCATTCCTCTCAAAAACCAAAAAAAATGTTTGCTGACATAAATTGAATTTGACCTTAGAATAATACCATACAAAAAAGAAAAGAAAAAATGACACGTAGACAAGTCATTACGCAGTAAGGTCAACGTCTTTTGTGTACGTGGAGGCAGTGCTTCGCCACGTGTATTCGTCCACAAAGCGTGTTTTCAAAAGCCAATGCTATACTCGCGCGTGTGACCTTTGAACCCTCAAAAATCAAGCATTCAATGCAAGTGAGCCTTTTCTCGCTTAGCACGAAACATTAAAAAAAAAAAACTAGTGTTTTTTTCCCTCCCTCTGCGGCTCTCTCTCTTCACGGCTTTCTTAAATTGCTCACACGAAGCAGCTGCCTAAATCTTCTCTCTTTCTCTAACGCATCATCTGATTGGTCTCATTGGGATTGATTCACTTGATCCTTTTGCACATTGCGTTTTAGTTCTTCCGTCTTGGTAGTCATTTCCACATTCTGTAGTGCTCAGCGCCAAACTTCCTTCACCCGAGGTAAAGAGAAGAGTTATTATTTAATGCATTGGGATTAACTTCGATCTTTCGAGATTAGTGTTAGATGGTAGTTTACGTGATGGAATCGTCTTTGTTCTTTTCTTTCTTGATTTGGTCGGTTGCCCCAGTTTTGTCTTGTTGTGTGATATGCTCGCTCCTCTTGCTATATTCAGGACAAAATCTTCGAATCGGTGAGATATTTGCCTTCTTTTTTTCTCAGCCACAGATTAAATTTCCTGAGTTTCATTCCTGGAGCCTAAGGGGAATTCGTTTCCTGGGAGAGAATCGAACGGAGGCTTTTTGTATATTCGTAGTCTAAGGGTTTTAGATTTTGTGGGGAAAGACTGAAACTTTCTTTCCCCGTGAATGGTAAAGCGGTGAGATGTCGTCTGGGTTCGTGGGTGTTCTCGTTTCAGATCCATGGCTGCAGAACCAGTTCACGCAACTGGAACTTCTGACTCTCCATTCCAAGGTTTGTTCTTTTCCATCCTTCTTCCTAGATACACACACCCTTACATGTCTTACAATTGTTTTGATTTGTGGTGTAGTTCGTGTCTTTGAAGAATCAGAGTGGAAAGATCACTACTGATGATCTCCCTCCTCTTTTGGCTACGCTAATGGCACTTAGTGCTTCATTTAAGGAGGACGAAATCAGGGGGATGCTATGTGAATTGTGTTCTGATATAAGCAGTGATGTGGATTTTGAAGAGTTTCTCAAGGTATGTGCTGTTTCGTTGTTTCTTGGTGAATTGCGTTTTTGGATTGAGTGTTAGTGTGGTGTATTTATCTATTGTGGTTTTGGATTGATCTTTATGTGCAGATATATCTCAAGTTGCTAAGTAAAGCAGCTGAGAAACCTGGTGGTCATAAGAACTCATCCTCGTTTCTTAAAGCTTGTACAACGACACTTCTTCACACGATATTTCAGTCGGAGAAGAGTTCTTTTATTCAGCATATCAACAGATATCTTGGGGATGACCCCTTTTTGAAGCAGTTCCTTCCTCTTGACCCAGATTCTAATGATTTGTATGAACTTGTGAAAGATGGCGTACTTCTGTGGTAAGGTGCACATTCATATGTTTAGAGTCCATCTTGATACAGAATGCATATGATTTCTGCCTTTCACGCGTTTCTCTCCCTTACTTTCTGGTGTAGTAAGCTTATAAATGTAGCAGTTCCCGGGACAATAGATGAACGCGCAATCAACACGAAGAGTGTACTTAACCCATGGGAGAGAAATGAGAATCACACGCTTTGTCTAAACTCTGCGAAAGCCATTGGATGCACTGTTGTTAATATTGGGACACAGGACCTAGCCGAAGGACGGGTATGTATTGTCTGCTTAGTATTCAGTGTACATTTGAACAAATTTCACCACACGTCAATAGGGGTAATTTGCTTTACTGGCCTAATGGCTGAGATGAATGTGCATTGTTCTGACCAGGGTGGTTTAATGATGTTTTACAGCCTCACCTGGTGCTTGGATTGATTTCACAACTCATAAAGGTCCGCACAAATCCACTGGTCCGCTCTGTGTATTTCTTAGTTTTCCTTTTTGCGCTCCAGCATTAACTAAATAATGTTGGTAAGTGCAGATTCAACTACTCGCTGATCTCAATTTAAAGAAGACGCCTCAGCTGGTTGAGTTGGTTGAAGACAGCGATGTAACTGAGCTATACCAATCACATTTACAGACTTGTATATGCGTCTTATAAATTAATAAGTGACAATTAGTTTCTCTGTTGCAGGATGTCGAGGAGTTGCTGAGATTACCCCCTGAGAAAGTCTTACTTAAATGGATGAACTTCCATCTTAAGAAAGGAGGTTACAAGAAAACTGTCTCAAACTTTTCTGCGGATCTGAAGGTATTTGGCTTCCCATGGAGGAAACCTTTCTCTTTTGCTTATCCAATTCTTTAGTTAGGGGATTCTCAATTCAAGATTGTACTTACGTGCTACTATTCCTTTTAACATGCAGAATCAATATCAGTTCTTGAATAAGAGATATAATATGAACTATATATAGGTCATAAAATAAACATAAATTTTATTCTTACTCAAGGTTTTGGTGATTACATGGATGGAATTTGTTCCTCATTAATTTTTTTTCTATGATAATGTGTGTTGCTGGTAAATCTGCAGGATGCACAAGCCTATACCTTTCTGCTCAATGTTCTCGCACCTGAACACTGTGACCCGGGTACACTAGATGCAAAGGATCCTCTTGAAAGGGCTGAACTGGTTCTCAGTCATGCAGAGAGAATGAACTGCAAGCGATACTTGACTGCAGAAGAGATCGTTGAAGGATCTCCAACTCTGAATCTTGCATTTGTGGCACAAATTTTCCATGAAAGGTTTATATTGTGATACACTTTCATCTCTCAAAAGTTTCATAGATGTAGGCTTGTCCTTTAGATTAGGCTGGTGATGGTTTACTCAACGAACATCCCTTGTTTGTAAGTCATCGTGGACTAACAAACTTTTGAATGTTATGGTAAAAAGAATGGGGAGGATGGTGTTCATACAGTGGTATAATCAATGAATCAAAAGCTTCTTACCTGAAATCCTTTACCTGGAGATTGTTTCACTTAAGATTTTAATTGTTTAGTTGCCTATGCACTCGATTTTACTCTAGCTGTCTTTACCTATTGCAGGAACGGCCTAAACACGGATGGTAAGTATTCATTTGCAGAGATGATGACCGAAGATGTACAGACTTCTAGAGATGAACGATGCTACCGGCTATGGATCAACAGCCTCGGGATTGACAGTTATGTCAATAATGTATTTGAAGATGTTAGAAATGGGTAAACTTTTTTTTTTTAGCTTAGCAAGGGCAATTAGTAGAACTAGAAAATATACCTGCAGTTGATGATGTTGCATTTGGAAAATACTGAAAACACTCTGTTAACCTGAAGCCTTTTATCCGTTCTATTTGCTAATTTATGCAGATGGATTCTTCTGGAGGTTCTTGACAAGATCTCTCCCGGTTCTGTCAACTGGAAGCATGCTTCCAAACCGCCGATTAAGATGCTGTTTAGAAAAGTAGAGAACTGCAATCAGGTCGTAAAGATCGGGAAACAGATGAAATTCTCACTTGTAAATGTAGCTGGAAATGACATAGTTCAAGGGAATACGAAACTTATTCTTGGTAACCAATACCCGAGAGCTCATGTTTCATTTCTTTTAGCTTGATGCAAGAGATGATTGCCTTACAAACTGGAGATATGGTTTGTCTATCTCAGGTCTCTTATGGCAGTTGATGAGATTCCATATGCTCCAACTTCTTAAGAGTCTCAGATCTCGGACACGAGGTAAAGAGATGACTGATGCAGATATCCTCAGCTGGGCCAACAGGAAAGTAAGAACCATGGGGCGAAAATCGCACATCGAGAGTTTCAAGGTTCATTTCTTTACGCTGACTTCAAACACTTACCATTATATGTCCACCCATCACTTTTTAGTGAATCAAATTAAAACTTCTCCAGGACAAGAGTCTATCAAGTGGGTTATTCTTCCTTGACCTTCTATGGGCAGTCGAGCCAAGAGTTGTAAACTGGAATCTTGTCACCAAGGGTGAAACAGGTCCAGGATGCTTTTTACTAGAGCCTAGTCACTTTCTCTGTTTACCCAAATCAAGCTTATTAGATGTTTATGATTGTTGAAACATACAGATGATGAGAAGAGGTTGAATGCTACATACATAGTTAGCGTCGCAAGAAAGCTCGGTTGTTCAGTTTTCTTGTTGCCTGAAGATATCCTGGAGGTGAAACCAAGATCTATAGTGTGTTATATCTTGTACATTTTACCCAAACGAGCAATTGCTTAGATGAGATGTGTTTTGGGATGCTGTTGTGTGACAGGTGAATCAGAAGATGATCCTAATATTGACGGCAAGTATAATGTACTGGAGTCTTCAGAGACGTTCACCGGAGAGTTCAGATTCTTCCTCAACTCAGAGCACTACCACGACGTGCACCAGCACAGGGGAGTCCCCTGCTCCATCTGTCACTGAAGAGGAAGAAGTTTCCTCATTGAGGGGCGAAGTATCGAGCTTGGCCGTTAATGATAACGATGCAGATGCGGTTTCAGACATCACCACTGTCTCAGAGGAGACAGCCATCGAATAGATAGAGCGAGATATATATGAATCTTTTGCTAGAGCAGAATAGGTTTTGTAATAGTGACTTCTCTGTAATCTGTTATTTGTGGATTTTTGTATATGCTCCCTTTACAAATAAAATAAAACATTTTGACCCTCCAAAAAAGTCGATTAGTAGTATTTCGGAAATAAGTCGGTTAGAGGTTAACAAACCGCGCGGGTTGATACGACATCGTCTTGCGTTAAACCGCTTAGAGATCAAAACACTCTCGATGAGAAAGAGGCTCTCCATGCCTTAGGCTCTCAGCGTTCCTCGCATCGGAAGCCAAGGAGAGAGCAGCAAAACTTACAGGAGAGAGATAAGGAGAATAGTTTTCATCGTTTCTTGAGTAAGGTTTGAAATATTCAAACCCATTTTGATTTTTGATTCTGCAAAAGTTTTCATCATTGTGGTGTTTTAACACAAAAGAGGGGTTTTTCATTCACGTATGAATTCTGGGATTTTCTATTTCCATTGCACACACTATTATCAAATTTCCGTGTCTGCTGTAGTAATTATTTCATGAAAAAGTCTCTGTATAGCCCTGTTTTTTTTTTATTGAGATCATGTGCATATATAGAAGACGTAGGAGAGTCTCTTGTAGAATTAGAATCTACCTTGATGCGTACGTTTGTGTACTGTAAAGATACATTAGTGATTTATGAGCACTATGATGACAAAAACTGTTTCCTTTGGCCCCTGCTGGCTATAAAAATGTTTAATTTAACAGCTCTTTAGTAGTTAGTCGTCTCAATAGTCAAAACTTTTGCTTTATTTAGAAGTTGTACACTTACTATTTTTGTCTGTTTTGGATTTTTCCTTCTTTTGCATCTTGATCAGAAGTTAAGTTTGGTCGGAGTACTTGCTAACATGAACTCATCGGGTATGGCTACTGAGGCTCGGCATGATGAGTATAAAGATAATGATGATGATGATGATAAGCCTATAGTGTTCAAGAGAAGTGATCATAATGGAGATTCTGAGGATGCAAGACCTTTAAGCTCAATAATTTTCAGGAATTCCCCTTTGAATAGGCGGCCAAGTCAATATGAGTCAGATGATGAAGATGACGCTCCAATATCTTCAAGGTTTCAAAAGAAGAATGGTAAACAAGACTCTACTAATAAAAATAATAGTTCAACACTTGAGAATGCAGGGGTGCCCAACAAAGTATGTGGCAAGAGGCTTCTGGATAAGGGCAGTTCTGCAGATCAATCTTCCATGAAGAAGCTCAAGGTATCATCTTCATCTACGTCAGTTTCTGGCATACAAAGTGATCATAAGAGGAAGGTTGTGGTATCATCACCTAAAACATTACCTTTCAAAGAAGATGAAACTGACGATGACGATGATGTTCCAATTTCCAAGAGAATCAAGTCAGATTTCTCCAATAGTAAGAAACCAACCGCAAAAACTAAATTAGGAAAACAGAGTTGTACGTCATCAGCTACGAAGTCCAAAGTGAAAAGATCAGTAGTTTCTCCTCCGTCCAAGACAAGGAGCAAAAAGTCTAAGAAAGTGATCAAGGACTCTAAGTTTGCCAAGTCTTCAAAATCTTTACCTTCTGGTGATGGGAAAAAGAAATGGACTACCTTGGTACATAATGGTGTTACTTTTCCACCTCCATATGAACCTCATGGGGTGAAGATTTTATATAAGGGGAAGCCAGTCGACTTATCTCCTGAGCAAGAAGAGGTCACCCCGTCCTTTCTTATGTCATTCTTAATTAAGTATATCTTCCAAAGGAGTAGCTTCATTTATACATGCTGATGATCTGATTCTTGTTTACTGGTAGGTTGCAACGATGTTTGCTGTGATGAGGGAGACAAACTATTATAGTAAACCTCGATTTAGGGAGAACTTCTGGATTGATTGGCGAAAACTACTTGGCGAGAACAATGTGATACAGAAGCTGGATGATTGTGACTTTACCCCCATATATGATTGGCATTTGGAAGAGAAGAAGGTAATCTCAAAGACTACTTAGATTATGTGGTTTTCTCATGACTAAGGTCCCAAATCATATTGCTTTAGGATAGTTTTCTTTGCAAGGGTGATTATTCTAGTTGAATGTGTCTTGTTGATTGGATGAATTCAGTTACAACTTTATAGGATAATGATGGGCTGGTGAAAAAAGCTTCAAAAGAGAAAAAGTTGAAGGAGGAGAAGTATATGTGGGCTATAGTGGGCGGTGTCAAAGAGAAGGTAAGCTTTACCATAGTTTGTAAATGCTCTGTGTTTTTTTTGGTTTTGTTTTGGGATTAGGCTTAGTTACTGTGATGGTTGTTCTTCTCTTTCAGGTTGGAAGTTTCAATGTTGAACCTCCTGGGCTATTCTGTGGTCGTGGAGAACATCCCAAGGTTGCTACAGTTTTGTTTTTCTACATGCATTCATCAACAAGTTGCATTTTAGGTTTGGTGCGTGTTTTGGTTTCATAAACTAGTCTATGGCCTGATCTTGCAGATTGGAAAACTGAAAAAACGTATCCATCCTTGTGACGTTACTCTAAATCTTGGGAAAGATGCTCCTATCCCTGAATGTCCCATCCCTGGTGAAAGGTCATCTTCTTCCATGGTATTTTGGGAAATATAGTAAGTGAAAAATGTTGTCGTCTCGTACTAACAATGATTAGATGCTACTTAATTTGCAGATGGAAAGGAGTAAAGCATTATAACACAGTCACCTGGCTAGCTTTTTGGACTGATCCTATAAACCCACCAGGTATCAAGTATATTTCTCTGTCACCTAGCAGTTCTCAGAAAGGCCAAAGTGACAAGAATAAGTACGAGAAAGCTAGGAACCTTAAGGTAATAGTTGAGCTTTCGTTTTAATATGGAAGGTTGTAGTTAGCTAGTTTATCACACTTTTCTTTCTTAATTAGGTACTTGTTTTGAGTTCAGGACCACATAGACAGTATAAGAGCATCGTACACCACAAATTTTACTGCTGAGGATGTTTCAAAGCGACAGATAGCAGTGGCTATCTATCTCATTGATAAACTGGCACTTAGAGCTGGTAATGAGAAGGTAATACATAACTTCTTTTTGTTTCTTTGCTAAGTGAATGATTACGAGTCTTGAGAAAGAAGTTCTCATTGTTCTTTTGTTTTCTGAGTAGGGTGATGATGAGGCAGACACTGTTGGTTGTTGTACGTTAAAAGTAGAAAATGTGGAGTGTGTTCCTCCGAATAAGTTAGAGGTATCAATCTTCTTCTCTTGACCTTGACAGACTTGTTAGTCACACAAACTTTTTGGTCTTTTTCCAAATGTGTATGTAGTTCGACTTCCTTGGTAAAGATTCAATCCAATATATGAATACGGTGGAGGTTGAACCTTCTGTTTACAAAGCCATTGGGCAGTTCAGGGCTGGTGCGTTATGGACACTTGACTTTGTATGTGTTAAACAGTTAATTTTATTATCTCATGGTTTAACCGAGTATACTTGGTTAAAATTATTAATCATCCAGGTAAAGCCAATTCAGACGATCTTTTTGATGAGTTAAACACAAACAAGGTGAATGCCTATCTTAAGAAGCTTATGCCTGGCCTCACCGCTACAGTTTTCCGTACATATAATGCATCCATCACGCTGGACGTAATGGTATGATTAGAAACCTTGTTTACTTCCAAAACAGATGGTCATACAAAAAATATTTCGCTCTATACAAGTATTCGTACCATGAACATATATGTGATCTATATAGTATCTGTAATGATAAAGTAATATAACCGTAGTCTTGTGTTACAATTTTTCACGGCTCTGTTCTGTTTGGATGGTGTGACAGTTGAGGCAAGAGACCAGAGACGGAGATGTTAACCAGAAAGTAGTAGTTTATCAGCAAGCAAACAAGGAGGTAGCCATAATATGTAATCACCAGCGTACTGTTTCAAAGTCTCACGGTGCACAAATCGAGAGATTGGCTGGAAAAATCAAAGAGCTTAAGGTAAAAAACTGCGTATATAAGATAACCAACATAATGATGAAACTTAAGAAAGGTTCATCATCTAATCTTGACATACATGTAGGAGGGTCTAAAAGAACTTAGAACCAATCTGGAGAGAGCTAAAAAGGGAAAAGCTCCATTGGAAGGCTCTGATGGGAAGAAAACGAAGAACATAACTCCAGAAACGTAAAACATAAAATAAACCTTCCTCCACTTACTACAAAAAGACTGTCTCTAAAACACTTACCAGATACTAGAAGACAAAGACTGTCTCTTAAACTGTGGTTTTGTGATGTTATTAAATGCAAGCAGGTTGGAGAAGAAGATAGCTCAGAAGATGATGAAGATAGAGAAGATGGAACGAGACATGCAGACAAAGGAGGAATTGAAAACGGTGGCGCTGGGGACGTCTAAGATCAACTACCTGGATCCTAGGATCACGGTATCGTGGTGCAAACGCCATGAAGTACCCATTCAAAAGGTAAAAATTGATCTAATTAACAAGAAATTAAGAGAGAGAGAGTCCACTTTCTATATAATGGCTGGTTCATTAATGTAGATATTCAACAAGTCTCTTGTGGAGAAATTTGCGTGGGCGATGGACGTAGAACCTGACTTCACATTCTAATCTGCAGTAGCAGCAACTGATGAGTTTCTCATACAGAGCAACCAGGCTACACCACTAAACGTATTACAAAAAATTGAAATTTAATATATAAGCTGTTCCTCATTAGATTTATTTATATCAGTTCTGCTACAATTTTTTTTTTAAAAATAAATCGTAGAAAAACAAAAGTTGAATTTATTATTTATGTTATATAAAAAGTAGATGTTATCTCGATTGTGTATTTTACTAAAATAAAATCACTTTTTTACTACTTTTTATAAATATATATATATATATATATATATATATATATATCATCCTATTATATACGAATGCTTAAAGAATGAGAAAACATAATACAATTTTGTTATACTAAATATCAATTATCAACCCATAACTCAAATCATGAAATGTGAAAATAGGTTATTATTATAATTTAATTTATTTATTTTGCATTCATCAAACAAATGTGAAAAGAGGTTCACACATGTAAAAATACGCAAAAATGTAAAAATTGGCGTCAGAAAAAATAAATGGAGGTTTTTAAGTTTAAAGAGAAACGACAGGTGTCCCTTGTCACTGATATCGTCGGAAAGCCAAGATTGCCCCCAAGACAAAATTTGGGGATTGAGAGACACAGCAGAAGAGATCACTGCGTACGAATACGATTTGATCTTCTCTTCCTCGAGGACCTTCATTCCAATCTGTGAGATCTCTGCACACCTTCCCTTCAATCGGATTCTCCTCGATCGCTATTTGATTTTGTGATTCTCGTCGCAGGCAGGCAAGATTATCTCTCATGGCTTTTCTTGTGACATCTCTTATATTCGCTGTCGTCGGCATCATTGCTTCAATCTGCACTAGAATCTGTTTCAACAAAGGTCCCTCCACCAATCTGTATGTTTTTCTTTCCCCCCAATTCTTAACTAATCATTTCCCGTCGTTATCTGTTTAGTTCATCATTTGCTCAGTTTGCTAGCTTCTCCAGTATCTCAATTGAGTAGCTCCATTTTTCACATTTTGCGCTTTAGACTCGATCATTGGTACACGAGAATTGTATTCTTCTCTTTGACTTTTGCGGATTCTCTTCATTTTTTTCTGAATGTGTTCCTTCATAGGATAGTTTCTTCAATATGAACTACTTAATAGAGTCACGACTCTAATCAACTCTTGTGCTGGAATAAAAGCTGGTTTATAATTGTCTGCCTTGGTTGTTTCATCTGTGTAAACACTTCCCTACGTTTTTGCTTGGAGATATATTTCTTCGTTAGGGCAAATATTAAATCTTTGTTTCTGTTTTCATGAAACAGGCTACATCTTACTTTGGTCATCACTGCCACTGTCTGCTGTTGGATGATGTAAGTTTATGACTTTTGTAATCACTGCCACTGGTTTGCATTTCGTGTCATGGTTCATCCTCTGTTTTGTTATCCGGCCTCTCATTTTTGTCAGATTCTCTCTTGTTTGATATTGTTTCTTCGCCTTGATCAAGAGATAGATCCTTCTACGCTTTACTACTTGCTGTTGTTTTGTGGATAAAACAATGTTATATCTCGACAGTTCTAGGTGGACGTCAGTCATTTAGTTGTTCAACTTATCTGAAGTCAGTGAATTAGCTTTCATGTTTTGAGAAAGTTCCACAACTTGAACATTATTGGTCTTCTACTGTCTATTGTGCAAGTGTCCTTATTGTTATTGATTCATTCTCTTATATCACTGCATCGTTTTTGTTTCTTCGCATTGGTAGGTGGGCAATTGTTTACATTGCGCAGATGAACCCTCTTATTGTCCCTATCCTAAGCGAGGTAGAGTAGAAAACAATCTACTCAAACAAGGAACCTGTGTTCACAAACTAGGGAGCCAATGCACAAATTTGAGTTAGAGCCCTGCTGCTCTTTCTGTATCTTCTTCAAACATATTTTTTTCCCCCCTTTGTAATTCTTATCGCAGTATGGAGCAACAAAACTTTTCCTTTACTGTTAAATCTTTCGTCTCTCATTCCAATTCTTGAACAGTCTTCATATACTCAAAAGACTTCATTTATTGTTGATGAAATAAATATTCGGAAAAATATTTGCTATTTCCTATCTTCATCTCCTACCAAGGAATTTTGTGATTTTCTTATTGTTCTTGGCAAGTTCCTCTTCCTATCAAACGCCAATAATCCAAGCCTCAACCAATTTGTACTCTGGCATGGCTGTCATATTCTCCTAAAGTTTCCCTGTGGAATTCTGTTGAAATAATTGTGAGCTCCAAAACTGTTTGAGGTCTTTATATATCTCCTAAGAAAGTACAAACTTGAATCAGGACAAAATCACTCTCTTAACTACCATTACACAAAAACACTCTTTGGCCTACAATTACACCAAAACCAGAAACAACAATCTATCCTTTTTAGACAAACCCAGTTCGACCAATCCTTGTGGCTTAAGTTGAACTCGCCTGAAACAATTGTAGTGTATATTTCTTCTGCACTGCCACCTAAACACTCAGCGAATTGTAATTCTCTTTCCTCTTCAACGGTGTCGGATCGAAGCTAGTTCTACTTTGGGGATAGGGTTTTTAAAGTTTTGCCCTTCAGAGGAAGTAATCAGGGGCAGGTTTTTTGGCAGGTGGCCCTCTTGAGTCCTGCAGTTAGATATGTCAGTCTACTGATCTACTCAACGGGAATCAGAAGCGGGGAGTAAAATATTTTACTAAAAGGGTTATACCTGCTGGGCTGCATCGAACACACGGAATTCTTTATTCAGATTCTCATCGAGCTCTAGAATCGAAGCCACATTACCACATCTGGAGCATAATTGAAATAGGAGTAAATGCAAAAATCAAGCAAAAAGGAAAGAAGATACATAGACTGAAACAAACGGCTCTGAGAATTTTATTTACCTGTAACAGTAATTTGGGGCTGACCACACTGTCACAATTTGGCTATCGAACATCCATTTGTAACCCTCCATAACGAGTTGATGCGCACGGGCTATGTAGTCTATGTTGTTTGACTGGTTAAAAGCCGTGACAACACTGCCACCAAAAAGGAATCCAGCACCACGAGGACTCAATCCCCAGCCATCAACAATATCCTCAGGATCAGACCATAGGAGGTCACACATGGCACCATCATGTGGTACTTCTTGCTTCCGGTCAATTGTCCTGATCTGCCATAAATGTATGGGTTCGTCAGTTAACTCATACTAGGTGGAAAGTTCTAACTATATCAGTAGAGGAAACTCTTATTTAACCTGATCAAGAGTCATAATAGCTGGAGAGAGACCACCATGAACACAGAATATCTTGTTCTCAACAACAGCTGAAAGACTTTTGTACATAAAAAGACAGATTAAGGAATCTTTCATTTGAAAGAGAACCAAAAAACTTAGCACAAATAAAGTGGAATGCTGCTGTGCGTACCTCATGTAGTCAAAGATGTCAGTGCAGTATCTCCAGACATTGACAGAGCCGTATTTACGCAGACACTCATCATAAAATCCATAAACCTACTAAAAGCAGACTCTGTGAATAGAGTGAATATATAGACATAAAACTGAAAACTTTAATGAGACTGCACTCACCTGTGTGATTTGCCTACTTTCGTGGTTTCCTCTGATAAGAGTTATGCGGTCTGGATATCTAACCTAAGAATATCAAAGCGACCCACTTAAGTGATTCTAAAAACCATTTAGCAGAATTACATAAACCACAGGTCCACAAAAAAAGTAAAAGATAGTCCCGAGAATTACCTTGAGTGCGAGTAGAAGTAGAAATGTCTCAACTGAATAATATCCACGATCAACAAAATCTCCCATAAACAAATAGTTGGTCTTGGGGCAATCACCCCCAACTTTGAAAAGCTCCATCATGTCATAGAACTGCCCATGGATGTCACCACATAACTATTCCAAGACAAAATTCCAAGGATTAGCATTTCTTGCAAATAGTAAGCACATCAATGGTAGCTACTCTCACTTCTCAACGCTATGACTTCACTGCCCTTCAAATATTTTGACTTGTAATAATAGGAAAAACATAAATACAAGTCGTTCACTGGATCCTACGAATGACTACCATTTGACACAACATTACGAACCAAAATTTCAAAGACACGAAATCACCGCGCCCAATTTCTTCAGGTTTCTTAATTACAAGCTCGTAATTACTACTTTAAAGATAAAAGAATATCAATTCTTTCTACTTTGGAGATAAATTCTGAATCCCAGATCGAGTAGCAAGAACTTACAGTGACAGGGGCATCAACTCTTTGAACATTACTCTCTTCAACGAGGATTTCCATGGCTTTGAGGCAAAGGGCCTTCACCTCCGATTCGCTCAATGGTTCGCAGCGCTTCAGCTGCTCTATCTGCCGATCTAGGTCCGACATTTCTAACCTTTCCTCTTCTTCCCTCTTCTAATTCCTCTTCGGCCACCGGAAACGATCCTTGAATCTTATGAATCAGAAGAAATCAGCCAAACCCTCTCCACTGAAAATTCACTACTCTCGAAATGTTGTTCGTTCGTCGTCTTCTTCCCCAGGAGAGAGAGGTCTTTGCTCCTCTCCGCAGGAGTGCTTTTCCCAAACCCAGATTTCTTTTTCCCTCCTTATGTTTTAGATTCTAATTAAAACCACCCCACTTCTTTTCTGAAATTGTACATTCGCCCTCAATGTTTTAAAAACACTCTAAACCAACCCCTCTAATTTGTAAGCACACACATATAAATACAGTACAAGAGACCCAGAAGAAGATGGGCCGAGTTGGGCTTATTCACATTTAATGTTATCTCCACGCGCGTAATCACATCAGTTGAGAGATAACGGCGAAGTCTAATTCGATCGGAGCTGGAGTTGATGCTCGGCGACGATGGAGAAAAACGTCGAGAAGATGCTGAACAAAGTATCAGTCGTGTTCTTAAGCATCGGAACAGTGATAATGGTGATTATGATTCTCCAGACGCCGAAAACTTGTATTTCACCAGAAGCTCCGTCGAAACCTCATACGCATTTCCCGAGATCCACCTGCGATTCATCGCCGCGCCAGCATCTTCCTCTTGCCAAGAAGAACGCTCGAGTCTGGTCATCGAAAGCTTGGAAATCACGTCTCTCTTCCTTCTCTGATTACTTCCTTCGATTTCGCGATCTCGGATTTCTTCAAAATCACACCAAAGCTCTCTGTCTCTCCGCCGGCGCAGGGCACGCTCCGATGGCTCTTTCTCAGATCGGATTAGCTGATGTAACGGGCATTGAGTTGGTCGATTCGATTCCTCTTGTGAAAAGAGCTGATCCTCATAACCTTCCCTTTTTCGACGGTGTTTTCGATTTTGCATTCACCGCACATCTCGCTGAAGCTCTGTTTCCGTGGCGGTTCGTGGAGGAGATGGAGAGGACGGTGCGACACGGCGGGTTTTGTGTGGTTGCGGTTGATGAATGTGGCGGAGACGATGTTAGAGATATTTCTAAGTTTTTCACTAAATCGAAGGTTGTTGATGTTGCTAATGTAACTCTAGAAGGATCCAAAAGGACTAGTATACTATTCAAAGTTCAAGACTCTCCTACATAAGAGGTGTTTTATCTTGTCTTGTTCTCTTATGCCTGCCATGAACCTTAGGTCCTTTACTGGAATTTCTGAAACTGCTTCAATGTTCTCAGAGTGGAGCTAATATTCTCAAGTCTTATGTGAATTTGAGTTAATGTATTAATGACTAGCTTAATGATGTGTGTATTTGTGCAGGAGATTCAATAAATATGTGGTTTTATTTGTTCAAAAAGACCATTTTTGCTTTGAATGCTATAGAGCAACACAGTTGACTGAAGCTGCAATGTTTATTGCGAATTCGAGATAAATAAATCTCTTCGAAGTTGGCTTCTGATCTAAAAAATTCTTAGGAATCTTGGAGCTTTGGAAACAAGTAACAACTTTTGAAGAGTTTGGTGGGTGGGGTAACATGCATCTGTGTCGGAGGCTGAGGTTCTTGCTTCAATCTCTTTAGAGGTCAAATGTACTATTGGAGCTAAGCAACATATCATCGACTCGATTGGTCATTTTGTATTCAGGAAAATAATTAGTTCTGATCGGTGAATATCATGTACAAACAGATTTTTTTATTTTTTTTTCTTTTAGGACTCCTAAAGATTATGTGCATATATATTTTATTACAGTTTTAATTGTATATATTGCATTGAAATTGAAAAAGGTTGGTACAAACAGAGACTAACGCAACAAAACACCCAAGCTTTTCTATATAAGCTGCTGCAACGTGTACTTTACCATACAGATTTGGAAAAAGCAAAACAAACATAGATCTCTTAGACGATAGTCCATACTACTACCCGAAACTTCATTCACTGTAAAGGGACAAGCTTAACATGGATCGATTATTAGCCTATAAAGAGGCTCGATCGATCACTTAACATTAAGGATACCTTTAGTAGTAGGCTGTCTTGTCTTCACTGATACCAGCGTAGATCTTAGCGCAGTACTCGAACAAGCTGCCGTCGAAACACCTCCTAATTGCTTCTTTTGACAAAAACCCTTCTTCATCCCTCGCTAGCAAGTACAACAGTCCCCACTCCACTTTGCCGGCGATCCTAATACATAAAACATATGTAGGTAGACTCAAGCATTAGAATTACAGCAACACTAATACTTTTGTTTAGCACATTCATTCAATGAACTAATGCAGCAATGTACCATCCGAAAATGTCCCAAGCGTCACGATTTCCTTCTGTCATCTCCCATAGTTCTCCAAGACTCAACTTATCTGGCAAGGTTTTCGCATATTTGCTAAATATCAGCTCAAGATTCACCGGCATAAACCTGAAAGAGAATACCACATGCATCAATCATCATGTCTTTCTCTATCAATTAACCGATATTTCAAAATAACAGTCACTCACCTCCCTTCATTGTCATATGTTTGCGAGTCACTTCCATGCTTGGACTTGTGTATGTTGTGTATGTATATGGGGAAGAAAGGTGAAGGTAACCACCCCTGCATGAGCAAGACAAACACTTGACAAAATGAACATTGATCTAAAGTACAATATTCATTAAAAATATATGTGATATGTCAGATGAGGATGAGAGGTGTTACCGGAAGAGTAGCATAGCTAAGGGCCAAGTTGATAACAGCAGCTATTATAAGCGACCCAATGATATTGAAACCAAGCATTCGTAGTCCTAAGCACATGTTGAATCAACTTTTCATGTACTAGAAGATAAGATTGAAAGATCTATTATAACCTATACGTATAGACATATATACCAGAGTAGGTCTCCCAAGGGTAGATGATGCCATTATCATCGATATCAAAGAAGGCGACATGTTGCTGTAGAACACTAAGTCCGTAATTCTTATGGCCTGGGGTTCCGTACGGATGCTCTCTGTCTGGTGCTTGCAACGCTCTTGGCATATCTACGCATATCATATATATATACACATAAATACATTTACTTATGTACACACATTACCATCATATAAGTATCATTTTGCAGCATACAGCTGTCTATCTTTAAGATCATCAACATCAAATACATGCATATATAGACACACACATGAATTGCATTCAAAAGTTTTGAGGTTTGGTAAGTCCAAAACGGTTTCTTTAGTTCAACCAAATATATACATACGAATTGACAAGAAATTAGGATAGAAGTGGAAGTAAAGAAAAAAAAGGTGTTACAAGGTTTAGGAAGTCTATCATCCAAGTCAACACGAGCACGGCGATGGTAAGTGACCGGGGCGTAAGGAGCCACCGTAGCCATTGCGTCTCTCTCCATCATCTCACTCTTCGTACCCATCTCTCTCTCTCTCTAGACTGAGTGCAATGTATGTGTGTGTTTTAGAGTGAAGAGTAATGAGGTGGTCATAATAAGAACTTGTTTGATACTGATTGATGTGCGTGGCGGACATGCACGCGCCGACGAAAGCAGTGATTGACATCTCTTTTCTTGTCTTTGACGCACCTCTCTCCTCTCTTCCTCTGTCTTACACTTGACATGATTCTGAAGACACGTTTGCTTCCATGTTTCATCACTGTTTATTATTTTCTTGTCTGCCCGCTAAATCAGTAATCTCAACGCACACAATGTATCGGGCCTCTTGTGCGCTTTTTGTAAAGGCCCAACTTCGAGTACTAAGAGCAACTCCAACGAAGAGAACCCATCATTGGTTCTCACAAATTTTTTAATTATAATTTTTGTATGTTAACCTCTTTCAATTTTTTTAAAAGTTTGTTCCTCCAACAATAGAATTCTCTGGTTGGGTGTGTGTTTTTTTTAAATGGTGTCCCTCCTAGTTGAAGTGTGAGCCATGTCCTCAATTCCATTGTTTACTCCTTGGGTTCGGAGAAATCCAGCTACAAAAACAGTGTCGTGGTCGAGCTGGAGCATCTCGCCACGAAGATCTTGAGTCCGGCTTGGTTTGATTCATGGCCATCCATGGCTTCTGTCGATTTGAGACCAAATTCTCTCCCGATTTGGAGAAATTGTATGTGAGAGAGAGATTAAAAGAGAAAGAAGTGTTTGTTCTGCAAAAGAAAAAAAAATCAAAGAGAAGAGAGAGAACTCGAGAGTGTTTTTTTTTTCTTTCATCATTTTATTTCTACCAATGAGAAACGAACACATCACACACTATCTCAGGTTCTCTAACCTCTCACCAGAGAACCGGTTCTGTCTTAAATAATGATTTTTGATTTAATTTTATGCATTTAAATCCAGAGAACTCCACAACAGAATCTCCGATGGAGATAGTCTAACACCACCCCCTACTTTAGTGCGTGTTCTATACTCGCTCTCTATGAAGAGAGACCAAAAGAAAAGATTTCGAGCACTGGTCTTTGGACTATCTATATACACGAAGTTTCAGGAAAATTTTCATAATGTATTAAGAAACCTTCACACAATATCTTTTGTACACGAAGTCTGAGCATGAAAAGTTAATACGTAAACCCATGATGTGACTGTGAAAAGTTAATAACCAAAGACACGCACACACATCAACCCAAGTTTCATAGATTAGATATAATACTCAATGACCGGCTGATGGATTTGTTAGCAACTCCAGTGACTTCTTCAGATGTTCTACAGCAGTCGAGACTTCATCGAAAGCCAAAGCTCCCACAGCGAATCTAGCAGCCTTGTGTGCCTCTGCAATCTTCTCAGGCCCTGGCTGGTAGCTGCTGTCATAATGGTACTTCTGAGCTGGACTTGGTGCAGGATTTAGAACCGGAGCACTATTGATACCCCCATTTGAAGAGTAAGGCGGAGGAGGAGGAGCAGAGGAGAAGCTTGTGGAAGAAGGAGCAGGTGCGGAATGCGGGGAAGAATAGTACTGTTCTGGGTTTTGGTAGTGAGAGGGGTAGTGCGGAGGAGTGGCTGGGAGGCTGCTTTCACTAAAACTAGGATATGACTGGAAATTAGGGAGAGAATTTGGAGAAGTCTCATGAGATGGGTAGTTTTGTGGTGGCGGCATGTGCTGGGGAGGGTCTTGGTGATATGGTTGATGGTTGAAAGGATGCGGGTAAGGGGAGTCTGATGGTCCAGTGGAAGGAGGGCGGAGATCGTTGGAAGGGTAAGAAGACGGTGGTGGAGGCGGCACATCTGTGGGGTAATCGTTGTTAGGAGTGTCATGAAACCTGGGAGGTAGAGGGTGTTGTGGTACTTCAGGGAAGTGATGATGGCTAGAGTCATCATTTGAGTCATGGTACGGATCAGGCTCTGTTTTATGATGACTTGTTATGTTGGTAGCACTGGCATCGAGATCCTGTAGATAATTAACATAGACATAAGCTAAATTAATTAACTTGATGCAGTGTTTATATCTTACAAGTTGTCGAAGAAAATTATGTTTTATCATAGTGTTACGACAGTTGATAAAGCAAGGACCTAGAAGTAGACAGGTGGGTGCAGATATGTGGGTCTCTAGCTAGATGAGATGATCAGTGAGATGCAAGTTCCATAAACATTTGCGTGCGCACCACATGCTTTGATTATATCAGACAGAATACACGGTAGGCCAATATCTAGATATTCCCAAACCATAAACTGAGAAACTTACATAGGAGCCACTAGGACCACTTGATGGGATGGATTCTTCACTGTCATTGTCAACAGGGTCACCTGGAGTGGGCTTCCTTCCTTCTTTAATGGCTTTCCTTATGTCAGCAGCCTTCCAAATAGCATACTTTTGTTTCTGTTCTATCTGTCAATGGGAACCATTACATATAAGTACATCAATCACCTAACACAGCTGCCTCTTAACTTAAGGTGCGAGGTGTTGATTTGAAATGTTAACTGTAAAGTAACTGAAAAAGTAGGAACTCACGTCAGGAGGTACCGGGCCAAACTGACTCAGAATTTCAAAGAAGATGCTTGCAGCATAAAAGGTTTTGGCTGTGCCCCTGTCACAAAAACAACAAGAGTTAAATTTAGAAAATCCATCACAAGCTTCTGTAAAGGTTACTGAATGTGGATGTTAACAACTACTAAAATAAGGGGTAGTAATTGAACTAATATCAGTATCAACTCATAATTAACAACACGTCAAGGCTGGAGATACAGGTAATTTGGAAAAGCAGAACGGCTGGAAGATAACAGGTCGTAATAAGCCTTGGAAGCATCCAGCTAATTACTTGACCGGTGATCTTACGTTCTATATATATTTGATTTCAATAAACAGATATATTACTATGACGTGAAAGTCACCATCAAATGATGTAAGAGGAAGGTACCACCTAACGATATGTCAAGGTATCACCTAACGATATGTCAAGGTATCACCTAACGATATGTCTGCCGGATTTGCATACTTATTAGTTATGTATGTACTTATAAGCAATTTCCAGTATTGGCAAATACACTAATACTAGACATAGAATGAATCTACGGAAACAGGATATTTCGACTCATTGAAATAGTGTTGAAGGTGGCCCTAACATTAGTAGAAACTTACCATGGTCACATGCCATTCAATATGATAATGAAAACATAAGACAGCCAAAAACTTACAAGTCAGCTCTTCCTGCACGATCCTGCTTGTCGGCCTTTGCAAAGACATTTAGTGCAAACCCCTCCACATGCATATTGTCATCTGGGGACAGATTCAATGATTTCTTATCCTGAATCATCACCACAAAAAAAAAAAATGAAACTAGTCAAGAAATTGACTCATTAAATCTGTCACAATATGATCATAGACGCTACATTATATGAAAAGGTGGATTATCATTGGAGGCGATAAATCCAAGACTGAACTATTTCACCATCACATACAGAAAAAGAAAACCTAGTATAGAACATAAAAATTGGCCAGAAAAATAGGGAGAGCAACAAATTACAAAACCCCACCATAAGCCTGAGTACCATGTATAAGTGTTCTTGCTTCACATGCGTTATCCCAATAACATGAACCAACCTAAGCTAAGTTTAGATTAAAGCCTCCGTAGCAAACAAAAACATAAATAAACTCTCCAGGCTTGTGACAACATATAATGATCAAAATGACTCAAATCACTAAAAACAATCCTTAACTCCTAAGATAGACAGATGAAATAAATCAGACAAACTCAAAACTAAGAACTGAAAGGTAATACCTTTTCCAGTTGATTAATGAGGGACATGAGAATCGAATTGGTGGTCTTAGTTCTCTCGCTCTGCGGAATCTTCAATCCTCGCTCCATGGCATATAGCCGGCCTAATCACCACACCAATAAATTGCGATTAGAAAAACAAGTCTAGTTAAAATATCAAAAAATACTTGAACAGCTAGATCATAATAATCATCGCAGAACTCGATCATCTGGGTTTTTATTCTAGGTTACATATGGATTAAGAGAAAACCACAACGCACAGTAGTAAGCGACAAGTGGTTCATGCTTCTGCAACTCGTCAGCTCGTTGCAAGTAAGGCAGAAGAGTCTTCGCTGGTTCGTTTGGGTTCGACATAGATTCTCTCTTCTCGAGCTTCGTAGCTTTTCTCCGATTGTTAAATGTCTTAATGAAGAAGACACTTGAATAAATTTTCCTAATTTTTATCAAGGAACGCGCTTCTGATTCGGACAAATTCTGATTCTGATTAACTAGAAACGACGTCGCAGGGCCTGTAAAGTCCTAAACCTTCTTGGAAAACAACCCTCGAAGTTTTCTAATATTCACATTTTTTCACAACCATTATTAATTTATTCAATTTACACCCAAACAATTTTGGTATTTTTCGATTTTGCCCACATATATAATCATAAAACTTAACTCGGATAGAATCCTGTATCTCCTTCACCAAGCTGGTCACTTCACATTAAGTCCATGCTACCCAAAGCTTAACTACGAAATTTCTGAAAATAACTGAGTCAATGAATACAGAGACATAGACATCTATGTAACATTCTACTCTCAACGTCTTGTCTTGTTTCTAACTGTCTGTTTCTTAGACATTAGTCACTCCCAATTAGCAACTAACAAAAGTGTCAGTAAGCATTCCAACTCTTTTTCTTTACTATTGTCACTGTGAAGCCATAACTGGGTCAGCACCAGAAACTGGACATGCCGCATCTTCTTTCGTGATGGCTACAAGGTTCGAAGGAGAAGCTATCTTGTTCAGACTGTCTCTCTTGGACTTGCTTCCGTTCTGGCTTGAGTTCATAGATAAACGCCTGATAGGAGTTTCGTTGAGACCTCCTCCGTTAGCTCGTGTTCCCACTGGTTTCTTGGCACTGATGGGTCTTGCAGGGCTTGGTTTAGAACCAAAGGCCGAGTCTTGATCTGTGTGTGGCTGTTCTTGCTGCTTTTTATGTTCCTGATGATAAAAAGGCAAGGTTAGTTTAAACGAAATTAGATTCAACAAGAAGATTTGTCACAGGATGCAAAAAAATAAATTACTTTCAGCCTCCGCTTCTCATCTTCTCGTTCTTGCCTCAGCATAGTGTATTCATCTAGCATGGCGAGCAGAGGAACGCCATCATACTCAAAAGACATACTGTTATCCTCTTCCCATGCCCGGGTTTTAGCAACCAATGTGTCAACCATTGCTTGCACAAACAACACATGATATATCCATCAGTCTCAGTTTAGTTTTATGTGTACAGATAAGGGCGAATTTCAGAAGTTACCGGTAATCTTGCTGACCAGAATCCGGGCTTTCTCAGCTCTCTTGAGATTCAAATGCGCACCTCGGCTTGCGCTATACCTGTTCTGATCCTGTTATTCAAGAACAAAATCATCACACAAAACCTTGTGTTCTTTAATAATGTATTCATTAACATTTCCGAATTTAACATACACGGTTGTAGTCCTCAAGCCAGCTCTCTTCCTCACAAGCCGACATCCATTTCTCAACTCGGTCCAATATTTCTTTTCTGCTAAACGCTTCTTCCTTGGCCTTTGCGATCTGGCTATCCATGTCAGCCAGTAGCTCAGAGGGTTCAGTATTTCCAGCATCAATCAACGACATGATCCTCTCACGAACAACCTCTGGTTTTATTTCGATATGAGCTCGAGCATATATCTCCTCAAGCTCGGTTTGCTTCTTGAATGCAATTTCTTTCATTCTGCTAGATTTCAGTTGGTCAAGCCTATCCACTTCCACCTCAGCCTTCAAGATTTCACAGGATTTGTTTAAAAAGAGTTACTTATCATATTCATTGACCGATACATTATGATTTTTTTAACAATACCTGCTCAATTAGATCAAGTGCTAGAGCACCAGAGACAGTCACTTCATGAACTGAAGCTGAAATGTTACATGTAACATGGTCAAAAAGCTCCCTTTCCTCATCAGGAGTATCCATCAGATTCCACAGATCAGTTAGCTGAGTAGCTAGCTCTTGAAGCTGCACATACCAAGATTCGTTATTGAAATCTATATACAAGAGTT
This sequence comes from Capsella rubella, assembly GCF_000375325.1. Taxonomy (NCBI): domain Eukaryota; kingdom Viridiplantae; phylum Streptophyta; class Magnoliopsida; order Brassicales; family Brassicaceae; genus Capsella; species Capsella rubella. Next base: position 5,297,043 of record NW_006238917.1, on the reverse strand, counting down.
TCAGAACTTTCGGCACAGCTTATCAGACTTAAAATTCATCCATCAGTTTGATATTCAAAAGTTACTAAAAGGGATTTCAACATATGTCCAGCCTAACTGACCATGCTCCTGCCAGAGATATTTTGACTACCTTTTTAAGTCTTTGCATCTTATCTTCCTTAAGTGTCAAGACAGTCTTAGCCAACCTGGCAAGTGTTTCATTGCTAATGCTCTTGGTTTGAGCATTATTTGCCTCATCTAAGCTCGGATGAACTTCAGTGACAGTGCTTAAGAAATCTAAACCAAGGACGGCACATAGGTCATGCACCGTGCTCACAAACTCGAGCACCTTCTGTAACCTATCACTCTGCCCAAACACAAAGCAGATTTAGTTCTGACCTGAAAGAAAATAGCCCACACATCACCATGTCCAAACTAAGAAATTTACCTTCTCCTTCTGGAGCTCTTGGAGTTTCCTCTTGAAGTCATCTAATCTCTTCAGAGACAAGTCAGACTCGTCAACCACATGCGGCCCATTATTCAAACCGCCGGCGATCTCTTCACATATCTTCTGAATTTGTGATTGTACATCAGAAAACGCCCGGACCCTTTCCTCTTTCTGTTGCCAAAGTTGTTCAAGAGCAGGTGCTATTGCAGAAAGTTGTTCTTTGATCGTCCCTGCACTCTTATCTGGCTGCAATAGAGACAAAGCCATTGAATCACCCTGTAATCACCTAATAATCTCATTCCACTTGTAGACGCGAGATTACTTACAATATCAATATAGCTTTTTTCCCCCAGAGAAGTAGTGAGATTGGAAAGCTCAACAGTGGCATCAGACAAGGTCTGAAGAAGCTCTGCACGAGATTTAGCAGCCTGCTCAACCTTCTTTTTGTAAACATTAAGACACTCTTCCTCAATCTGAAGAAGCAGTTTGTCTCGTTCCTCATCACTCTCACCAACTTCGTCCCAGATTTCCTATAAAGAAAAGTGTGTCCACTGAGTTTGTGGAACCATACTACAAAGGCTAAGATGTGTTGTGTGGGTGGGTTGCAAAAATTACCTGCAACTTCTGTAGTAAGGTGCCACAAGTGATTTCTCCAATAAGAGGATTTTCAGCTTCCGTGACTGCCATTCTTGTGAAATCAGAAGGTTTCCTGCAAAATAAGAGAAACACCGAACCATTTTGGTGAAGATCCTAAAAGAAACCAAAGTTATGGGAAACCCGATTGAAACAGAAACAGCATTTGAACCTCAGAACAAAACCCTTAAGCAAACGACCCAAAATGCAAGAATACTGAAGCTCTTTAACTAAAAAAAAAGTTGCAATCTTTAACGGAAACCTGATCCAACCAGAAACAGCATTTTGAACTCAGAAGTCAGAACAAAATCCATTACGGTAAGACCCAAAATGCAAGAACAGTGAAGCTCTTAAAGAAAGAAAGAAAAAAAGCATTATAAGATGAAACTAAAGCAAAGACGAGAAGAAGTTCAGAGAAATCGAACAGCATTGCTGCATTGGTGATAAAAACAAAGCAAAAAGAACTCAACAGTCAAAAGGAAGTAGAAGAAGCAATGCACTGAAACAAATCGAATCCAGCAGTAGAAGATGGCTTTCTTACCGAAATCGATATTGAATCCTAGTGCTTTATCTTCTTCTCTTTTAGATCTGAAGCTCTCCGATGAACAGTCACTGTGAGGGTGAGAGAGAAAGAGAGAGAGAGAGCATAGGAAACAGAGAAATCTCTCTAAAAACTATGGTTATGGAGGTTGGGAAACGGGAGAAATGGGTCCCACTTTACGGAACTCAATAATTAATGACCAAAAAAACAACAACAAAAAGGTGAGACCCTCGTTGACTCACCATGTTCATGTCGTCGTTAAGGGCCTTTTATTGGGCTTTATAAGTAAACAATCCGGCCCATATAAAATAATGATACGTGTCGTTCATCCCGGGTTTGAACGTGAGTGCGACATGAATAGTTTTATTTGTATTTTGGTTATCTTCTAATTCGGCCTCACCGCTAATAAAAAAGTGCTCATCCACCACCTTCCTCCTCCCTTCTCCTTCTTCCCTCCCTCGCCTCCTTTGAGATTCTTCACTTTGCATTTTTTTTCAATCATCTATCATCCCGCCACATTTTTCCCATTAATCCTAAAGCTTCATTCTCCGTAAGTTCATTCCTTCTCTTTCATTTGTAACTCTTTAGTCGATTTGTTTCTTACAACCGAATCTGTGGGTATGTTTATTTTACATGTAAATGTTTTTTTGAATATGATCCATCTCGTTGTGCTTTTGATACGTCATGTAGGTTTCTAGGCTTTACACCTTCAATCTATATCCTCTGTTAATGCTTGTATTACAAGCAATCTCTTGTGAATATTTACAATGTATAAAGCTCGACTTATGGTTGACATTTTGATATTACAGATCAGACAGAAGAAACCCAGATATCATCATGGTTAACTAAATTTGAAGAACCATTAATCCAGGAACTGAGAGCACTGATCTTAGGGGATCTCGATGGCAATGGAGAAAGATCTCAATCCGCATTCTCCACGAATTAGAAAGCTAAGGGAGAATAGTCATCCTAATACATCGACTTCACGTATGTGTAATAATAATCAAAGAGATAACCATTATCAAAACATTCTCAATTCACCAAGGGATTACAATTACGCTCCTAGCTCTCCCACCGCCCGCACTCGCCACCGCAGGCGATCAAGCGAGGTATAACGCTCTTTTTTCTGTTGAATGTGTTATAAGATTCTTGAACTGAGATTTTATTGTCTTTTTCTCAACATTCAGAATCTATCTGAGGTGAGCAGAAGCAATGTAAGCAGAGTAAGCAACCTGTTACTTGGTGATAAGAACAAGTACAAATCAATGTGGATAAGGACATGCTCATCTCTCTGGATGCTTGGTGGAGTTATGTTTATAATCTACATGGGTCATCTCTACATCTGGGCGATGGTTGTGGCTATACAGATCTTCATGGCCAGAGAGCTCTTCTTTCTACTCAGAAGAGTTCACGAAGAGCGTCGCTTGCCTGGTTTCAGGCTCTTGAATTGGCATTTCTTCTTCACGGCTATGTTGTTTGTTTATGGACGCATGCTCCAACAGCAGCTTGTGAACACTGTTTCTTCGGACAGATTCATCTACAAGCTTGTGAGTGGTCTTATCAAGTACCAGATGGTTATTTGGTACTTCTTGTACATTGCAGGTTTGTGTTGCTCTTTCTTCTTCTTCTTCACCAACCTCACTCATCACTTTCTGGATACGTTAAGAGTTTAATTTTCATTCAGGTTTCATATGGTTTATCCTTACATTAAAGAAGAAGATGTATAGGTATCAGTTTGGGCAATACGCTTGGACGCATATGATCCTTATCGTTGTGCTTGCTCAATCTTCTTTCATCGTTGCCAATATATTTGAAGGGATCTTCTGGTAATAATGGATTCAAATGAAACATGTCCTTTACCTATGGGTTCTAGCTTGGTGTTTAAAATGGATCAATATGCAGGTTTCTTCTGCCTGCAGCGCTTATTGCTATGAACGATGTAGCTGCTTATTTCTTCGGTTTCTATTTCGGGAAAACTCCACTGATCAAGTTGTCTCCAAAGAAAACATGGGAAGGTTTCATCGGAGCATCAGTGGCAACCATTATCTCCGCATTTTTTGTAATATACTCATCTTCAATCATTTGATCCATTTATTTATAGCCATTTCTTTTTGTCTCAAGACTGATAGATTATCTGTGCTTCTGACAACAGTTTGCAAATGTCTTAGGCCAGTTCCAATGGCTTACATGTCCAAGGAAGGTAACAAAAATTAAATCTCCATTGCGATGTTTTCTTCTTGGCCTTTACTTCATCGCTATGTTGCATCTTTTGCAGGACTTATCAACTGGTTGGCTTCATTGTGATCCAGGCCCTCTCTTCAGGCCAGAGTATTATCCATTGCCCTTTTGGATTGCTCCATTTGTAAGCAATTAGTTACCTTCTCATGAAAATCAGGCAGCGATGTTGTCTTGTACTGTATAAGTCTTTGTTTTGAAACTGAGCACTGTTACTTAACAGTCTCCATGGAAAGAGATCTCGATTCTGCCTGTCCAGTGGCATGCTTTCTCTCTCGGTTTATTCGCATCTGCTATAGCACCTTTTGGTGGTTTCTTCGCAAGCGGTTTCAAAAGAGCTTTTAAGATCAAGGTTAGACATTTTCAAACATTAAAAGGTTGTGTTTCCATGAGTCTAAGAACAAATCTTAACTTCGTTTTGTTGCTTTGACAGGATTTCGGAGACAGCATACCAGGACATGGAGGATTTACTGATAGAATGGATTGCCAAGTAAGAGCCACTATAAGATCAGACAGATGAAATATTGTATTTTTCATAGTTTTAACCAAATTTTGCTGCCTAAACAGAATGTTATGGCGTTTTTCGCATACATCTACATCCATTCGTTCATTGTTAATCAGTACAGTGTCGAGATGATCCTAGACCAGGTTAGAATCATAATTCACTTAAAAGTTACGTAGTGGCTTTTTAAATATTTGATTGTATTATACCTGCAGATATCGAGGGGTCTGGGAGACGAGGAGCAGAAAATGCTTTATGTAAAGCTCGGAGACATTCTTCAACATAAGTTACAGGGAAGGTTTTAAGAATGAGATGCAAGTTTTGTGACTCTGTTTTCAGCATCTTTCCCCCTGGTTAGTTTCTGGTTGTATCAGACCATGTAAAACCATAATTTGTATCTGATTAAATTAATCAAAAAGGAGACTTGGTCAGTGTGAACCTCGAAAATCTGTAAAATGGTATTTTCCCATGCAATTAATGCTTCAGGGAGATAGAGAAAACAGACACAGAAGCAGGATATCTCCTGCAAATGCCATGTCCAGCAACTTATGCGAGATCTTGTTCATCTAATGAATAACCAAACCACAAGAGAAAACTATGACTCAAAGACTCAAGAAGATGTTAATGAGTTACTCGAAACATTGAAACATAGAACCATAGCAAAATTTATGAAAACCAGCTAACTTTTTCTTAAGCATCAGACTCTTTCTTCTCTTCTTCGTTTTCTCCTCCTTGTGTAACACCAACCTCAGCTGGTCTTATAACTCGATCATACAGTGTGTATCCAGACTGCACGTATATAGACATCCATCGTTACTAATTGGTATTTAAGGACTGTACAATATGGAATAATGAGAGACAAAGAATTGAGCAAACTTAATATATTTACCTTCAAGACATGAGCTACTGTGCCTTCTGGCTTAGAAGCATCAGGGACTTGGAACACTGCGTTATGTCTGTTTGGATCAAACGGCTCGTTTAAAGGATCATACTTCTCCATACCAAATTTCTTAAATACCTGCAGCAGCACAAAAATTATCAGGTTCTATCGACATTGCTTACTTAAGGTCTTATAACTACATTTGTCAATATTTACCTCCGCTAGCTGTTTCTCAGTCATTTCCACTCCTTCTAAAAGGGTCTTTAATAATGGAGCAGCTCCAGCCGAATCATTTGAAGTGTCAAGCTTTGAGAAGCTTTCTTTGACAACCGAAGAAGCTCTTCCAAGATTATCCGCCACATCCAAAAGGCTCTTTGCAAAATTCTGCATACATATATATTTTAAGCAAAATACTATAAGAAGGAAAAGCTGCAAACCAAGTTGTTGTAGTAGACTAACCTGTACGGCATACTTTTTGGTGTTTTCAGCATCACGTCTTGTTCTGTCCATGACATTCTCCATTTCAGCGTAAGTACGAAGAACTTTATCTTTCATTTTCTTAATCTCTTCTTCCTTTTGAGACAGTAGCTCTTCCTTCTCAGCTACAAGCTTCACCAAATCATCCACTGACAACTCATCATCACTCTCAGAATCTGATTCAGAAGATGCAGCTCGTTTAGCACCTTTCCGCTTTCTTTCTGCAGAATCAGTCACAGAATCTTTCGATCCAGAGTCAACTCCTGATTCATTTGCCTCAGCAGTAGCTTTCTCTTCACTTGTGTTCGAGACCTCAGTGTTGCTTTTCTTCTCATCTGATTCAGGCGAGGTTGAGGAAGAAAAAGAGAAATTTTGTAGTGAAATTGAATCCAGAGACACCTGGGCTGGAACGAGCTGCCCCCATAAACGATGCAAAATGGATTAATCTCAGTCAAATGAATCAAAGCAAACAAAAAAACTGTAGAAATCTAAGGCGGAAATGAAAGAGCATCCACTCATATACACATACATCTGACAATTCAAACACATGGGATCAAGGAAATATTATCAAAACACAGCTATCATTTCTAAAAACTCTGAATTGAGGTCAGATTGAGGAAACCCTTAAACCCTAGCAAAACCCTGAATCTAAATCCCGCACGGATAATGATAAAATTTGAGTCAAAATCAAACCTTGTGTGAGTAGTCGTGAACGAGGGAGTGATACCGACTCGAGAAGATAGGAGTCTGGTTCCTCGTCTGATGAGCGACGGCGGGGAGAGAGGATGAACGCAAACCCGCGCTGCGGGAAACTCGCGACAAAATTCTCGAAACCAACATCACGGGGATCAACAGAGGGACAAGCAGAGATCAAGACGAGAAGAGAAGAGAAAAAGAATGAATCAAAATCTAATTGTTGCAGAGAGACACACACACTCGTGCGCTTCGTGGAGTTGAGAATTACTCAATTCTTTCTCTCTTTGGGTTTTTCTTTTAGCGATTTTACGTAGTTACCCTTACCGATGCACGAGCGGTGGCTGAGGCTTACTGATTTAATCCGGCGAGTCTGTGAGGGTATTATAGTCAATATAACAACTTGGGCAGCTAATTTGAGAAGCCTCTAGAAAGAACCAACCAAACATAATCACTTGTACTTTTTTTTGGGACAGACATAACATAAGCATTATAGTCCATCCATCTCCTGGGCCTGATTGGTACAGTCCAACTAATCAGAACAAGCACGCACGCACATGTATGTGTGTTTCTCATTTACTCCGTATAGAGTAGGATCACACTATTAGTTGCAATAGTAGTGATAAATTCTAATCAAATTACATAGGTTGTGTAGATTTGACTTCATTTGGATGGGAGAATGTGAAAATTTATGTTCAACTACTTAGCAATAATTCAACAACTATAAATGACCCCTTAATTGCTAATATAAGCCTATTACATTTGTTTTGCTTGTACTTTTATTTTAATTCATAACGCAAACCTGTTTTAGTATACACCTGTCAGTTGGAAGCTAGCCCACATCTAGCTTTTCAAGAGACAAAAAAAAACAAACGAAAAAAGTTTGAACAATAAATATGATCATTAGTTGAGACTAAAAAAACCAAAGTTACTTTTATCGGCAATGTCACATTTGACGCATGAGAGACACTTTCTTGGCGTTACTTGTTATTGTCTTGTCGTTGCACCAACCAAAACTGTGGTTGAACTAAAAAAGAAGCCCCAAGACGTGCGACACAGTTTACGAACTATCTCAAATTTAATCAAGTGAAGAAAACTCCTTTGTAGCTTCCGAGATTTAAAGCATTGCTTGACTGAAGACCAAACAAAGAGACAAGAACAGAGAGTAGAGAGGTTTGTGCGTGAACCCGGTAAAAAAGGATGATGCGTTACACATATCTGAAGCTTGCAAGAGTATGAATCCTTCTTCCTTTTATGTAAAACCTGGCTTGTCTCCTTTTTTAAGTAGCTATAAATACGGCTCTCTGCTGAAAAATTAATCTCAAATCATTTTCGGCTCATTACTCACCTCAACTACCTCTCTGTGGCCAAAAATAACACAGAGAGACAATTCAGACTAAGGAGTATTTAATAAGGCATCATCTAACAAAGGGCCTAGCCTAATAACTACTACACAAGCGAAATTTGTTTCAGGTTCGATACAAGATACCTCTCTTCCTCCAACTTTAAATGCTTTGGTCCTATTGTTTCTTCCCAAATCAACCGTGTGAGGTTCTTGTTTTGCAGAAGCAAACTTGTGTAAAGCATGCTGCGAAATAGAGTTCTTGCGTTCTTGTTTCTAGCAGCTCAGCTCTTGGTGATGATACCTGAAACGGCAGCGAAAGTTTCTGCGCTTATCGTGTTTGGGGACTCCACTGTGGATTCAGGCAACAACAACCAGATTTCTACAGTTCTAAAGAGTAATTTCCTGCCGTATGGCCGGGATTACTTTGATGGGAAAGCAACTGGGAGATTCTCAAATGGTCGGATTGCACCAGATTTCATTTCTGAAGGTTTGGGACTCAAGAACGCAGTCCCTGCATACCTAGATCCAGTATACAGCATCGCAGACTTTGCCACTGGTGTCTGTTTCGCTTCAGCTGGAACCGGCTTAGACAATGCAACCTCTTCTGTCTTAGTAAGTCAACCATACTTGTATATCCTAGTAGTAGTACATTACTGTAGTGAATTGTAGATTTCATATAGTCCTAGTTAAACCAAATCTGACATGGTTTTTTTTGAAATGTGTAAGTCTGTGATGCCGCTTTGGAAGGAAATGGAGTACTACAAAGAATACCAGACCAGGCTAAGAAGCTACTTGGGTGAAGAGAAAGCTAATGAGATTATTAAGGAATCACTATACCTGATTAGTATCGGAACCAACGATTTCCTGGAGAATTACTATCTTCTTCCCCGCAAGCTGCGGAAGTACTCTGTGAGTGAGTACCAAAACTTCCTGATAGGAATTGCAGGAGATTTCCTGACAGATATTTACAGACTCGGAGCTCGGAAGATGTCTCTGTCAGGACTCTCTCCTTTTGGATGCTTGCCCTTGGAAAGAACAACTCAGCTCTTTTATGGAAGCCAATGCATCGAAGAATACAACATTGTGGCTAGAGATTTCAACACCAAGATGAATGAAAAAGTCTCCGAGTTGAACCTTGAACTGGACGGACTCCAGCTTGTGTTTTCAAATCCGTATGATCTGGTTTCAGATATCCTAAACCATCCTGAAGCATTTGGTTAGTAACAAAATTTCTCTAACAAAAAAAAAAAGCGTTTTTTCCAGGAATAGTCATGCAAAGACTCTCAAATCAAGAATTCTTCTGAGATAATATTCCTATAATTGCATTGCAGGTTTTCAAAATGTAAGGAGTGCATGCTGCGGAACAGGATACTATGAGATGAGCTACTTGTGTGATAACATGAACCCATTCACATGTTCTGATGCAAGCAAATATGTATTTTGGGACTCATTTCATCCAACAGAGAAGACAAACGAAATAGTAGCAAGCCATGTTCTCAAGTACGACTTATCTCGGTTTCAGTGATAAACAAGAAAGTTCCATACCTGATACCGCAAGCACAATATTTAACATACTATATACTACATTCTTTCTTCCAAAGTATAATTTTTTTCTTTCAGTAAGTTACTTGATATCAGTCAAAATCAAGCTTCCAGAGTGTTGTAAAAGAACCATTTTTCTTACTTTATGATCATGTAACTACTTGAAGATGCTGCTGTGATTGTTATAAAGATGAATTAGATGAAACTGTTGAAAGAAAAAAACAATGCAGAAATGGAATTGACTTATGATGCTAGAAACCAAAAACACTGACATTTCAATGTATTCCACAATCAAGAGTATATCTATTGGTTTTACCATCTGATTACAGAAGAAAGAATCATTTCAAAACATTTTGGTGAACAAGTTCATTAGAATATCTCAGTTTCAGTGGTAAATAAAAGTGACAAATCACACAACAACCAGAAGTGAAACCAAGTTGTGCAATCCGGTTCGGTTTGGCAAATCGTTTTAATCCAAAAAAAACCAAAGAAAAACTCGATTATTCCTTAACCGGCGGTTAAGAGTTTTTATTATTTTCACTCGCCTTTCTCTTGAGAATTCTCAGTTCTCTCAAACACTCACAGCACTATGTCCTTGTAGGGTTTAGGGTTTATGATTCAACAATTTCTGAGACAGAGTTTGGGAACGAACCCAAATCAAGCTGAAGTAAAGTTGATTGGATGCGGTGGTCGATCGCGACTGCGATTGCTTCAACGGCTAAGGGGTTTCTTCATCTTCATCGGCATTTGCTGAAGAACAGTGATCCTGGGTTTGCTCTTGCTCCGTCGCTGAGACTTTGCGGTTTCCGTCTCTGGGTACGAGCTTATTCTGGTGCTAATACTGATTATAAAGTGGTATTGAGAAGTGGGCTTCACAATCTTGACTGCGAAGATGCGTTTAATTTGTTCGTGCTCATGGTTGAGTCTTACCCCCTTCCTTCCATTGTTGAATTCAATAAAGTATTGACTGCTATTGCCAAGATGAAGAGGTACGATGTTGTCATTACTCTCTGGAATTGTGTTGAGAATACTGAAAACTTGGAAATTTCCCCTGATCTTTATACCTGCAACATTCTGGTGAATTGTTTCTGCCGCTGCTTACAACCCTCTTTGGCTTTATCTTACCTTGGGAAGATGATGAAACTTGGTATTGAGCCTGACATTGTAACGGCTAGCTCGCTGGTCAATGGATTCTGTCTGGGGAATAGTATTAGAGACGCTGTTTATGTGGCCGAGCAAATGGAGCGAATGGGAGTTAATAACGATGTAGTTGTCTACACCATACTCATTGATACTCTTTGCAAATTGAGGCTTGTGGATAGAGCGCTGGAGCTTTTCAAACGTATGAAAAACAGAGGAATTGGACCCAATGTTGTTACCTACAGCTCTCTCATTACTGGCCTTTGTAATGCCGGTAGATTGACTGACGCCGAGGGACTACTGCTCGAAATGAACTCCGGAAAAGTCAACCCTAATGTGTTCACTTTCAGTGCATTAATCCATGCTTATGGGAAACGTGAGAAGCCTTCCAAGGTTGATGGTGTGTGCGACAAGATGGTCCAAATGTCTATAGATCCTAATGTTTTCACTTACAGTTCACTTATCTATGGGCGTTGCAAGGAAGGTCGGGTAGATGAGGCCAGAAAATTGCTCGACACGATGAGAAGCAATGGGTGCTCCCCTAATGTAGTCACTTACAGTACTCTTGCAAATGGATTTTTCAAGTCGGCGAGGCTACGTGATGGGATTAACATTTTATATGAGATGTCTCAAAGAGGCGTGGCCGAAAACACAGTCTCTTGCAACACTCTTATCCAGGGTTATTTTCAAGCGGGTGAGATAGATCTTGCTCTGGGCGTTTTTGGAACAATGGCTTCTAATGGTCTGCCTCCCAATATTAGGAGCTACAACATTGTGTTAGCTGGTTTATTTGCTAATGGGGAGGCAAGGAAAGCATTGAAAAGATTCGAACATATGCAAAAGAGTAGAAATGATCTTGATATTATCACATATACTATCATGATTCATGGGATGTGCAAGGCTTGTATGGTGGAAGAAGCATATGATTTGTTCTGTAAGCTCAAGTTCAAAGGAGTTGAGCCTGATTGTGCAGCATACACGACAATGATCTCAGGATTGAATAGGGACGGGATGCGAACCGAAGCAAATGCACTGAATATATTTTATCAAAACGCACGTGCATTGAAACGAAAGCGCATCAGCTGAAGTATACTAGGGGATTTTTCTTGAGAGACATATGTGGACTCCGGCTTGCAAGACATCTCTCTTCAGGCTCCCTCTTATTGGATGCCCGCTCCTGGAAAGAAGAACACAAATCTTTTTGATGGAAGCCAGTGTATCAAAGAACAACAATGTGGGAAGAGAACTCAAACGCAAAGTTGAACAATGAGCTGAACGGAAACCGAATCTGACTGGTGATTTCAAATCCACATGACAGGGTCTTAGGATCGTGAGATATCCTGGAGTATTTGGTTAGTAATAAGCGTTGTATCCCCCCAAAGACATAAGCTAAGTTTTAATGAGTATCATCTACTCTTTAACTCAAGAATTCTTCTCATTGTGTTCACAATTCTCTTGCAGGTTTCCAAACTGCAACTGGATACTAGCGGATGAGCTACTTGGAATGTAGATTGAACTGTTTCACCTGCTCTAATGCAAGCAAATATGTATTTGGGAATCATCGCATGTAGCCCATACCACAAACATGTTCCTTAACATGCTACATTCTGTCTTCTGCTAACTTATGATGTTTCTGTGTTGTATTTCTTAGAAATGCTTTACCAATGATCACTTAGGTTGCTTGGTGTTATTTGAATCAAGCTTCCATAATGTTGTAAAAGCACAACATTTTCCCACTATATCGTGGAAGTGTAATTAGTTAAAATGCTCTTTTGATGTTATAGAAACGGATCAGATCAGCGCCTGAAAAAAAAGAAACTGTTCACGTATGAAATCTCAAAGCAGAAATGGAATTGAATCCAGAAACCAGGAAGACAATTTGTGTTCAACTATTAGAACTTAAAAAGTATCAACCATATCTCTTTAAGCATCCCATAACATAAATGAACATAAACAAACGACCCCCAAAGAAGCAAATGTTGGAACTCCGTTGTTAAATTTTTCAGACAAATCTACTTTGGTTCTTTCGGGAAATGCAACTTGATAAGAGAAGGAAGATCGACTAGTTCCACCCGCTGCTTGCCGAGCAAAATGCTCTTCAGCTTGTCATCACAATTCACGACATTCTTGTTTTTAGGATCCTAGAAGAAACAAAACAAATCACTCTAAATGATACAAAACGTGTTTAGCTAATAATAACCTAGTGGTGTTCAAACCTGAAGATTGTTGGTCTTGATATAGGACCAGACACGCATGAAACAACCCAGACGGGAGATCTGAGATTGACCAAGGAATTCACGTAGAGTAGATGGAAGGTTCACGAGGTCAATCAAATTCCCAAGTTTCTTGGGATTGTCTGTAATGGCCTTCTTCAACCTCTGCGGCAGCATCTTGATTCTGAACACCAGAGAACAGAAACAAAACGTTAGTTAACAACAATTAGACCCTTCCTTTGGGGAATTTCGTCGAGCATGTGGCGTGCAAACGAAACTAGAAACAAAACTTAGCGGGGGAAATGATAGAGGAAAGTGAAAGCAACAGGTCAGTGTACTGTAAACCAACTACTAAAGCTTTTAAACCGAAATAGTGGCGATTTTTAACGCTTCGACCTTGGGGAATGGGGAGGTATTCTCGCGTTTAAAAACGAATGATAGAACTCGAACATATCATTAAGGTTTATTAAACTTTAAAGGGACTTTAGTTAACTATTCCAATTTTATTATATTTTTTATTATAACAATCTTAAAGTTTTTGAACTGCCATGTTGCCCAGTGGACTCTTTTGTTTTTGAACCTTAAAAAGTGCCCAGTGGACTCTACTCTTAACGTTTACTGTATCTAGCAAAAGATGTTGCTGGTTTTCGATGGATTTTTTTCATAAAAATAATTGTTTCCAGACTAGAAAGAAAATACTTGTAACTTGATAGGATAAAACCGTATTAAACATAAAATAAAAACCGTATAAAATTTTAAAGTTTGAACTTATATTATTTTGTGATTAACTCGACAAAAATAATTTATTTTGTGATTAATAGAGCAGATCCACTCGTTTCAGTAAGCTTTTATCGTTTAAACTTTAAACTCATATTGTTTCATTATGGTATTATTTTGATCACTGTTACATTTTAACTATAGTTTTTTCAAAACTAAACTATAATTAAATCGAAAGGTTAAAATTGAGACGATTTTTTACCCACACGATTTGGCTATATACAATGTCTTATTTTCACCTTGTGTTTTCTTCTTTCTATAAGAGACAGAGAAAGGAAAAACAGAAAGACAAGAATAGAGGGAGATGGATCTGCCACTGTCACCGCCACCGCCACCGCCACTGCTACTGACGGAACATGTAAAATTGATAGAAGAATTACTTTTGAGGCCTGAAAGACTTTATCTATAGTTTATAGTGCATAGACATTTAGCGTATTTGCCCAAAAAAAAAATATATATATTAAGCGTATATTCGTAAAACCACTTCCAACATGCGGAAATACTACAAAGATTTGATGGATTCGGGTATATTTGAAAAGGTTAGATAGTAATTCTTGTATTCAAATCATATGTTTGTGCTGTTTTCTTTTTTCTTGCATTCAAACCCTTTGCATATCAGGGAAGATCTTAATAAACTCCTTCAAGCGAATAAGACCGGCCATGACGGGGAGAGAGACAAGAACAAGTATGGTAGTGATGCTGATGTGGGTATTTCCGGCACAAAGAAAGAGATGGATACGCCGCCGATTGAACGTATCAAAATGTTGGAAGAATTTCTTCCGTCACCTGAAGCGACCTACCAAAAGGCTTTAGAAAATAGAGATTTAGCTTGCAATGAAATCTTGTCCGGTATGCATCCATACTACAAAGCTCTAAAAGATTCGGGTCTATATGAAAAGGTTAGTTATGAATTTCGTTTGCAAATCATATATATAAGCTAGCGTGTTATGTTACTATTTTTTTTTATATTTTTTATGTATTCAAACCCTTATCAATTTGCACAATTTGCAGGACATCGAGGGCATTGAGAAACTTCTTCAAGCGAGTAAGACTGGTGACGATTCAGCTGCTGGGAAGATGTCGGAGATAGACAAAGACAAGGCGAGAGATTGTTAATTTATACGTGAATCAGATTATTGACCTAATGTATGAAAAGTTGAAAACAGAGTATAAAAATCATATATGTATACAATAACATATTTAAATGCACATACACCACTACTTAAATTGAATAAATAATTAATCAAAAACTTGTTTTAGAATTAAAAGTTTAATAATACCGGATTAGACTAACAATAAAATCTCAACTCTTCTGATTTGTTAGTGAAAATCCACTAACTAAAATATATTTAAGTTGCTTCCGTTAGATAAGATAGTAAATAGCTAGTCAGAATGGTTTTGTAAGGTCGTCGAATGTCATCATCACTAAAGCATATATCGTTAATCAACCTTAACAAAATACAGGCAACGTACGAACTGGTATTGTATTTCTAAAACTTAAGGATATCTAGGGAGACGTACACGACATTCTAGTCGACCATCAAAAGACAAAACCGACCTGTTTGTCCCATGGATTTTGTCATCAACATTATACAACTTAGCTCTCACATTCTCACAGACTGCCGACATGTACTGTTCTCCCCATAAAGCAGAAGCTCCTGGATAAAACCCTACTGTCCCAAAAAACACCATATCAAGACCCACCATACCTCCTGTCACCACAACTTCATCCCACATTTCCCAAGCCGCCTCTTCATCGATAACTTTAGTTTCGTCTCCCTTCACGATCACCTCGTTCTCCTCTCCGCCTTTCTGCCGGAGAGACTCGGATTTAACAGTCGACACGATCCTTCTCCGGTGAACCAGCCACACTGAGGGATTCTCGTACGTGGCGTGGAGTTTCTTGTTAGGGTTTTTGATAGAGAACATTGCGGACCATACCGGGAGATTGTGATTAGTGAACGATATATGCATGGAGTGTACCTGAACGGTGGGTGGAGTTGGAGTAATCCATATGATAAACGAGACACATGCAACGAAAGCGCTAATGATTGTGATGGCTAGAAAGAGTTTCACAAGTAGTGACCACTGTGAGATGTTAGCTGGTTCCGATTCTCGGGCGTTCGGGGCTGATATTGGTCGGAGTTCCGGGACTTGCTCCGTATCGGTTACGGTTATTAGAAGCGGTTGATTCATCTTTTCAACGATGCTTCTTTGTTCACCATCCATGTTGGGCGAGATCGATGATGATAATTTTCTTGTTTTCATATCTATATATGATGTGTCGAAATAGTTAGATTAAAAAGCAAAATATTTATCCAGTTGAGATTATGGTAAAGATTTCATCGATCAAACAAAATTTCATCCTTTTAGTTATATAGCCCTCAAATAGTTAAAGATTGCATCCACTATACAAGATATTGATGTTAGAGTTTCATTTTTTATTTTATTTTTACATTAAGAGTTTCATTTTTAACTCTCTGTTTAGGATGTGAATCTAAATTTAACAGTCGAGCAAATTTGATTTTGAGGATAATCTAGTGCGATTAAAAGAAAGTTAAAATCAAAAGTAGGAAATAGTTAGACAAAGTTAATATATTTTATATATATACAATATAAAATATATTCTTGATCAGAAAACAAACTACTAGCTAAATAAATCAAGCAAAAAGAAGAGAGAAAAAATGCCGCTAACTACTCCGCCCTCACTGTCCGGTGGGAAACTCACATTTCCCAAATCCTGCAATCGACAAGAATTCAATTTAATTAAAATTATAGAAAATATTAAACATCATCATATCTTTACAGTTATAACTATGAAGACACGATATAACGTGAGCATCTTAAAATGCAAAGACGAACACGATATAGCTGAACTATAGCAACTGCCAACTACTCAAATCATAAACTCCCTTTTTTGAAAACCAGTTTAGTAATGAATAAACACTTCCAAATTCAATTGAAGCCAAATAAATGTGATTGTATAATAAACTGATAATTAAAGAAGGGATGATTAGGATAACGTACGAGGAGGTTGCGTGACGACGTGAGCAGCTCCACCAAAGAAGCACGTACCAACACGACGCGCGTTCTTCTGGTAGTAACTGTTGAAAGCGTACGAAGCGTGCGCCTCTAACGACTCAGGATGGTAACACGTGGCACCCGGCTGAATCGGACGGCAATCAGCTCCTCCTTCTCCACAAGCGTAATCAAGAGCCGCCTGAAGCTTCTCCTTCGCCATCTCTCCGTTCGAAACGCACCACGTATGTCCCTCCTGCTCCACCGGAACCCCAGCTCCGTTACCGTTGACCGGCGTTGACCTTGACGTGAACGGGACGTCGTACACTCTCCCTTCGTTTGGGTAGAATAACCCGTAGTTTCTCTCGGACGTTGGCCCTGGTTTCTGGTTCTCGTTAAACAACGCGAACAAATAAACGTTGAGTGGGTCTCTCGGTCTTAACGGCGTCCCGTTTCCCGTTAACACTCTCTTCACAAGTCCACCGTTATACGCCGCCGCGTTTGCCTCGCTTGCGCCAAGCTCGTTATCGTCTCCAACGGAGGGCCACCCTGTTTCCGTCACCATCACCTTAACGTCGTTGAATCCGACGGCGGATAATGCAGCATAAACGGCGTCGACTTGAGCGTCAAAGAGACTGTTATACTTCAGTCCGGTACCGGAATCTATGTTCCCGGCGTTTTCTTGAAACAGAGCGTAGTCTAAGGAGATTTTGTCGGCGTTTCCTGAGTAAGCGAAGAACGGGTATGCATTAACCATGAGATACGACGACGTATGCTGTAACAGATCCAGCATCGGTCTGATAACCGGTTCGATTAAATCCGGTTTAAAAGAACCGGAAGATGGCGGGTAAGAATTAGCCAGCGCGCTAAGAGCAACGGGAGAAGAGATCTTGATCGCTTTGTCGAGATTATACTTGACGAGAGAGGTGTGAATGTTCTTCATCGCGGGGACGAGATACGGAGTCGTGTTCTTCGGATCGACGAACACTTCGTTACCGACGGCAATAGCTTCGATCTCGGTCGCTGGGAAGTATGAGGTTACGTTGGTTTGAACCCAGTAGTCGGCAAATGATTGGTTTGAAGCGGCGGAGAAGAGAAGCTCGTTGGGGAGAGCGACGATTACTTTGATCCCGGAGTTTGCAAGCGCGGTTAACACGTTTTTATCTGTGTCGTAGATTTTGATACGGCTGATTCCTTGTGATTTGACAAGGTTCACTACATTCTTCGGCGACGGGAGGTTGTTAGCTATCCGACCGTAATTGACTCCGATCATTCCAGACACTGTGAAAACAAGAACATGAGAGTACAAAAGACAGAGATGCAAGGACGTGTATCTATAAACTCGTGTGTAAAAACTAACCAACGTGTGTGAAGGGAATGGTTGAGAACATGGAAAGAATGAGAAAACAAGCTAGGAAAGAAACGGCCATAGTATTATTTGTCTCTGATTTCTTCAGGAACAGAGCACGAAACGCGGAAAACCAATGTCGTGTGATAGTTATTGGATACGAAAGATTAGTGTGTGTTCTTTCTTGCCTGGTGAGGGAGCTGGTCTCTTCAGTTTTTATATATGAAAGTGTAAAGAAGTGCCAAGTGGGGGATGTGGGATTAACTAAACTAATTACACGGAAGAATTGCTGAAAAACTTGAGAAGTGTATTTTTAAATATCTATTTATAGCTTAACATAATATTCAGGTAAAGAAACTTTCTAAAATTGAACATATAGCATAAAAGTTAAAACTGATTGATTTCCTAGTTGATTTGATTTTATCTAAAAATGACTAGAGAGGTTTCTTGTTTCTGCAACAAGACACTGGGGTTCTTTCTATGTGGATTGCACATATTTCGTTAATATTCATCATCATCCTTTCTTTTGTGAAGAGAGCGTGACTCACTTTATCTTCTTCAACCAATCTTTTTCTTAAAAATAAAATAAGAGACATCAACAATGACCAAATTCGATTTAATTGCTAATTATGTCATTCCTTCAAAACAAAAATAAAACAGATGGGGATCATGGAGAGTGTGGGATGTGGATAAGGGGAGGAGGAGGATTCATCACGTGAGATCAGGAACTAAAATCTAACAAGAATGTTAAAACCAAAATCACATTGTCTAATGGGTTCGAAACAGGTAGATGCGGCCCAATAAAAATGATAAGCCCATAAACCAAAAGAACCGGAGTATCTCTCTCAGCCGTAGGATTAAATAAAGACAAACCTAGAGAATATGAACCGTTGGATAGATGCCCTACTACGATTCGCCACTTTAATGAGATAAAGAGAGGAATCCGATGCGTCCAAGTACAAAAAGCCACGGCCAATTACAGAGATTTTCTATTTTTCCCAGACTAGTGTGTGTTCAGTCTTATTTATTTATTTACTTTGTTTCTCTCAATATCACACCTCTCCTTTGATCGTCTGAATCTCTCTCTCTCTCG
This sequence comes from Capsella rubella, assembly GCF_000375325.1. Lineage (NCBI taxonomy): Eukaryota > Viridiplantae > Streptophyta > Magnoliopsida > Brassicales > Brassicaceae > Capsella > Capsella rubella. The sequence continues at coordinate 5,278,179 of NW_006238917.1, read as the reverse complement.
TCGTTCCCTCTAAATTCCTTGTATCTGTGCACCGGGACGAGAATTTCCCACACAAACGATGTCTGCGAACCAGGAGGAAGACAAGAAGCCAGGTGACGGAGGAGCTCACATCAATCTCAAGGTCAAGGGACAGGTACCTCTACTCTTCTCCTCTGTCTTTCTTTTTTGTTTTTTTTGTTGGAGATTTGGGTTTCTGATTTCAAGGTCCCTTTAACCCTTTTAGCTGCCGTTAGGTTTGTGTTTTTCATCCTGATTTGGCTGCTTACTAGTTTTAGGGTTTCGTACTACCAGCTCAGTCTTATTGGTTCTTCTTCCCTTTTTTTTTTTGGTTTGGTTATTGATTTTACAGGTCGAATTTTTGTGATTTGACACGTTTCCTTGCTTATTGCTTTTTTGTTTTTATCAAATTTCAATTTTAGGTATTTTTGAGAGAGCTTGTGGTTTCTGTTGCTTTTGTTTGAGAGTAATTTGCAATTTTGGATGGGTAAAGTTCAAATAGTTGCTCAATGTTCTAAGGATTGTGAATTTTGCTGTCAAAATACATTTGAATTAAGCTAAACCATTTTTTGCGTATATCTCGACTCTTTTTTAGCTTACAGGAGTAGAATGTATGCTTGATGAGTTTGTGTGTTTATGTTTGGAATTCTCTCATAGAAAAAGCATACATTATATGATTAGAAATTTTTTCAGGTTACTACCAAAACAGAGAGACATCATATTCCAATTATTGTTTAATATGTTGTCTCTTACCTTTGTTGGACAATGTCTTGATCAGAATCATGTTGTCTCTTTTTTTTTTTTAATTATGTGCCATAGGATGGAAACGAGGTCTTCTTCAGGATCAAGAGAAGCACTCAGCTGAAGAAGCTGATGAATGCTTACTGTGACAGGCAATCCGTGGACATGAACTCTATCGCTTTCTTGTTTGATGGACGTCGTCTTCGTGCTGAGCAAACCCCCGATGAGGTAAAACATCATTCTGTCTTCATGCCTTTTCACCCTTTCATATTTTTAAAGCATTTTGTTTATATTGCTAATAATCTTGATGCTACAGCTTGACATGGAGGATGGTGATGAGATCGATGCAATGCTCCATCAGACTGGTGGTGGTGGTGGTACTGGTGGTGCTATGGCTTGACACTTCCTCCGTGTTTAGGACTGTGTGATATGGAATGGTTTAAGGAGGAATCGGCATTATTAGGATTTGCAGACTTGTTTTTTTCTTTTCTTTTTTTCTTATCGTGGCCATTATTATCTTTAGAAACTATAAAAATTTATGGTCATGAATGTTAAAGAACCCATTCGGTTGGTTTTTTGGTCTTGTCCGTTTGTTGTTATTGGATCCTATGTTACTCTACTTTGGGCTTAAACGTGTTATTAACCCGATTATCTATAATTTATTGGGTTTAAAATTCGATTAGTGAAGTTAAAGAGACGATGAAAAATGAAAAAGTTCTAATTGAAAAGCGTTAGTTGGTTGATGGTTGAACAATGATAAAAATCCAATCAGACAATCAAACAAAGTATTCAAACTTAGCCATGTTAATGATTTTGATTAGTACAAGTATAGTCAGTTCCAAACCATGAACTCCAGAACTAGCTTTTGGGATTGTGTAGACATGCTTAACAAACAGAGCATACAAGACAAACATGATCAATAATCAGTAATCTCTCACGCTGTATAAATTGCTGATTGTAGAAAGTTTTTGATACAAGAAACTGGGTGGAACTGAAACATTCTAGCACGTATCAACCAAGACGTCCATGACAAGTGAGTCAATCACTCTATATAATAATAATCATCATCGTGAAGAACATTTTTATATTCATCATAAACACGAACTTATAACATTACTTAAAAGAACCAGAGCAATTCTAGGCACAAAATACCCACAACCATCATAAAAACACCAAGAAGCGTCAAATGCAACTACAAGGAGAGTTTGCTTATTTAGGCTTCTAATTATACATACAAACCATCAAGTCACGATACTGTTCACTGAAGGACAATGCACTCAGCGGCAGTCCCGTTTGTGATCACACCTCCATGGATACGGTTGCTATTCTGGTTAACGACACCACCATTAGGGCTTTGCTGATGAACTACGGTTCCTTCATGATCCTCCTCTTGGTCACTACAACCTATGGCTTCAAAGATGAGAGCATTAACTTCCTTAAACCTTTCCTCTGACAGAGAAGCTTCCTCAAGGAGCCTCCAGGCATTCTCCTCTGAAGCTCCTTCGTAATCCTCTTTCCTCTTCAGTACCATGTGACCACTTATCTCCCATACCGCTGGGTTCACTTGTGTTTCCAATACCTCGGGGCTTACTTCACCTAGAGCCTGTTTCTCTGCGTAACACTGCAATTTATACATTCAAACTGTTATTCTCTTTTATTGGGTGTATTAAAAACATGTAGTGATCCAACAGTTTGCCAGCTAAATTGATACCTGTGGCATCACGAAGATCTGCCTTCCACAATCAGCGATGAGGATGTTAAAAGGTATGTTGTTGTTCTGGAGGCAGACGCAGGCATCTGATACTGTATCAGATAGGTCTTGCATAGAGCTTCCACCTTCAAAGAGAAGACTTCTCACAGGGTAATTCAGAAGCTCTGAGATTTTCACACCACTAGCAGTGGTTATCATCTTCTTGGAAGGAGCTCTCTCAAGTGGGAAAGGCATGGCCAGGTAATATGCCTGTTTACAACAATAACACCAAAACAATCAATTAAGTTGTCATAGATAACCCGGGAAAGAATAATTATGCTTGGGTCACTATTGGGTATACCTGAAAGTGAAGATGGTTGATAGTGGCAAAAGCACCCAGGCTGTTGTAACCTAGTCTGAAGTAAGGATTAGCTGCCTCAGCAGCCATGTGAACTGCAAGCAAAAGGCTTTTGTGATCGATCTTCTGTGGCAAGCAGTCAAGAACACGAGGAATGAGCAGCACATGCCCATACTCGATCGGGCTAACCTGTTAAAAACAATAAAGAATTAGTCTTTAGCAATCAAAACCAATAAAAGAAAACAAGTTGAGCTCTCTGCACAAGATTCTTTACATTGATGGCAACAACACTGGGAGAATTCTCAGGATCAAGAGGCATGCAGGGGAAGAACTGAACTTGGTCATCTTCGCCAGCTTCAAACTGGAAGAGCAGCTCCTCTTGACCAACTTTAGTGAAGTTAAATTTGCTGCCATCAAAAGACTGCAACACCTTATCCACACGGAACTCGGTCGGCCTCTTCTTTAGGTGACGACCCTCGTTTAGCTGAGCAACGAAGCCATACTTCCCCGGGATAACCTATAACATCAAAAGAAACAATCTTAGGAAACAGTGTAGAACAGATCTCGGATTTAAACAAACATCACTAGATCATCAAACAAGGTAAAAGAAAGACAATTACTTTGGTTTCGCAGGCAGTGACATCATAGCGGAAAAGTCCTCTCTGGAACCTATCCTCCCACTAAAAACATAAATAATTGATTATTATAATGCTAAAAAGCAGCAGCAGAATACAAAATCATTGCTCTATGTATGCAAGTATATGATATACCTCTCCGAGAACGAGAGACTCGAGGAAAGCCACAGGAGGCTCTTTAGCTTCATGGCTGATCACAAGCTTCTCTCTGGATTTTTCCAGATTCTTACAGGCATACAAGGGAAGCCTAGCCCCTGAAACAAAGGCAGCAAAAAGGGTGAATCAAAGAAGCAACAAAAGGAAGAAGAAAAAGACGATTGAGCTTTCAAAACGTACCATTAATGCAACATGCGCCGAGGCAATTCCGTCCACAGCCGACGGATTCATCAGCCGCCTCATCCTTCTGGTAGTTGGAAACGACGGTCGGAACTCTCTTAATTTTCAACATTTTCGAATTCGTAACCCCCAAAAATAAAGCGATGTAGCAAGCAGAAAAAGGAAGGAGAGAAAGAAAAAAAAAACGCTAAGAACCCTAAATCCTAGAAGCTAAGAAGATGGAAGATGAAGGTGGAACCGCCTCCGGCAAGAAAGAGGAGATCGGAAGGGCTGCCGCCTTCAGACGGCAGAGCTCCACGTCCTCCGTGCGGCAAAGGATTAGTTTCGATTAAACAACCCTTCCGTCGAACAATATGGACATGAAAGCTACCACCCGGAGATATGCCGTGTATAGCCGTGATGCCGATTACCTGTTTCCCCAATTCTGGTAAAATCGAACGCCGGAGAAGATGAACAGATTCACGAACCCGACACTCAAAACAGCAAAAAGGAGAGATCTTTCGATATTGGGTTTCTACAGATTATAGAAAGAGATTCCTAAAACAATTTCTCCTTTGAGGTATATTTTGCTGATACAGTGGTTTAGGAGATATCGAATGGCTTTAAATAGATAGGAGATGAGTGAACCAGAGAATTACTAACGACAAAAATAAAAATAAAAATAAAAATTTTATATATACATGTGACTTTCTTCTCCTCTCATAATTTTTCTGTGGTTGTGATTCGGACGTGAAGTTTCCTCTCTCTCTCATTGAATTTTCTTATCTTTTTTTCTTTCTGACTCAACAATATTTTCTTCGTTATTTCCTTATTTTCTCGAACTAGTTACCAAAGTTTTGGTTAGTCGGTTAAGGAGAAAAATCGAACTATATTATTTTAGGAAAAGACGTATTTTATCATATTGACATATTGTATCAAATAAGGGATATGGAATAAATTAATATGGAATTATATTTTCTTATCTCTTCTGTCTTCGAGATAAAGAATGTGGCAAACACTAATAGGATATTGTCGGAACTCTCGGAAGTTCATTGTACCCGTAGTCTTGTACGCGTGTGCATGTAAAAGTAAAAAAAAAATTACAAGAGGTGGCGATCAAATCTCTTTTCATGGTGTCATATCTCATGTCATTAACTCGTATGTTATGCTATTAGTTTGTGTATTTTTATTGTTATTTTTATGGATGTCTTTACATAAACAAAAAGTTTTATATGGTCATGTTTTTTCATGGGACGGTGTGTGGTCGTAGCGACTTCTACGAGACACAATTGGGCTTAAAACGAGGACCATCGTTCGTTTGGTCGATATATTGCGAAGCTAAGATTTAACACTTACGTATTAGATATAATGGGAATAGTTTTAGACCGTTGCTTTTAATTTGGAAGGTTTTTTTTTTTGTTTCTTTATGTCCATGACATATACAACAAAATTACAAATTTTAAAAAGAAAAAAGAAGCAAAACAAGGTAGAAAAGAAAAACACAAGTGAAGATCCTGGGAATCTAATGGAAAGGATATAGTTCTTGAACCACATATAATTTTGGTGGTCCATTGTTTTTGTTTGGCAATCTCTGTACACCCTCCTCCTTCCATTACCGTTAGTTTTATTTATCGTCTTCTTTATTCTATCAAACCATTTATCACGGTCTTTAAACGCCTCAGCATGTAAATACAAATTTTCTATTGCATTAAGAAACTGAAATAGCACAAATATACTTCTTCTTTTTTCTTTTGTTGTGTGTGTAGCTATGTTTTTGATTAGTTATTGCGGTGGTGGTGTCACCACCATCCATGCAATGCATGCAAGTCAATGTTAAAGCGGTCAACGATGAAACAAAAATAAATTTTATTAAATCATAACTGCGGTTGACCCTGGGGAAGAAAACTCAATTCCTCTGTTAATATTTTTTCTTGACCAACAAAGTTGAGAAATCATTTTTTTTTTTTTTTGTAGTCATTAATTTCGAAAGAAACATGTTCTGAATCTAGTACATGCAAATTTCTATTAGAGTTTTCTGGCAAGTATCAGCAAAAGAGGAGAAACCGAGAAACCCCAAATAAATGTTCTAACTTGTAGGAAAAAAAAAAAACAGAACCGAACACTTACAATGGTAGTCCAAGTACCAAACTTTAACACGGAAAGCTCTTTAACTCTTAACGACCAAATGTGTTGATTTCTGTAATGTAGTAGTATATTGTGAATACACATTCAATAGCTTATCACAAAAAGAATACATATACTTCTAGTGGTCGACAACTATAACATTATACATAATCTTACAAGAAGTGTTTTGAGTGATAGTAGCTACGTTGTTTTTTTGGGGTACTCTCTTGGTCCGAATATGGTGGAACCAATCCTCACATTGGTGCTTCCCATTTCAATCTGCAAGTTCCATAAGCTCAAAGAAACATAGTCAAAGATCATCTTTTACATATTTCTGGTTCCTTGGAAGAAAGTACGGACATGTACATTCAAATGATTCTATGTCAAAGATGATATAAGAATGACAGATATATTATTACCGCTTGCTCGAAGTCACCCGACATGCCCATGGACAGTTCAAACTGATCCTCAGCCATTCCTAGTGCCTTGCACACATCAGCTTTACAATTTGAAAGTGTCTGTCACGGTTTCAATGGGAAATAATAAACCGTGGTAAGTAGAAATTTTATAGAAACAACCCGTTTGTCGCGGTTGTAGAACACCCTGAAGTTCTACAACCGCGACAATAGTCAGTAGCATTCAGTATCTAATAGCTAGAGTAGATTCAGTAGCATACCCTGAAGTTCTCAGGAGTAGACGTATAGTCAGGCATCCCAATAGTCATTAATCCGGAGAATACCAGGTTTGGACAGTGTAGTTTCACATGTCTTGCTAGCTCTACAACACTGGAAGGTTCGATTCCAGATTTAGCTGCATCAATTTAAGGAACAAACAGTTAGCCAGTGGACGAAGCTGGATAGCCATATCAATTTACAGGACAGGGTGGAAGCTCGGTGGTAATATACTCACACACTTCTCCGCTTGTGTTCACTTGAACCAAAACCTTTAGTGGATGTCTCCCAAGGTTTGAAACAGCTCGATCTAGATGATTTGCTACCTGTGAAATTCGAGTGAAATCAGTCCCAGATGATTGCACCAAAATAAAAACATCCGATCAAAACCTCTTTGCAAAACTGAGAATATCTGTCACTGATTTCTTATCATTCTACTCTAGAACTATCCTCGTAACCTGAAATCTTGGAATTGCAAGACAATCTCACAGAACATCTCGTAATCCTTAGAGAATCCAATCTTACAACGGTGTTACGAGTGAAGTTATATTACCTTTTCGCCATCTACACCATGAACCATTGCCAAGTTAGGGACTCCAGCTGCAAAGTTTGGATTAAAAAAAGAGTTTCACTTTCACTTAACCCTTAAATCAATAGTTACAATTCACTCCATAAAACTTGGAGAGTGATTATATATTCCAAGAAAAAGGGAATTTGAAGTCACACTCAATAGCGTTTTGGCTTTGTTGCTCTGTAAATGCCCAACGAAATGCCACTCTATATCTCCGGGAAGCTGCAATTCACACAAATCGAACGAGAAACTCGTTAGCAAATTGAAAGATTCCCAGAAAAGGGAGAGACACATAAATAGTAGTAACTGAAGGAGAAACATCGGATTCTGAACTGTAAAGTTAGGGAAGTGAGGTTCAATCGATCTATAACAAAAACCACACACGAGATTCAAATAATACTACTGAGTGAGATTCGTTGGATAAATTCGTGAACCTGTGGAGCTTTATCGATGATTTCCTGGACGTAATTCTCGCCGAAGCAGCGGTGGCCGGCGTCGTAGATTTGGCGGATAAGTGAGACGGGTTTAGTCTTGGAGACAGCAAGGACCCTGACCCGCTCCGGATCTCTTCCTACTTGCTCCGCCGCCTTTCGAGCCCTCAGAATGACAGACCGGAGAGCAGTTGCGGCGGTTGCCTCCACCGCATGAGCTGCCATCGCACACACTCGCCTGGGCAATTTCGCCTTTTCCGGGAATTTATTTAATTTTTTTTGCCGTTGATCACAATTTTTTTACGTTATTTTATTAGGTTATGGCTTTTGGATATTGTGATTCACGACGGTCCACGAATTCAATAAACTTTATCTTTAACAAAATTGGATTAATGTAACACTAATCAAAATTACCTTTCGAATTCGATAAATTAGATCTTTAAAATAGATTATCACCATCATCAAATTATGCAATTCTGAATATAAATAATAAAATTATGAAAATCGAGTAAATTGATATGTGTAGTTTAGGAGCCCTCTGATGAGAGTTCTCCTTGTATTTGCATAAACAAAATCAAAATCGTATATTTTTTACATACTCTTTTAAGACGTTAATGGTATTCAAAATTACAACACCCCTTATTAATTCAACTGATATTGGACATAGCATCCAATGTAAATAATTGTTAAACTTTTTTTTTGTTTTCTGTAATAGACTTCAAATTTAATTAGCTTTAGTTAGTGTGTTGTGTGTGTATTATATATAACGACTCTCTCGTATGATATGATGTATCTATCAATCACGCGTAGTTACAGAGACCGTAGACGCATAGCTCGCCTAGCTCACACGGATTGTTACACTGTCCACAATGACGTTTGTCGTAAGCCAGGTAAACGCATTGGCCGCGACAACATGTTTGTGAGAACTTGCATTTGCTCTTACACGCGCCGCAGTTCTTGTCGTCATTGCTCACATCTATGCACTTGTTGTTGCAGCACGTCACCGTCGAGTTGCTTCCTCCGCCTCCGTAGAGATTACATATCTCAGGGTCCTTGTGGCAATGGTCCGCAGCGTTAGGGTTTCGCTCACCTACTTCCTTCTGAGCCAAGAACCTACTAGGCCTTATAGTCGGCGTACCCGGTACATCAAAGCTCGTGTTCTCCTTCTCCACTGTGGTGGTGGTTGTGATGACTGCGATTGTGATCACGGTTGTTATTGCGAATGTCACTAGTAGCTTCACGAGGGCCATTTTTTGGAGGTTTGGGATTGTATGTGTGTAAAAGGGAGAGATAGATGGGTTTCTTTCTGTTAAAGGAGAGAGAGAGGCTGTTCTGTTTTTTTCTTCTTCTTAGATAGACTCAGTAGGAGATAGAAAGAACTGATCAGATAGGTGAGGATGAAGGAGAGGATGGAGTTATGGTTTATATATATAGTTGTCGTCGAGTAGGGTTGACGCAGTAAATGCGGTGATTAGGTTTTATTTTCCGTAAGTTTGTAAGCATTTTTATGATTATAAGAATTAAAGAAGAAAAACTATGTGCATGTACATTGTTATGGTGCGTGCTTTACGCCTTAATTATACGAATGAAGGAAGAAAAACCAAATAAAATATGTATATATGTTACTTGTAAGATGATAAAACCAGTTGACTACTAGTCTGTAGATGTTTTATTTAGTTCCTAAATGATATTTTACCGCAAAGAGATAATTAATCCATCACCCCATTGGTCGACCCAAGATAAGTCAGGCGAGTTGAACGGAGAAGCAAAGGCGTCCCATTTCTTAAAATGATTGTTATTGGCTGCGAGAACCAATAAACATTGATTTCTCTTTCTAGTATTGGCAAACTTATTAGACAAGCCAGCTTGAACAAAGTAATCTATATACTGTGAACTTGTGAATTGATGAAAAGTTCATTTACAAGTTTGAATATATGTTTGAAAAATATATTTTTATATTTGAAAAGTTCATTACAAGTTTGTATATCTTTTTAACAAAAGAAAAAGGAAAAGTTTGAAAATATGAATAATTAGTATATATGCATGCAATATTACGTTAAACTATAGTAGAAGATTTCGACGAGATGAAGTTAACATACGCTCTACTTGACACGACATAGTTGTTAGCTTTTGACTCAAATTATATATCATGCATTCACGTTTGTGTATTGCCCACTCATCAGTCATCAGCTGGAAAGGAATTAATAGGTCGTGTGTTCGTCAACTATCTTTTTCCATCTATGTAGGTAGTAGTGATATATGCAGAGCAGAGGGCCAGGAAGTCAAACGATAAATTTTACGTTACAAAAGTCAACATCGTTTTTCTATTGGCTGTACTCTGAACCTACCTAGCTCTACGAAAATTATACCGTACGTCTACGGATTTTTATATTTTGCGTTAACTAATTTTTATATTTTTCATGAAAAAAAGGAAAAAAAAAAAGAAAAAGAAAAAAAATTATCATGCACGACGACGCGTAGAACTCTCGTACGAATAAGAGATATATTTACAACAAAGTCCGATACGAAGTATGTATAAATATTCTTAACATATTACAACAAAGTGACAAACAAAACAAATGTTGTATGTCAAAAAAACATTCTTCAAGTCTACCATTTGAACCTCGCGAAAATATAAAGACTGGTTTAAAGGCCCATTCACAATATTCATAAGTAGTATATGATGAATTATAGGGTGATCAAACAAAACAAAAATATTATGTCCTATACAGAAGAAAATAGTTTCAGATGGGACGAGAGAAGCATCAAAAGCTACTTGTAGAGTTTCTAGAGAAGTCTAGTTCGAATCTCACTGTTGATATACTGTAATATATTTATTTTTTGTTTAATTATACAATCATCCTTATGTTTTGTTTTCCTTTTCTATATAAATGTGTTAAATTTAAAATGATGCCGCAAAGTATACTGTATATAGTTCTTTTGACTGCAAAAGGAATCTGGAAGGCTTGATGAGTTTCCTCAATTGATATGGCTTTTGCTTTGGGGGGATCAGGGATAAGCTCATCTCACGATTCTTAATTACTAGTTCAACATTTTATATTATTTAGTTGCCATTAGTTCTACATATGATGTAAGATACAATTCAAATTTGCTTGATAGGACTGATAATCCTCGTATTATGAGCTATTTAAAACCCGTCACAAAGTAGATAGTATGGCAATTATTGACAATTTACGAATACATGAACACAGAGGAAAAGAGACAATAACAAAAGTATTGAAAATTGTAAACTAATATAATCTTGCTTTCCATTTTCGAAATAAAACAAATCTACAACAACATAAGCACTGAGCATAATATGGTCTTGTTTAGTGTTTCTATACATATACACTCAAATCTTACGGTTAATAAAAGATGTATACAACTCAATCTTGTTGACATACACACCATTTGTTGTCACAAATCACATGCATGAATCCGCGTTTTTCATCCAACCCCCCCACAGCTTACTATTAATATTATGATATATTTCAAACTCATTCCCATAAAACCGAATTTAAAAAGAAGAAAAGTAAACTCTGAAGTCCTCCAACTGTATTCTCGGAGCAAAAAAGCAAAGAGCCAATAAATATTCCCCAGCTTGCATTCTAATTAAAGACATTATCATCATCTGCATTCACATTACTGCTACTATTCGACCACACATTTTAATCTTTACAGCCCCGCATAAACGTACAACTAAATAAAATACTCACATATACTAGTAATTTAAACTTTGATCAAGTTTTAATCCACGTTAAATGGTCTGTACTTCTTCATTTGATCATCCACGCGCCTCCGTCACGTGAGTCATTCAATATTTGTTTCGTTTCTTTATTATGGTATCGGAGGATTGAAGTAACGGCGCCGTCCACTCTGGCTTCATGCCGTCAAAGCTGTCTTTGCCCATTCCTCGTCCGCCACGTACCCTTCTTTCACGCTCTTATTAAAAAATATTAAGTGCCACACAAAGAATGCTTTATTCATCTGTGCGTTGCCAAATATGTACGTATCTGTGTGGTTAGTGTGTGTGTGTGTTCGTTGCCATGTATTTCAGAACAAACTTCTCAATTAAGTAGTAGCATACACCCAATAAAATATATAGTAATACAGATGACTGACTCAACAATCATGCTGCTGTTATCAACATTTGATAAAGTTTGCACTCATTGAGAAAGTTTGCACTCACAGGGATGATGATCTTGCAGTGAACGTCATTCATTTCATACCATCCTCATTTTGGATATATTATTAGAAAAAATCATTTACTAAGTTTCATTTTGGTTGTCATTGGTATGATTCATGCTTAAATATTTACGAAATTCTCAGACTAAGCTACGCCTGTCATATTGTTCAATAATTTTCAACTTTTTGAGTATTAGATTAGACTGCTGTAACAGTAAACAAATAAGTAATAATAATTTATCCAAATATAGCTTAAGTGAAAGATAAGCTATTAAAGTAATTGGAGGAGAAGAACATCAAGTAATTTAAGAATGAAGAATGTTGTATCAGACTTCGAACCAAAAAGCCCCATGCCAAAGTCATATACACACACTTCTACATACCCAAAACACACACAATACATAAATATTCTTTTATATATAAAGCTTCTTATAACACTACCCATTTGCTTAAACAAATTCAACATCTCTTAATCATCTCTTTCCCCAAAAAATATTCTCTCATTCTCTAATTTCAACATCTACTCTGTTTTTTTCTTTTCTTTTGCTCTGTTCCAATGGAGATGAACTGGACAAGAGGACCAATCATAGGTCGAGGCTCCACTGCCACCGTCTCTTTAGCAATCTCATACTTCGGTGAGATCTTTGCTGTCAAATCCGCCGAGTTGTCTTCCTCAACGTTCTTGCAGAAAGAGCAATCGATCTTGTCTACATTGAGCTCTCCTCACATACTCAAGTACATAGGCTCTGGTTTAACGCTCGAGAGCGGTGTGATGCTTTACAATATTCTCATGGAATACGTTTCCGGCGGAAGTCTTCACGATTTGATCAAAAGTTCCGGCGGGAAGCTGCCGGAGCCGGAGATAAGTTCATACACGCGTCAAATACTTAACGGTCTGGTGTATCTCCACGAGAGAGGGATTGTTCACTGCGACTTGAAGAGCCAGAACGTGCTGGTTGAGGAAAACGGCGTTTTGAAAATCGCTGATTTCGGATGTGCTAAATCAGTTGCCAAGTCGGATTTTGCCGGCACACCGGCGTTTATGGCGCCAGAAGTTGCTCGTGGTGAAGAACAGAGCTTCCCGGCTGATGTGTGGGCTTTGGGTTGTACGGTGATCGAGATGATGACTGGATCAAGCCCTTGGCCGGGGCTAAACGACGTCGTTGCTGCAATGTATAAGATTGGACTCTCTGGTGAGTCGCCGGAGATTCCCGTGAAGATATCGGAGAAAGCTAAAGACTTTCTAATGAACTGTTTCAAGAAAGATCCGAAACAGAGATGGACGGTGCAAGAATTGCTTAAACATCCTTTTCTCGACGACGACGGATCTCAACCTAGTGAGTGCTTGAGCAAGACCTCATCTCCGAGCACTGTGTTGGATCAACGATTCTGGGATTCATGCGAAGTCTCGAAAAGTCATTTAATTCCGATGGATCATGAAGACTCTTTTGCTGATTACTCGAAATCATGGGATTCACCGGCTGATCGTGTCGAGAAACTCGCCGGAGATGACAAATCAAGTTTACCGGCTTGGAATACTGAAGACGACGGCGGGTGGTATCAAGTGAGAGGCGATGAAGAGGAAGACGCGATTTGCGTTGAAGCAACGTCATCGTCGGAAGCGATTGAAGATTGGATATCGAAACAAGACAGCTTGTTCTCGGAATATTCCCCTGACGACATCATTAATAATTTTTACTCTAATGTTACTATTCAAGGAAATTTAATTGCATTTTATTATTTTAGTGTTGAAGATACAAATCTACCTATAAAGAATGTGTTTCGTACTAGTAATAATGAGAATAAAGAAAACATTTTGTGTTTTTTTTTCAAATTGCTAGCTCGTTTTTTTAATACATTAACCAAGTTTCTGATGAACAGTGAACATTAATGTCCTATACATATACATACATTACTCACACTATTCATATAAAACTAACATTGGCGTTAAGGACTTAAGGTTATGTGCTGACGATTTCTAGGGACTATTGTACGTACAACTCTAAAAGGCAATTCAAACCGTATCTTTCAAAGTCGGAATAAGGAAGTGTTTGTGTTCGAGTTGGAGGCTAAGTCGATCTACAAGATGATGAGAGATTTGAGTAATAGATGAAGTCAATCTATCTATATATTTGGTGCGAAACGTATCTACTACATACAGACGACGTCATTTCTTATACAACTTTTTTGTGTGTTGACCTAAACCGCATAAGACCCCGTTATGTGAACGCATACGACTCTTTCTTTGGGGAGTGACATGAATCATGATCAAAGTCGGCGTTTAGTTAAGTTGCTAAAGCACCCAAGTACAATCTTTGAAGTAAATAAAGCTGACCAATCCCTTTAGTCTACTTTCACCGTCTAAAAATCTAAAAAGACACACGACCACCGACAATGACAATTTCGTCGGTCTTGATAGTTGATAGTTCTAAATTCTAATGCACATCCATCATTGAACATTCTGCCTTTGACACCAAACACCTAACAAAACACATGACTTTTAAAAGTATCAAATTAGCCGTACAGTTTTATTAGGTAACGTTTCCGGAAATCTGTTGAAACATTAAATTATATTTTTTTCGTACTTATCCAAATACAACAATTTAAGAACACCACTGATTACTGTATGATGAATCCTCTGGACGACAAAAAAAGCTCTCACTTTCACTTAGTATTTAATATATGTATTGTGTATTAGTACTTACTTCTTTATTATTTATTGATATACTATTAATTTAGGGTTAATTATTTGTTTCCTTTTAAAATCATTAAAGCATTGATCTCCACCGTAGTAAGCTAATTTATAAAAAATAAAACTAAAACAATAATAGTATTACAAACCATTTTTTCTCGTACCTTATCATTACACTATCCTTTAATATGTCATATCCTATCCGCATTACACATATATAACTGACTGTGAAGGGTTGATATTGGTGACTGTTGACTCAATGCTGATGTCCTGATGACTTTCAGATTCAACAGACTTTGATATAAAACGCTTCATTAAAGTGTAAATATGATACATGATTAAGCTTAAATACTAAGAATTTTACAATATAGATAACCGGAACTAAACCAGATCTATATACACTAACCATAACTAAACCAATACTATATACACTCTAATAATGACCTCATTAAACGAAGAACATACAAAAGCGTATTTTGTCATCTCATATATTCTCTTTTAGTATAAGTTTTGGTTTGTGACAGTGGTAGTTAAGTGGTGAATGCCCAAATTTGACCACCTTAACACATGTCATGATGTTATATCCAATACAAATACAATTTCATGATTTTAATCGTTCCAAATCTACTTCCAAACTTGAAATTTGTATTCGACTTCATGTCGTCTCAAAACTATAACATGCACATGTTACTAAATCATTATTTCAGGCAAACTTTTTATTAGAAATGAAAAAAAAAAAAGAGTTGACTTGTGAAAAATGATGGGAAAGAGTTAATGTTGGCAAACGCAGTCAATAGTAATATGATTATATGAACCTTTATATTTTTATCATTTTCTGTTCTGATCATCTTCCATGCCTTCCATTTACATGGCTGGAGTAGCTAGGTGTGTGTTATACAGACCATAATCAGTCCTTATCCATTTAAATCTCATTTGTTATTTGTTTGACATTCAAACTTTTAGAAATAATAACTTTTCTTTTTGTTGTTGTTGTTTCTAGAGGCTTATGTATTATTATGTCCTGTATGTATCTTATATTATCTATCAAAGTATATAACTCGTATTTACGTAATCACTCTTGGTATTTGGTACTTGTACCTTCATTATTATTATAAATTTTTTTTTTAAGAAGTAAGCTAGAAGATGTTACTATTTGAGTACGATGAAGCCCAGGCCCGTTATGCCTGTTATATAGAAGTTTATAAATCCAACAGAAAGCCCATGTAACATACGAGATGAAACGACGTCGTTAACTGAAGTGGGTTAGTGTTGACCAGTCAGTTTAGTGGACGGACACCCTTTTGAAAAATCGAAGGAGCTTTTTATTTGCAGTGAGTGAGTTAGATGATGATATCAATGGAGACTACGGCGGCGCCATTCTCATCGGTTGTTCCTTCCAGACAAAATATTTCTTCTTCGATTCGCGTTGCTTCTCCAACTTCTTTGTTCCTCTCCCGCAAGAATCCTGGCAAATTTAAATATCCGAGAAGCCTCTCCGTCCGCGCATCTTCTACCTCCGATTCTGGTACTTTCTTATTGACTTTTCCTGTTTTACTTCATTGGAAGGAACTATTTCATATTTCTCCCTCCTCTCTGAAGCTTTTTAATCTAAATTTGTATTCGTCTCTCTGGTGAGTGAGTAGTTGTGACTTTGCTTGACTACGGAGCTGGGAATGTTCGCAGCATCCGTAATGCTCTTCGTCATCTCGGGTTCAGCATCAAAGACGTAGGCTTTTCTTAATTCTGATTTTATTTCCATTTTCATTTCAGAGGCTGATATGATTGGGAAATGTAGTGTGATCTTATAAGTGTCGTTAGGCAAATACTGAAACGAACTTGAAATGTCAGGTTCAAACGCCAGGTGACATTCTGAATGCTGATCGGCTCATATTTCCTGGTGTTGGAGCTTTTGCTCCCGCCATGGATGTACTTAACAAAACCGGGTACGTATTGTACTAAGCTCTGTGGAGTTCTCGTTTCATTGATTGTATATCAATTACCACAGAGTAGCTCAAGGTCAGAGGTAGTCTTATGTAGCAAATCTCTAACCACATCTCATGCTTATATCATTTAAAGTGCTTTTCATTCTGAGGTGTTCGTTAAGCTTACAGTTGATCATTTTCTTTATATACGAACTTTCGGTTCTTGATGTTTCAGGATGGCTGAAGCATTGTGCACATATATTGAAAATGACCGTCCATTTCTAGGCATATGTCTTGGGCTACAACTACTTTTCGAGTCTAGTGAGGAGAATGGACCAGGTTTTGCTTGAATTCGATTGCTCCACTTCTTTTTATTTTCTAGAATCTTTCCGTCAATATATTCAACATGATCTACTTTATGATATCATGTATTTTCATGCTGTATTTTCTACTTAAGCATCTGTATATTTGTCTTAGTCAAGGGTCTTGGTGTGATACCGGGAATCGTTGGACGCTTTGATTCTTCTGCTGGTATAAGAGTACCCCACATTGGCTGGAATGCTTTGCAAGTGGGAAAGGATTCTGAAATTTTGGATGATGTTGGAAATCGTCATGTATATTTTGTTCATTCGTACCGCGCCATTCCGGTATGGACAATAATCTTGTCTTTCTGTCATTTTCATATACATACGTTTGTCTTTCACTTCTTCTACGTGTATTCTTAATCATCAGTTCTATAATTGTTGTAGTCAAATGAAAACAAAGAATGGATTTCGTCTACGTGCAACTATGGTGATTCCTTTATATCTTCCATTAGAAGGGGAAATGTGCATGCAGTCCAATTCCATCCCGAGAAAAGCGGGGGTATGAAATTTTAGTATAGTATTCTTCATTTCGGAGTCTATTTTCATATTTAGTCTCCTACTTATTCTGAATCTGGAAATTTTCAGAGGTGGGGCTTTCTGTTTTAAGAAGGTTCTTGCATCCAAAATTACCAGCGACACAGGTAGCTTTCACTCTAACCTTACATGTACAAGCTTCCTAATTTTTTGGTGTCTAATGGAAACCACATTTCACTTGAAGACAGAAGCCAATGGAAGGGAAGGCTTCAAAACTTGCAAAGAGGGTAATTAGCTTTTAATATTATTATTGTATGTCTGTTCTTTCCACAACTTTGCTCTCAACTATTATGGTAGGCAGCTTTTCTAAATTTTATTTTTTCTTTAGGTGATTGCTTGTCTGGATGTCAGGAGTAATGATAAAGGAGATCTTGTAGTAACTAAAGGGGACCAATATGATGTGAGAGAGCAATCTAATGAAAATGAGGTCTGTGAAAATTGTTGCTTCAATGTTATATGTATTGTATTAATCTTTGTGAAAAGATGAAACATTGTTGGGTATCTGGATGTTTTGTGATACGTCCATAACTTACCTGATAGGTTCTGGATTTAACTAATTATTCTCCTCTGAACAATATGCTCTGAATTTTTTAACTTTTCTTGCACAGGTTCGAAACCTTGGCAAACCTGTTGATTTGGCGGGGCAGTATTACAAAGATGGTGCAGATGAGGTATGCTTTCACAGTACTGTATATATTTGTGTTGCAATAACAGGTTAATATCTCCAAGCCTCTTTATTTATATTTGTTTTGACACTTAAACATGCTGCTTGTGGTTTTTAGATTAGCTTTTTAAACATAACTGGATTCCGCGATTTTCCGCTAGGGGATTTGCCGATGATACAGGTACCTAATTTTTTTCTCATTAGGATTGAAGTATTACTTCCATACTGTGTTATCCCTATCTCCGATTTAGATCACTTTCCATGCTTTATAGGTGTTGAGGCACACATCAAAGAATGTCTTTGTACCACTAACTGTTGGAGGTGGTATTAGAGATTTTACAGATGCTAGCGGCAGGTAATTAGTCATTTCAGCTTGCTTCTATATTGTACAGAGATTATGTTGTTGTACAGGGATTATGTTCGTTATTTTTTCGTTTTTTATGCAAGGACGTTGCAATTTCTATCCTTTACTCAATTTAATATTAAGTTACTATGGTTCAGGTACTATTCTAGCTTGGAAGTTGCTGCTGAGTATTTCAGATCTGGTGCTGATAAGATATCCATAGGAAGTGATGCTGTTTACGCTGCAGAGGAGTTTGTGAAATCAGGAGTAAGCTTGTACTTGCCAGTCTAATTTATCCGAGGTTTTGTTCATGCTAGTATCTAAAACTGACGGGACATTTAATCCCCTTTTCCTTTCTTGTAGGCGAAAACAGGGAAGAGTAGTTTAGAACAGATATCCAGAGTTTATGGAAATCAGGTAATTGGTTACCTAATCCAGAACAATTGGCTTTGTTTTTATTTAAACCAGCTTGCAGAAACTAAAGGATGCTAGTTGCCTTAGACAAGGAAGGATATTAATATCTTAGTTACAGATGAAATAAACAGTGCATATAATTTTGGCTGCGTTTAGATATTTGTTTCATATATCATCTAATTTGTGTATGAAGTCGGCAGCAGCTTTTCACTTAATAATACTTGATAGAATTTTTGTCTTCACAGGCAGTGGTTGTAAGTATTGATCCTCGTAGAGTTTATGTGAACCATCCTGATGATGTGCCATACAAAGTCATCAGAGTAGCTAACCCAGGTATGCTGGTGTTCTCACCTCAAAACGAATATTATGTAGGCTGGTTTATATCGTGCACTAGTTTGAGCGTCCTCATGAATTAAAAGTCTAAGGAAAGTGTTTTTACTTCTACCGTTAACCGAAACTCTAGTTTCCTAAAGGACATGATATGGTTCATCTTGCATCAATCTCATTTGAGCTTTTCGTTGTTCACCCTTGAGTTCCTTGAACTATACTAAGAACGTAGTCGCATTGAATATAGTTTCTTCATAAATTTGCATACAAATGGAGTAACCTGGATTTAACCTTGTTGGTGTTAGGCCCGAATGGGGAAGAATATGCCTGGTATCAGTGCACGGTAAAATTCCTGCCCTCCTTTGCAGTTTATTATTGATTTGTCTCATTCCCTGACAACTACTGGATCCTCAACTAAAAGGTCAGTGGAGGACGAGAAGGTCGGCCTATTGGAGCGTATGAGCTTGCTAAAGCGGTTGAAGAACTAGGTGCTGGTGAAATTCTATTGAACTGTATAGACTGTGATGGTAAGTACACTCAACCAGTCCTTCCGAACTTTTAATTGGTTTCATATCTGAATATTTGAAGCACCATAACACGCGACAATGAGTGAATATGAACCATGGAAAGCAAAATCACACACAGTCACTTATAAGCCTTGTTGGTTTAGGAGTTAAGATCATTGTATGCTAAAATTCTCTCCTTATGAGTTATGATGCCTTCCTTCTCTGCGAGTTTCAGGTCAAGGAAAAGGATTTGACATAGACTTAGTAAAGCTCATCTCAGATTCAGTAGGCATACCGGTGATCGCAAGCAGTGGAGCAGGCACTCCTGGACACTTTTCCGAGGTGTTTGAGAAGACAAATGCATCTGCGGCGCTTGCTGCCGGCATTTTCCATCGGAAAGAGGTAACCTTTTTTTTTACTCTTGTTAAAACCCTTGGCTAAATATTATACCTCGTCTGGTAACACTGTTATACTACCTTTTGTATGAAGGTACCAATCCAATCCGTGAAAGAGCACTTAAGAGAGGAGGGCATAGAAGTTAGGATCTGAGAATTTTTGGTCTACGTGTTACCATTATTCATGTCACATTCACAAGAAGATCAAAATCTTTTACATTCAATAAGTAATTATAAGTCGGAACAATCGGAGCTCTAGCAGATCTGAGTGATTTCTCTTATAATTGATTTCCTTACGTTGAGAGCATGTTAATTTCTTGATTATTTTCAAGGTAGTATATGGATTTGTGTTTTTTTTCAAATTGACAGTAAGAAAGTATACAAGTTTTCAAAAGTATTTACTTTTCAGTTCTCTGGCATAAAATGTTCATTTCTATTATTATAGGAACGAAAGCATATAGACCTTTCTCTAGTCTAGACTTTATTAACTAAGCATATGAAGTTGTAATGATCCTGATGAGGGCTTGTGAAAAATGAAGAAATACATTGGTATGTTTTGAGTCATAAAAAATCATTCAAGTTGAAGAACATCAGAAGGGTCTTTTATTGATTTAATTATTCAGTCAAAATTGAACATGTGTATCAAACTGTGTAACAATTAAGAACGACACTGAGGCCTATTCTTCCCATCCGGCAATACTCCGGAAACTGTAAAGAAACTTTAAAGAGAATTTTGTTGTTAACCCACAAAGGTTTAAAAGACACTGAGGTCTATAACTGGCAAAGCCAGGCACTTTCTGGCTCCTCAAAACCGATTTTTTTCATATGTCAAGAAGAAGCCTTTGTGGATCCTCCACAACATCCTTGACACGGCGCAGGAAGTATACAGCCTCTCTCCCATCAATCAGCCTGTGGTCATAAGTAAGTGCGACGTACATCATTGGTCTTGGCACTACGGTTCCTCCTACTACCATTGGACGTGACACAATCGAGTGCATACCAAGTATAGCAGACTGCAAAATTGCAAGTTTCTTAGTTAAATAAACTTGTTTCTGATCAAGACCTGAGAGTGGAACTGAACTAAACCTGAGGAGGGTTAATGATTGGAGTGCTTATGAGACTTCCATAGACACCACCATTTGAAACGGTGAATGATCCTCCAGCCATCTCATCTATTGATATGGTTCCTTCATTTGCCTTCTTAGCAAGCGTGTTTATTGTTTTCTCTATATCGGCAAAGTTCATTTTATCAGCACCTCTTATGACTGGTACTACAAGTCCCTGGAAAAGAGACACACAAGATAAAAATTTAAGCAACACATACCTGATCGCAATAAGGATGCAATTTAGCACAAACCAATGATACCTAGAGAATGTGATCTAACCTTAGAGGTACCAACAGCAATACTGATATCCACATAGTCTCTATATATGATATCATCCCCGTCGATAACTGCATTTACAACTGGTTGATGCTGGAGGGCGCTAACAGCAGCCTGAGATAGTTAACAAAGAATTTGCATTATTTGTTACTCTTTGAATCTGGCATTGTATAATTAATATCGGGACAAAGTAAGTAATACATACTTTAATGAATCCAGACATAAGCCCCAACTTTACTCCATGTTTTTCATAAAAGGCATCCTTGTATTGGGATCGGAGCTTCATCAAATTTGTCCTACACAAACAAAGGAGCTCCATAATTAGCAAACAGCATCAAACTGACTAGTGTTCAGTGCACCAAAAGTACTCACATAACTGAGATAGACATATCAACTTGGGGGATCTTAGCTGTTACTCACATATCAACTTCATTGAAAGTTGTCAGCAATGCGAAAGTATTTTGAGAGTCTTTCAATCTAGTTGCAACACGTTTCCGAAGTCTTGTCATTGGAACCTGCAGTGTTGTTAGATGTCATATCACCAATCATGTTACTGTAAACTATTAAGAAGGGAACAAACCCAACTTTCTGTTAACCTCTGACCACAGTAATTTAAAGTATTAAAGACAGCAATAAGAATAATGAGAGATTTTGCATACCCGTCTTTCTCTTTCCTTAGGAGGAAGCTGTGGTTCTTTAGCAGACTGTTTAGGTGGTGGTGGCGAGGACGCTGCTTTGGGTTTATCTGGTACAGGAGCATTTTCCACTTTGGACTTCTGCTTATCTTCAGCAGGAGGAGCAGGTTTAGGCTCAGATGTCTCTGGTACCTTCTGAGTGGGGGCAGCATGAGATACAGCCTCAGACTTTGAAATAATGGCGACCTTGGTTCCTGGTTCCACAGTATCTCCTTCCTTGACTAGAAACTACATTAGAAGACCAAACCAAACAACTCAATGTAACTAACCATAGACAGAAAGAGGACAACAATAACGAGTTACAACACATCAAAAATGGCAAACATGCTTACCTCTTGGATCACACCACTTGCGGGGCTAGCGATATCTATTGTCACCTAATGCAGAAAGATGAATCAAAAAATAGTATTCGAAGAAGTTAACCCATAATCTTCAAACTGTCTTCCAATAAAGCAAGAAAAAAAATTATTGATACCTTATCAGTTTCAATTTGTGCAATAGCCTCATCAGCCTCGACTCTCTCACCAGGTTCTGAAAGATAAGCATCACATGAACCAACCAAAGAACATTTAGATATACATCTACACATCAGGAAAGAACCAGAAAAGAAAATGCAAACGAGAAACTTACTCTTCAGAAAGTTTGCTAAGGTGCCATCGGTGATAGATTCCCCCATATGAGGCACAACAGCTTCCACGGTATCTCCTTCAGTAACATTAACAAGAAAGCGTGTAAGACAACCCTACAAATCCAATCAAAGCTACACTAACAGGAGATTATAAAAGCCAAATTAAGACGAAAGTTTCATAAGAATCTATATCAGAACTATAAGCTCCTGAATTTCTTCTAAGCAATCATAGAATCTCAAATATGGCAAACCTAGTACCTCAACTGAAAAAGAGAAAGAGCTCAGGTAGAACATTCGTACCACTTTCAGATGAAAAAGGCCTGACCCATCTTTGCAGGGTAGATGAAACTGAGCTCGCTGACCTCAAGCAACCAGACGTCCCTACTAGTGGGATGCAAACAAACAAGAAAGTGCATAATCCTTAGAAAGCTAGACCCCCAAAGTCACATTAAAAAGTAGTAAGAAATACCTGAAGAAGCAAGGTTATGGAAGCTATAAGCATGAGTTCCACGATGCAGTAATGTCTGTTCAGATTCTCACATATATTCAAATGAAACTTTATTAGTAGATTACTAAAAAATAAAAAAGAGAGCTTTAGATTACAGTTTTAAGGTACTTAAAAGAAGTCAGAATACATGAAATCTGTTCACAAGATTCAAGAGCATATAACACCGACTCCATTAGGGATACATAGAAGTCTAATCATAAGATTCAAAACCATATAACATCAACTCGAATGGGAATAGAATCCGAAAACATGAAAAACAAAACGTACCCCTGTTTCTGAACCTCTTAGCAAGCTTGGAGAAGATGCCGCAACACGAGAAGATTGCAGTGATTTTCCAAATAACTGAAACAATACAGAGAGAGAGATAAACTTATCACATTTCAATGAACAGATCAAAACTAGCACCAAACGAGATATAAAAAGAAAGAAACAGAGCACTAACCGAAGGAGAAGAGCCTTTACTGGCAGCTCTCCTTATAACAGCACGCAACATCATTGGTACCAAATCTCTGTTTTATTCAATAACACAGGTCGGAAAAATTTATCAGTAAAATGGAAAAATTTATCAG
The DNA here is from genome assembly GCF_000375325.1 of Capsella rubella. Lineage (NCBI taxonomy): Eukaryota > Viridiplantae > Streptophyta > Magnoliopsida > Brassicales > Brassicaceae > Capsella > Capsella rubella. The sequence continues at coordinate 5,254,517 of NW_006238917.1, read as the reverse complement.
TAAAATGGAAAAATTAAAAAAAGGTAGGATGTTCGATCCTCATCTAGAGTTTGACAGCGAAATGAAGAGCCTTAAAACCAAAAAGCAAACTCAGATTCATATATTTTTTATTCCCCCGATTCAGATATATCTCGCTGCCGAAAACAAAAATGACTTTAAGAAAGAGTTACAACTGAAAAAAACTAACCGCAAGGCTGAGAGGACACGCAGAACGGCGAATCAAAATGTTAGGGTTTGGATTTGGAGAAACGAGAAGATCGGGAAACGCATATGACTTTTGAGCAAGTCACCGGAATATGGCAAAGTTCATAAGGCTCTGTACTGTGATAGCCACGTGTAGAACTATCATTCGTTAAAATTTTATTTTATTTTTGGGCACATTTTGATGAATGTAGAACAGTAGTAGTAGTAAGTTGTACAATTTTGACGAAAGAAAAAAGATGTTCACTCTTGACCCCCAAATAAAAAAAAGAATTACACAATTGAGTTGAAAAAAATGTTCTCTTTCATATTGCTGGTTTCGCAAATAGAGTTATGTTAGTTGGCTTCCACTTCTTGGTCATTTGTGTTTGTTTGTTTTTTCTTTTTTTCTGAACGTACCTATTTTGTTGTATGAAGAACCAAGAACATTATCATTGATGGTTTCTCTTTCTCACAGTAGAAGGATGTGTTGTGTTGGCTGGATTTTAGACGATTGCCTCTCAAGGGATTGTGTGTATACACTAGGAGAGTTTTCTTCTATGCTTCTGATTTTCTTTTAATATGGTCTAAGTCTTTTATTGAATAGTGTTGTGTTCCTAACACAAACACACAAGTACAGCTATTGCTTCACCACAACCATGGCAAAAGACAAAATGAACAAAAGAAGCAAATACATAAAGAACTGAAGAAGAAAAGCTCAAAACTTGACTCTGAAGATGAGCTCAGGGAGTCTGCATTTTCTGTTGTGCAAAGAACTCCAGACCTTCAGACAATGGAAAGAAACAAAAAATCATACAGAAACAAGAAAGGAGGGCAAAAAGCACCCTTCTCATCTCACCTCACAAGATACATACATACATATATAGAGAGGGTGTTGAGCAGTTTGGAATGTGTGCCTATACTACAAAGTGTCAAGCGGATTTTGCCTCTGTACTCTTCTTCCTCAGTGTGTTTCTTCTGTTATTTTATTCAGAAAGACGCAGCCAAGAGAGCATTTGGGCCTTCTCCACACCTCCGATGTACATCCTTCATCCGATCCGCTGATCTACAAATCCCACTGCAGCTCCAATCGAACGAGGCAACACAGATGTTGCCTGCCTGAGCCTTCCACTCACAATCTGCAGTTTCTCATTGATCAACATCTGAACTGATAAAACTTTCATACATGAAAATGATTATGGGAATTTGAATTTTTTACCTGTTGTACCACAACATAGCCTACGGTCATCTACATGCTCCACATCCAATCCAAGAAACCATGATCCTAAAGAGACATCCTCATTCACGTACTTGTGAAGGACGTTTCTGTATACACAATTTGTCCTTTGTTAACAGGCAATCAACCTATGAGCATATAAACATATAAAGCAGTTTAGCTTGTGGGAAATAACTCACTGGTTTATCGATATATAAGACGCCAATTCCCTGGAAATTGCATAGAGCTGACCCGTGGCATGGCGGAAGTATTTGTTACCCTCTTCTCCAAATTTCCAGTACTCGGGTTCATGATATCTCACTCCTCTAACAATGACATTTCAGAGAGGAATGAAAGTGAGACAAACATTGGAAATGAGAAGTGGTCTCTTGAAGGTGAAAAAACTTACTTCTGAGCAAGAACGGGTCCAGATTTCATGCAACCAATATAGACTCGGGGTTTCATCCGGTATCTCGCTAATTCTGCTCCAAGTGTGGCTGCAGAAATATCCGTAACAGAAGTGAGCAAAGGTACAAACTTGAGATTACAAGAACCACAACAGTTCAGATAGAGTAAGAAGGTTTATATTCACCTATATTTACATGCACATCATCATCGACTTTCACATAGAAGTCTGCATCCCACAGTGCAAAAGCGGTGGTGAAGTAAGTCTTAGTCTTTGCTGACAGCTCTAGATAACCTTCAACATGATCCTGCTCAAACAAACTTTAGACTTAAAAAAAGGGAAAGCCGTGATATTGGTAAAATATGACTACCCTGAACCTGTCCACAACAAGTATAATTCCATAAGAAACATGACCAGCAAAAGTCTTACCAGCCTCAAGAAGTCTCCATGTTTACTTTCTTCAGCCTGAATCGCTCTATCAAGAATTCCACCCGGAGTGGCACTGCTCACAAGAAACACTCGATAAGGAAATATATATACATGAATCAACCACACAAACCATTATGTGTGCCACTCGAAGGTAGAAGTTTTACCTATGGCCTATTACAAACCGCATCACGATCCCTTTCTCTTCCTCGAGCTTCTTTCTATCCTCACCTAAAGAAGACCCATGTTCAGTCCCAAATAATATACTTACGACTGAAAAAAACACTGCTAAGATGAACATACCGGGAGGCATCCAAGTAGCACGAACTGAATCCCTGCGCTTCCTGCTGCTAAACGCGGTATTTACTCCAACAACCATCAGATACTTTCTTTTGGTGACAGTTTCAGGGAGCTTAAAATCATCAGAAACGGGTGAACCATTCATGATGGATTCTTGTGCGGCTCTTGCAGCTGCCAATTCTGTTTCCAGAGTTGAAATCGTTTTATCAAGCGTTCTGCATAACACCATACAAGCAAAACCCGAAAAGCTTAATGCGAAATCCCAATTAAAATATAAAAGAACGGCTTTAAGTTCCATATCATATATTTTTTAACTTACTGAATGGCATCTGGACTCTTGTAAACTTCTCCAAGGATGTCTTTTGATTCACGCTTCAAACCCTTCTGATAAACACATGAAGAGCGCTATGAACGGCCAGGACTCAATTGCTCTAATATTTCACGAGTATCAATCCACCTAAATGAGAAGACTTACTTTTGATGAATCACAGTCCTCTGACTCCAACCGCAGCCGTTCATCTGACGCTACTGTGTCCCTTGATACAAGATTGGCTTCAGGCTCCGGCCACATTCTATCAACATACACAGTCAGATAAGAGCACTCATCAGCTTATGACTTTCAGAAGAAAATGTAGCATAATGATTTGATTACTGGTTCTTCCATGAACCATACAAATGCATCTCAAGCATGCTATCAATACAATTTGTCTATAAATGCATCTCAGACTATATAGTTTTCAATAATTATTATACAAGTAATACAACTTTGGCAAATAGCGAATGAAATTAATATCATTGTAATTTTTTGTTTTATCAAAACAGGAAAACTTAACCACATTTTCCCGGAAAAAAAAAAAAGAAAGAGAAGAATAAATTGTGTATTCCTCCAAATATCCATAACTTCTCACACCATGAATTCTCAAAATTCGTTTAAATTTAAAAATCTGGGTTTTATTTACACGAAAGGGAGAAAATTTTAACCCACCGACAGTCCAAAAGGAGAGAAAATTTAAAACGTAAGAACAGAGCAGCTGTTTTAGTATACCTGTCGGAGAAGAGGATTCCCGCGCAGAAGAATCCGATACAGAGAAATAAAGTCCATTTCTTTGAGACAAAACTCTTCGAAGCAGAGAGCTCTAATCCTCCTCTATGATGCTTCGACGACATTCTCTTGTATATTTCTAATTACGAATCTAACGAATGCTAAACAAGACCAAAATAAAAAAAAACCTCTCAAAGAGCTACTGAAGATGAGAGACATCCATCCCAAGACACGACTCACACCCCCGAGTCTTCCACAAGTCAACCCGCAAGACTAAACCTCCACAGCTCTCAGATCCAATAGATCGAGACTTTTCTCCTCGGAAACGAGAATGTAAACACACAGAAAGTTCAGGTTGTGATTTGAGATTGATCCTATGAAAAAGACGAATGTATGAGAAAACGACAAGAGAGAGAGAGAAAAAAGCCCGTGGCTTTGTTCTTCGCTTTTGTGCGTAGAATTCGAAGCTGGAAGAAGATGAATCGAATCTTATCCTTATTTTGTGTGTTGGGATAATAAAAATTATAATTTAGTTTTTCTGCTTTATTAGTTGATTTTGCACTTTGGTGTAATAATATCAAGTCGATTGGATTAAGTGCAAAAAAGACTAATTAAATCTAAAGCTACCGACTTGGCCACCCGACGAATAAATTGACCAAACGAACCTAGTCAAAACTACAAATAATAAACAAATCAAATTACAGTTTTTTTTTTCAGAACAAAGGCTTTGGCGAGAAGAAAACATAAAAACATTTTTAACACTTTCAGTCTTTCATTAATATTCATTGTCGATTACTGAATCATTTGTTTATATGTGTATAAGTTACTAGTAGTTAAAAAGAAAAAAGAAAACCACAAGATGAACAATAATGGTCTTAAACCAACAAATGAATAGGTTGAAAAACATAAACGATAATGAATAGTGTTGGATAGGAAAGTTTTAATTGAACAATTTGCAATCACATGTGTTCCCAAGCTGTCCAAGGATGGCGACAAAGGGAATCAACAATGACCACGTGTGCTCCACATGATCCTCCATCAAACCATTTCCTCCTTACACCTCACCTTATACTCACCTCACCTTTTTTCTATATTTTGTAATCTTTTTCTGGACTTTAAAAAAAAAAAAATTATACATAAAGAGATCCTCACACTTTCGTTGTCATCGACGGTTCGAATCGTGTAATTCAATGAATCTTAAGTTCACACAATCTTTTCTTTACTTGCAAGTCTTTTTGATAACCTAACTTTAGGTGAAAATTTTCGAAACCTTCGTTTTCAACAATAGTTATAGTATATATTATGCCAAATGAAACATATCTATATATACATCCTAGCAAACTAGACTTCTTCTAAAAATGAATTCACCTAATAATTCATTTGCTAATTAATCACAATGTAAATATCTAGACATTCGAGAGGTTCATATATGTATTATCTAAACATTTATATATATATACAAGCTCTTGGTCTACTCAAGAAATCCAGTTTGCTTCAATATTGCATTCCTGACCTTGCTCAAATCTCTTCCTTTCAGTTTTCTTCCAACTCCTTCCATAACTGAAGACGACGACGATCTACTCCGCCCCATGAAATATTCCTCCGGTGATACATTATCATCATCACTATCATCAACCTTCTTGTTTGTCTTCTTTGTGTGAACCATTGACCAATCAGGGACATTAACAGGAGCCGAGTGTTGTGTCATGGGTGCCATTCCTTCTATCCTCTGCCTCTCGGGAATCATTCTTGGTTCGCTTGGAAGTAAATTTTGTGTTGTGAAACTAGGTTTAGCGGTATGGTTACTAATCACAAACGATGATTGATATCCATCATCAAGAACATCCCATACATCATCTTCTTGAAAATCATCGTCTCTCCAAGAACTCCATACCTCATGTCTCATGTCGTTCCTCTCCATTGTTCCCTCACCTGCTTGTACAAAACATAAGAGACGACCAATAAAAAACTTCAATTAGACCCAAAAAAAAAAACTCTTAGCTAGTAGCTAAGCTAGCCACAAAATCGCATATGAGACGTACAAGACTGTGAGGATTTACGCACCTTTTGTTTGATTTATTGAAGGTTTAGAGAATATAATTATACAACGAGATTTATAGAGTAGAATATGTGTCAAGTGAAGCAAAGTAGCTTGAAATTTTGAGAAGAGAAAGGAAGAAAGTGACACAAGAGGTGTGGGATTGAAGAACAAATACATAGATTGGTTCTATTTTGTCTTTATAGATATGTTCCAAAGACGTGAGAATCTATATACATTTTTACGTCCGGACACGAATTACATATGATCATAATGAAGATGAGTTTAACGGTCAAACAAAGTGCACTACACTACTACTACTACTACACTAAAGCATACGTGGCCAATTTTGCTTTTAGTTTCTTTCATCACGGAAAGTAAATGTAATCATGAATTGAATTTGCTCTACAAGTAAATGGGTACCACATGCAATATGTTATTTATAAATATCGATAATTCATGTTTTTGTTCTTAAAAAAAAGAAGCCAAAAAGTACTTCATAGATTCATCCCCTTGGAATATCGAAAATTTGGAGTAGCTGGCTTGACAAAGGTCCAATTCAGACGTCTGACTTGGTAATAGTGTTCTTTTTCTTGACAAGACATCAGCGTTTTCATTGATATTGACCATGCATGCATGTTCCATATATATAGTTGGTGGTCATGCACTGAGCATAGTTTGAACGAAGCCACTACATCAAATTAATCAAGATTTCGTATAATTATTAGTTTGTTTATTCGTAACAATTTCATAAACTATCAAACATAATAAATGGTTGTGTAGTTAGATTTTTTTTTTAATTTTTTTTTTTTTGGTATTTCTCCATATTAACTGATGTAGAAGATCGACGAATAATAGTAAATCTTTGAAAACATTCAATTAACACCGAGCTACATGCTTTATATATAATCTATGGCGGCTAATTAAGGTGCATACTATACATTAATTGCATTTGCAATCAATACAGGCGTGTAAGAAGAATTAAAAAATATACATTTAGTTATTAGTAATGTGATTTGCTTAATTTATAAGAACAAATAAAACATTTTAGCTTGAAAGGAAGATTTTTCAGTGGATGATGAGCGGTTGAGCGCTTGGCCTTGGGCCCCTTTTGCGTAGCCGTCATTCATCGAACTTGGTTGTTCTCTTATAGGGAGTATTAAAAAAAACAATATCGCTCACTTCAAGATTTTTAACTTATCTTTGCTTACCTAATCAATTTGAGCCATGATATATGAAAGCGAGAGTTTTGTATATATTCTGGACCTTCGTCAACTATACATGTCGTGGTCCAATACCAAAACCAAAAGTATTGATTCGTCTATGGATCGGTACTGAAGTATTGATATGAGATAAGTTAGAAGTTAAAGAATCACCCACCATAGTACAAAATCAAACAGCAACAAGTGAACTAAGCAAAATTCATACTAACATAGGCCACTTCTATAAGGTTTTAAGTAATGGTTATACTTTGATGTCAAATGTCTGCAAGTTTAAGTGTAAGAGAGTTGTTGGTCTAGTAAGCGACATTCATTCAGTAAATGGACATACTTGTATGTCCAATTTTGAAGATGTATGTATGTATGTCTATCATGATGCACTGATCCTAATATTACTCAACGAATACCACATTTTAGTTTAGATATAACCATTTCCACTCTTGTTTCTTAGTTATTCAATTGTTTACTAGCAAATCATCACACTCGGTCTTGATATCTCACAATAATTAGATGTTAGAGCATCAAATTTCCCCGTTGGTTATACTAACTAAACCAGTCAATACGCCGTATTCATCATAGTCACAGAAAACAGAATAAACAGAACAGGAGATGCAATATTGCGATGTTGATGCTGGAAAAAGCAAAGACCAAATGATTCGGATGTGCTTGGCTACTTAAGGGTCGATAAACTTCAAAACCAAACCCAAGCAATTGAGTTTAACGACAAAATCTTTGCAATAATCCACACACGATAGAGTAAATTAAATGAAGAAGTTGAATAAAATCAGTCATGCAGGAGAAATCTAAATGATCCAAACTGGGAATATAAATCCATATTGAATTAACAAAAGTGAAATCAATCTTGAACTAGAGATGGTGAAAGAAACATAATTTATTTGAGACATTTAACTTGCATTGATAAAAGTCTGAATGAGTATTGAAGATCTTTCCCCAAGTGTAAATATCAGTTACAAATTTAATCTACAGAAGAGGGAAATCACCCTTTAAAGCTTTGGGGGTTCAATGAGCAACTAAAGCATCATTACTCAACAAGTTGCTATTACCATTAGTAGATTCAAGTACGGAGTTTGGAGAAGGGACGTTCAAGTTCAAACTCATCATCGTCTCCAATCCCACAGATCTCGCAGGGCCAAGTTTCTTCCGACCGATGCGATACGGACCATAGATCTTGCTCAAGAGATGGGGCACCTGGTCCATGGTCAAGGTCTGCGGCGCCAAGACAAGAGCGTTCTCTGTTGAAGACGAAGACGGCGGGTCCGAGAGAGAGTGAGACAGGAGAGAATTGGATCTAGCGTTGATTCTAGAGTTACGGATCTGAGCCAGAGCCCCTGGTTTCATGTAACGGTGGAAACCGTCGTTTCTTCTCACCGGAGATTTGGAGATTCCTTTCATCGGGTCCGAATTGGAGAAGAAGATATTATCAAAGGACCTGAGGATGAAGATTGGGAAAACAAACCGAGGGATTTTGTAAAGGAAGGAGCGGGGTACGATGAGTGGCGGGAAAACTGGTATTGGAGATTTTTAAGAGGTGGGAAATAAAAATTGAGTTTTTAGGGTTTTCAAAAGGTACGTACGGTTTGGTCATGTGGTCTTAAACGCCGTGTGAGAAGGAGGCGGCTTTTGTTTTTCTAAATTAAACCGAGACTAATACCGGTACTCCATCTCTGGTTCATATAATCACAATCTAAACCGAGACCCTCTGATTTATCGGGTCGGATATTCTTTAAATATTCGTAACCGGGTCGGATCTTTTTAATCCAGACGGAGCAGGACTCGATCGATCAGGCAATTCTGGGAGTGTTTTGTTGTGTTCAATTTTCTTTTGGGATCATACAAAGGAGAAGAAATCGGCGTCGGCGGGAGAAGCTATGTCGAGGCTATGGGCGAGATTTGCGGGATTATTCAGTAACAAGAGTTTCATCGGAGCTGACAAGACTGGTAACAAGTACTTTTCCAGAATGGAGGAGATTGACGGATTGGGCGAGTACATTGTTCTTCGAACCTCTTTCCTTCTTTTTATTGTCTGCTTAAACTTTTTGTTGGATTTTGCTCATTTACGTGAGATTTATTTCTTCAAATTAGAATTTCTTTGGTTATCTACGTGTGATCGTGTAATGAGCACTGGGAATCATGTATACGAATTTTGATTGGAGTTATGTGGAGTCCCCTTTGTGCAGTAAGTTGTTCTGATGTGCTGCTTTATACTTTTCAGTGAAGGAGAAAAGATGGGTTATCTTTAGACGAGAACAGGACCCAACTTCTATTCCTGGTAACTCTTCTTCAAAAACTCATCAAATAGCTTGTTATATTTATCCATATGTTCATTTTGCTTGGGTTTAAGATTGATCTGCCTCAAAGCACTCAAGTCGTCAGATTTTAAACATAAGACACATGTATAAGAATCTAGTTACAGTTTTTGTTTGATCATTTTTGTAGTTGAATGGATATGTTGGCTAAATGGGCAGCGAAAAAGGGCTCCTACTCCTGAGGTAAGATAAACTCCTTTTTAACCAGGATTATCTTTTGTCAGCATAGTGTTCATTCCATGGATAGATTGGCTATATGCCTTTAGTTTTTGGCCCTTGATGTTGGTGTTCCTTACTTGTCCAGGAAATGGTTGAACTTGAAGAAAGGCGTGAGCGTGTGAAGCTTAATGTTGCTCGTAGGTGTTCTAGATTATTAATACATTTTCCACAACTTATCTATCTTTATAAACGTCTCAAGCTTGTTTTTTCCTGGTCTCATTGATCCTTGATGCAAATAGTTTATGACTTTGAGGTCTTGATTTGTGGAACCTTCAAGTTCTGAATTAACAAAGTAGAGAAATGATTTTTCTTTTGTGACTTAGAGAGTCAAGAATTTCTTTTTCCCCTTTTCCATTTAATATGTTGCTTCAAGTTCTATGCAAATGGTAATTTTTTTTTTTTGCCTTCAATCCCTTTTCAAGTTCTCAAGAAAGAAGAGGAAGAGAGGAAAGCCAGAGAAGGCACTGGACGCAAAGTCATGACCATGGGTAATTAACATTTAGTGCTCACTAAAAATTTGTTCAGTTTGTTTTTCCTATATGAAGTGGCTCTCCTTGGTTTGAAGGTAAAGTTGACGGTCCAGATTTGACAAGCTTTGTTCGCCAATTTCCACCGGATTCAAAAGGTATTACATTTTCTCACTCAGTTGATTAAGGGAGTCTCCGTAGAGTGTAAAGACTAACTTCTTATTTCTTTTCCTGAATTCCCTTGAATAATTTGACAAATATTATTATGGGCAGGCATTTATATTTTTGTGGTGTTTGACCCATCAAATAGTGTCCATTACACTTAATTTACATTAGAGCTAAAGCTGTGTTCATAAAGTATCTTTGGAATAACGTCCGTTGTGTGATAAGAAATACTTTTGAGGGAATTGTTGATCCTTTTTCAGCTTTTCCTTGTCTAGCTATTGCACTGATAATTATAGATCATAGATTGATACATCACTTTAAAGTCCGTAATTATGATGAACTCCTGATAGTCAAAGGGTTCCCTCTATGTCCTTTGATTGTACTAGCTTAGAAGGGAAATAAGAATTGTTCACTATGCCATTTGTTGATATAAGGGATGAAATTATAACAGTTGCTAGTTTTCCTATAACTACAATGAGCTTATTATGCTACCATAATCTCGATATGTAAGACTGACGGTCTAATTGTTTGTTTGTTTGTTTGTTCGTTCATGATTTAAGGTGATAAAACAGAGGAAGCTAGTGAAGAAGCAGATAAATCAAGGTGAATCATTATGATTCAAAATATCTCCGCATCAATCATATCTAATGCTAAATCTTCTTACATTCTGTATCTTTTCTTGATGCAAAACACAGCATTTTTCACAAGACCACCATAACCAAGTTTTCTCACATTGCTTTTACAGGGTCAAGGAACATGAACCCGAGATAGTTACTGCAGAACCACTGGAACCAAAGTAAGTCTAGCTGGCTTCCCTTATTGATCCTAAAGTTCAAGTTCTGACTCGCTGATATGAAACATGAAATGTTCGTTTTGATTGCTACATACTGCTACAATACTGATTATTTTGTCTATGAACATGAGCTTATGTATTGTGTTGGGTATGCTTAAAAATCCAACAAAACTAATGGTGATGCTGATGATTATGCAGGACAACAGAGCCATCAGGGTCTGGATCATCATTTAGGCCCGGGACATGGCAGCCACCATCCTAAGCACATCTCTCTTCACGCAGATAACAAGCCAGCAGGAATTTTGCGTCCTAATTATTTGTTTGTTGTACTCTACACAAACCGATTGGTTTGACTTTTACAGATGAACCACCATAGACGAGAGAGCTTTTGAGAACCCTAGATTTGTGGCCTTTGACGCTGTCACTGAGGACTCAGAAGAGTCAAAATGAGAAGAGAAGTCATATTCTTATGCTTTGTAATCGTTAGGGTGTTTGTCTCTTGGCATAATGCTTGAGACTTTTATTTGCCTTGTCCTTCATAGCTGAAGAAAGAGACCCTTTGTTGACTTTATTTGATAGGTATAAGAAAAAAAAAGACCTTCAAAGAAAGTGAAAACGTTGGTGATACAAGTTTACTGACATACTATATCTGTTTTAGTCTTATGATTTTTATCTATACTTGGTAACAAATTCTTGACTCATGGTATGAGACTATGAGAGCTACATTATGCACAAAGCCACAAACCCTCGTTGAATAAAAACAATTTGGGCCGAAGTCTCTTACGCAGGCCCACTATAAGAGGTATATATATATGTTGTTACACACAAATAGTTATTTGGAACATATTTACGTAGAAAGACCGAACATAGCTACAGTTCGTTCAGAATCTTCAAGCCGAGAAACTGGTTCCCTCTAAAACCCTAATATCTATATGTAAATTATGTGATTGTTGTGTCTCTCTCTTAATATTTCGGCTTAGAGATTCGTGATTCGTGAAGTTGTTCATGATTCTTATAATTTTTTCCCTTAACTTCTGATTGTTAATTATATTTGTTATTGTCTTTCAGCTACGAAAATAAAAATTCAGTCGTTGGATTTCCGATTTTGTGATAATGGTTGCAGAAGCAGAGATTTTTCATCATCAACCCTTACTGTCTGAGGATGAGCTCTTAGATTCTGATGAGGATGAGGTCTTATTTTATTCACTCTCTCTTTGACGTTTAACTCTATTATTAGATGCCAATTTTTTCTTTTGTTGACGTCGTTGAGTCTTTAGGTCTTGGGAGAGTCCATGAGTTAATTGTCCTGAATATCATCTTTAAGTTAACTGGTAAACGCATATCGTTTCGTAATTAGATGTTAAGATATGCATGACGTCTTTTGTTTCCTCAATTAATTGACGTCAGGTTTTGATTCTCTCGATGTTAGTTTTGTTTGTGTTAAGTCGGTAATAACTCATCAGGTTTTGTATATATCATCTTTATTCACTAAATTCAATTCTTATTCCATGCTTAGGAAAGTTTGGTAAAAGTAAAACATAGAATTAGTCAATTATATATGGTTTGAAACTAGTCTCAGCTCTATCAAATATATATACAGTAAAACCTCTATAAATTATTAATGTTGGGGCCATGAAAATCTATTAATTTATAGTGGTTTTAATTTATCGATAAATTAATAATTTATAGAGAGATTTTCCTAATTTGGAAAGTTTTTCAAAAGAATATTTAAAAATAAAATCTAACAAAAATTAATTTGTCTATATATACATATATTTTGAAAATTTTACCTAATTATTAATTTATAATATTGATGAGACCATATATTTACAAATAATTTAAAAAAAATATTATCTTATTATTTTATCGAAGTATGTCTAAAATTACAGTGATCCCAAGTTGAGACTGAAAAAATTTATTAATTTATAGAGAGTATTAATTTATTGAATATTAATTTATAGAGGTTATACCGTATATTTCAACAAAACAAAATTGCAGGTCAAGGAGGATAGTAATTACGACACAGAATACTACATGAAAGTACGCAAGGATCTAATCAAGGCGGGTCATATGGTGACCATAACTACGATTGTACTAGCTGCACCGATGTTGTACTCCATCTTGTACGGAGTGAAGCTACCGGTTCCATTCTGTTACACACGTGGCGTCTTTGGTTACCCTCTGTGGAGTGTGGCGATTGTGTTTCTCATTGCCGGCCTTGCTTATACCGTCTTCGACTATTGGAGGAATCAAGACTACTAGCTTTGATTTTAGATGCATGTGTTTTTGGTTTTAGTTTTAAGATTTTTGGAAATTAATTAGTTTTTTTTTTCTTTCTTTTTAACAGAATTAGGAAACCTACGTCAAACTAAAACTAGTTTCTTTTTCTTTAGTTTTTGAGGAAACAAAATTTCCAAGACAATCCAATCATAAGTTGTAGAATAAGTGTAGCCAATCACACATTAAGGAGATAAAGAAGAAGAAACAAAAACTTTGGAAACGTAGAGTAACATCGGCCGGTTAACCTGGAAATTAAGAATCCGACTCAGAATGGGGTAAAACATAAAGAAATTGGACATAGAGATCTCTATTTACATCACGAAAATCAAACAGAGAGAATCCAGAAAGGAACGAATCTATCAACAAATTGGTAAAAGAAATACCAAGAAACTAAAAATGTTGAACTAGAGCATTTCGAAAACGAACAACCCTTAAAGGCACAGAGATCGTTGCATGGGAGAAAGACGAGGAAGAGGATGGAGTCGTAACGTCGATGGTATTGGGATATGAAACCGCGATTACTGATGAGTTAGATAGACGCAAACCAGAGAGATCAGTGTGAAGAAGATGAAGACGTAGCCGATCGTGACCAATCCTACTATCGCATCCATCGGAACAAACAAAGCTGCGCCCATGGAAGATAGAGATCCGATGACACCTGCGTACGCCGCCCAAACCGCCGCAGAATATTCGAGTCCGAAGCCGATTCCTGTGTAAACCGTGGCGACGAGAAGAAGGAGTACGGCGAGGGCGACTAAAGCATTACGTCGAAGTCCAGTCGTGGTTTCAAGAATCCCTTTCCAAGCTCGTTCGTTGCCATCCTCACGACGACGGCGGTTGCCGTGATCACCAGGGGCAGCTCCGTGACGACGACGATCTCCACCGTTGTTTCTGCCGCGAGCCATCTTTCGTGAATCTTGTATCGGAGAAAATTTTCAAGAGGATTAGTATTTTTCAAGAGGATTATTATTCTTAACACATACTCATATTGGATTTGTATTTATAATCTGATTCTCTCTACTCTTAACTACCCAACAACCTTAACGGCCATTGGAACTTTCCCGCTGAAACGTTTTTCCATATCCTCCGCTTAACCGGTGGTTCATACAATTGGATTCTAAATCGAGTTCAGTTTACCGGTTTAATCATATTTCTTGATAAGTCTTAAAATTTCGGTTCAGTTTTTCCGGTCTTTAATGAGAAAAAGGAAAAAAATAATAATAAAAAAAAATCTATAGACGGAGGAGCAGACTCGATCGGGGAACAATTGAATTTGGGGGGTGTTGGGTTCAGGTTTTGGATCATACGAAGAAGTAATCGGCGGAGAAGCTATGTCGAGGCTACGGGAGAGATTTGTAGGATTGATCACTAGGAAGAGGCAAGAGGTTTCATCGGAGTAGCGCAAAGATTGGTAAAAGTACTTTCCTAGAGTGGAGGAGATTGACGGTCTGGGCAAGTATTGTTCTTCGAACCCCTTACCTTTGAATCAGGTGTCTGAAGTAAATGCATTTTAAAACTGCTTTGCTGACTGAGATATAATTTAATTCCAGGTTTCAAAAGTTTTGTTTTTGTTTTTGTTTGGAGTTGAGCTAATCAGAGATGTTACGGGCATTGGAATTAATGCATCTGACTCCTAAAAGAACCTGTTTGTATTTGTATGCTCACAGCGATTAATAAGACTCCTGTGGTATCCATTTGTGCAGCAGCAAGATGTTCTAACCTGCTTCTTTCTTCTTTAGTTATCCAGAATTATTTGTGGTCAGTGTAGTGCTTCGTCCATGGAGGTTTCGGTGGTATATAGATTGGCCGTATGACTTTAAGTATATGGCCTTTGATGTTAGTGTTTCTCACTGTCGAGTTAATTATTGAACTTGAAGCAAGGTGAAGCTTAATGCCTGTCGTAGGTGTTCCATATTATTAATGCATTATGCAGTACGTATCTATCCTTTTCTTTTGTAGCCTCATTAAGCATCCCTGCTCGTTTATGACTTGAGGACTTAGATTTTTGGAACCATAGAGTTTAGAATGCAAAAAAGAAGGATTTTATCTTTTTTTGTTTGTGTTTTGTGTATGTACGTTTACCCACTATATATGTCGCTTCAAGTTCTATCAAATGTTTCTTGTTTTTGTTTTGCCTTCAATCCCTTGTTAAGTTCTCAAGAGAGAAGAAGAGGAGAAGAATGCCAGAGAAGGCACTCCACGCAAAATCATGACCATCAGTATTTAGCATTTGGTGCCCACAAAATTTGTTACATTTGCTTTTCATTAATATAATAGTAGCTTAATGTTTTCCACCGGATTCAAAAGGTATTACATTTTCTCTGCTTTTAATAGATTTTGGGAGTCACCTAAGAGTGCTGTAGACTAACTTCTTAGAATTCCTTTTCTCCCGTTCTCTGAAACACTTTGTAGCATTAGAGCTAAAGCTGTCTTTGGAAATGACTCTGTTTACGTAATAAATAATGCTTCTGAGGGTTGTTAATTCTTTTCCTTCGTGTAACTATTACACTGGTGATTATAGTAGTGTGTGAACTTCACTCGGAAACATCTTGTGCAGTTGATTTGTAAAGTCTGTGATTATAATGCAGTTTTGATGGTAAAAGGGTTCCCTACATTTCCATTTTTATTGTGGTAGCTTTGTAGGGAAATAAGAATTCCCCGATTTATGTCATTTGTTGATTCATGGGATGAGATTACAACAGTTGCTAGTTTTCCTTATGTCACCTTAGAGCTTATTATTCTACCACAAACTCGTGGAAGTAACTGATGATTTAAGTTGTGTCTTGTTTGTTAATGCTGTAAGGTTATAAACCAGAGGAAGCTAGGGAAGAAGCAGATAAATCAAGGTGAAGCATCAGGATTTCATGATATCTCCCACGCTAATCCTATCTTGTGTTAAACTTTCCTACATTCTATATTTTTTTTCTGGAAAAACAAGACCACCTTAACCAAATGTCCTCACATTGCTTTACAGGGTTAAGGAACATGAACCCGAGATAGTAACTGCAGAACCACTCGAACTGGCTTCACTTTTTCAATCCTAAAGTTCACATTCAGGTACTTTTTTATTAATCCTAATATGAAACATTGATCGTTGTTTGTTATTGTTACATACTGCAACAGTGCTGAATCTGTTCTCTATGAACATGAGCTTTTGTATTGTGTTTGATATGCTTAAATCCAACCAAACTAATGGTGATGTTGATGATGATGGAGGAAAACAGAACCATCAGGGTCTGGATCATCATTTAGGCCCGGGACATGGCAGCCATCATCGTAAGCTTACTGATGATTGGTTTGACTCGTACAGATGAATCACCATAGACGAGAGAGCTTTTGAGGACCAATAATTTGTGGCCTTTCACGCTGTCATTGGCGACCTAGAAGAGTCAAAATGAGAAGCCATCTTCTTATGCCTTTGTTTTCTTTTAGGGTGTTTGTCTCTTGGCATAGTGCTCGAGACTTTTATTTGCCTTTGTCCTTCATAGCTGAAGAAGAGCCTAGCTACCCTTTGTCTTTCATCGTTGACTTTTATTTATTAGGATTTAAAACCAAAAAAAAATTCGTGTACCAATAAACATCATAATTCAATTTTAGTATTCATCCTGAAGAACAATTAATTCCTTCTAAAATCGAGAGGAGAAGTCCTACTTGGTTTGTTCCAGACACAAGCCAATCAAAACGTGCTTATTTACCAAAATAAGTGTCTGGTTATAATTTTTTTAATTCTGGTTTGGGTTAAGTTCCAGTTTAGTTTATGGAAAAAGAAAATACTTTCTGGAAAAAGAGAAATTATTCCCATCTTCCCCTAAAAAGCCATTTATTCGAATGTTCTCACATTGGTCTAGTTGTAGAAGCCTTTTACAGTATTTTTATAAAATAAGTGTTTTTTATAATTTGCAAGCTATTTTTTTTCCTTTTAAATATTTCAAAGAAAAAAGAATGCAATTATAAAATGGTCAACGTTCATAGGGAATCAGAGGCCGTCCGCTTGCGCGTCTCGAGTTGATCCAACGGTTAAACGAGATACACCTGACCTGGCCTCGGCATTGTATATTAGTGAGTGTCCTTCGAAGGTTCTGTAAAATCTCTTCATCGCCTCTTTCAGAAGCAGCTTGGCGAAAGATCTCTTTCTATCTCTCTCTCCTTCGCTCCTTACACGATCTTCTTCGTTTCATTTTTGATCCTTCTTCCTTCCTTCGCTGATTTTTTCCCAATCTCTTTCGACTGTTCTGATTTGCCGCCATGTATCGACGCGCCACTTCCGGCGTGCGTTCTGCCTCCACGAGGCTCTCTTCTTCTCTCTCGAGGATCGCCTCCACCGAAACAGCTTCGGTCTCGGCTCCATCCGCGACGTCGCTTCTCAATCAGACTAACCGATCTAAGAGCTTCTCGTCGGCTCTCCGCTCGTTTCGAGTTTGCTCTGCTTCAACGCGGTGGAGCCATGGTGGGAGCTGGCGATCACCTGCTAGCCTTCGTGCTCAATCTAGGATCTCCGCTCCGGTGATGGAGAAATTTGAGCGGAAATACGCTACCATGGGTATGTCTCTATTTGCTTTCTTAATTTGTTCTAGAAATGATTTGCTCTTAACTTGTATTACAAGAATCCGTGTTTACCTCCATATCTGCTTAGATCGATTTCGTTTTAGACTGGATCATTTGAAATCGAGAATCACCGTCGGATCTTCTGAATTCTCAACATTTTGATATGTTTCTGATGCAAGTAAAACTAGCTAGATGAACATTTGATTTGCTCTTGCAGTTTTTGTATGATTTTTGTTTAGACCACGGACAAGCAAACTCATGTTGGTATATGCATTCATTCAATTATGATTATAAAATTCTAACAGTTTTGGTTTGAAAATTAACGCAGCTTCTGAGCATGCATACAAGGATATTTTGACAAGTCTTCCTAAACCTGGTGGTGGAGAGTATGGGAAGTACTACTCGTTACCAGCTTTAAACGATCCAAGAGTTGGTATGGTTCCTCCGAGCCTCTATCTGTTTTGTTGTAATCGATTTCTGGTGACACTGACACCTTTTTCGTGATAATGTAGATAAGTTGCCATACTCTGTAAGGATACTATTGGAATCAGCAATTCGTAACTATGACAACTATCAAGTTACAAAGGATGACGTTGAGAAAATCCTTGACTGGGAGAACACATCTACTAAGCAAGTTGAAATCTCCTTCAAGCCAGCCCGTGTTATTTTACAGGTTTGTAGCATATTTGTTTCTGTACTTGTACACTCATCACTCTCCAGTCCACGAAGACAGGTATAGATTAAGCTAGCACTATGTTAACTTATATTTCTTTCCCAGGACTTTACTGGTGTACCAGCTCTAGTTGATCTTGCTTCTATGAGGGATGCAGTGAAGGGTCTTGGTAGTGATCCTAACAAGATTAACCCCTTGGTTAGTGAACCTTTTTTTAATTGCTTTTGTGTTGTAATAGTTTGATATAGCAATTCCCATATTTTCCTGTACATATGTAGGTTCCTGTTGATCTTGTCGTTGATCACTCAGTCCAAGTTGACTTTGCAAGATCAGAAGATGCCGCACTGAAAAATATGGAGCTTGAATTCAAAAGGAACAAAGAAAGATTTGCGTTCCTTAAGTGGGGTTCAACGGCCTTCCAAAACATGTTGGTCGTTCCTCCTGGGTCTGGGATTGTCCATCAGGTACAAGATGACACTTTCATTATAATCTAGCGATGTATTATGGTATATCATGTGATGAAAGTAAATTCTGGTTGCCTGGTTAAAAATTTCAACAGGTAATCTGGAACATAAGTGTGTGGTTTAGAAGTTTAGCCTTGTTAATCTCTTTGCGTAGACTACTAGATTTTCAAGGGGTGCATCAATCTAATACTACTGTCTAATGGTTCTGTTATGACTTATTTGACACTCAGGTAAACTTGGAATACCTTGGACGTGTTGTTTTCAACTCGAATGGATTCCTCTACCCTGATAGCGTTGTTGGAACCGACTCCCACACAACCATGATTGATGGATTAGGAGTCGCTGGGTGGGGTGTTGGAGGAATTGAGGCAGAGGCAGCAATGCTTGGTCAGGTGAGTCTATCTTCTCTGGAAACCGTCACTGTTTGATTTGGGTTTATGTGTCTTGTGTACATATACAAGTGTCAAGTTCGCTTTGCCACTAATATGGTACTTCGAAAATTTGTCAGCCCATGAGCATGGTATTACCTGGCGTGGTCGGATTTAAGTTAGATGGAAAGTTGAAGGAAGGGGTTACTGCTACTGATTTAGTTCTCACTGTGACCCAAGTATTAAGGAAGCATGGTGTTGTCGGCAAGTTTGTTGAATTTTATGGTGAGAAACCATGGCTGTGTGACTTTGAATTCCTGATGGACAATTAGTTAGTCAGTATACATGCTTTAACGTTTTTATTTCGATATGAAGGTGAGGGGATGAGTGAACTTTCACTTGCTGATAGAGCTACAATTGCAAATATGTCCCCTGAGTATGGAGCAACTATGGGTTTCTTCCCAGTGGATCATGTTACCCTGGAGTACCTGAAGTTGACAGGAAGAAGTGATGAAACTGTGAATTCTCTCTCTCTCTCTCACACTTTCTCTACTTTTTTCATTCTTTCCTTTTTGGTTAAATCGAATCATCATGCATAAAATGTGCTTTTAGTTTCAAGTTCTTGTTCTTGTGGACCACATGGCTTACATGTGCTGAGGCTGACTATTGCTGCATATTCTCGTTTTTCAAAACATTTTAGCAAGCTATCTGTAGACTTAGATTGTTTTGTTCTTCAATATGCATTATCACATGGCTTAGTTCTTTTGTATCTTACCTAAACAAGCTACGTATCCTGTTTCCTCTGGTTTTTGTGACTCACATGATTGCCAACTTGGTTTATTTAATTAGGTGTCAATGATAGAATCATATTTGCGCGCAAACAATATGTTCGTTGACTACAATGAGGTATGAACATCCTTGTTCAGCTTACTGTATTTGATTTTTTTCGACAAGAGTCTCAACTCCAAATATTTGTGGACGTTATTGCAGCCCCAGCCAGAAAGAGCATACACATCTTATCTGCAGTTGGATTTAGGACATGTTGAACCATGTATTTCTGGGCCTAAAAGGTATGCTTTCACTTTGTTTTGATATTGAGAACGTTCTGAGCCATCGCCCTTACCTTCATTACTACATTTTCTGTTCAACAGGCCTCATGACCGAGTGCCTCTGAAAGATATGAAGGCTGACTGGCATGCATGCCTTGACAATCCTGTTGGATTCAAGGTGAGATGCAAGTTGTGGTTACAACAAAAATCATTAAATAACCAATGGCGTAGATTTTCTTTCTTGGAATAACTTGTAAGACTTTGCTTCTTGTTTCAAGGGTTTTGCAGTACCAAAAGAAAAACAAGAAGAAGTTGTGAAGTTCTCATACAAAGGACAACCTGCTGAGATCAAGCATGGTAGTGTTGTTATCGCGGCAATTACAAGTTGTACAAACACATCAAACCCTAGTGTCATGATCGGGGCTGCACTCGTTGCAAAGAAAGCTTTGGATCTTGGCGTGGAGGTGAGTTTCTACCTAATCTCTTTTCCCTGAGATCACTGGGTATGAATCCTGTTTTGACTGTAGTTGATGTCACAATTCAGGTAAAACCATGGGTTAAGACAAGTCTTGCTCCAGGTTCTAGAGTTGTCGAGAAATATTTGGATCGAAGGTGTGTTGATGTCATTGCTACTTCCATCTGAATAACTTATATGATCACGGAATGCTCATACTTAATACCTTCTCTGCAGTGGGCTCCGAGAGTGCTTGAACAAGCAAGGATTCCAAATTGTTGGCTACGGCTGCACAACATGCATTGGGAATTCAGGCGACCTTGAGCCAGAAGTTGCATCTGCAATAGAAGGAACTGGTAACAACATTCTCATCTATACGAACATACTATAAAATTTTCAGACCATTTTTTTCTTTGTTTCTCTTAGAATCTCCTTGAACCATTTTCATTTTCATTTCACCTGGAATTCTTGTCAACTTGAATCTCACTTTTTGGTTGGTCCATTTTTCTTCCTCCGTGTCACAGATATCATCCCGGCTGCTGTGCTGTCTGGAAACCGAAACTTTGAAGGCCGTGTTCATCCACAAACAAGAGCTAACTATCTTGCTTCACCACCATTAGTTGTTGCTTATGCCCTTGCTGGAACGGTTTGTATTTTTCTAACTTTCAATTCGAAAATGTTTGTGTTTGTCTCCTTTGGATATCCTTAACTGGTCTGGCATCATAGTATATTATCAACAAGATTAAGTAGTCTCATCAATCTCGAGTGTGTTTATATATATTGATTTCCTATGATTACAGGTTGACATTGATTTTGAGAAAGAGCCTATTGGAACTGGAAGAGATGGCAAAAGTGTGTACCTGAGGGACGTGTGGCCAAGCAATGAAGAAATTGCTCAGGTACATTGCTGACATGCTTAGAGGGTAAGTTATCCACCTTTTAATGTTCCTTGCTAACATTTCTGAAATTCTTCCATAGGTTGTTCAATATAGCGTGCTACCAAGCATGTTCAAGAGCTCATACGAAACAATAACAGAGGGAAACCCCTTGTGGAATGAACTCTCTGCACCGAGTTCCACGTTATTTTCTTGGGATCCAAACTCCACGTACATTCATGAACCTCCGTATTTCAAGAATATGACCGCAAATCCACCTGGTCCTCGTGAAGTGAAGGATGCCTACTGCTTGTTGAACTTTGGGGACAGCGTAACAACAGACCACATCTCTCCAGCAGGAAACATTCAAAAGAGTAGTCCTGCTGCAAAGTTTCTAATGGACCGTGGTGTGATTCCGGAAAACTTCAACTCATATGGAAGCCGAAGGGGAAATGACGAGGTTATGGCTCGTGGTACATTTGCCAATATCCGTATTGTTAACAAGCTCTTGAAAGGAGAAGTTGGCCCTAAGACTGTTCACATTCCGACTGGAGAGAAGCTTAGCGTTTTTGATGCAGCAAGTGTAAGGAGAATCGACACACAGCTTCAACATATATGTATCTTTATTTAAGTCCCTTACTCAATTCACATATACTTTCAGAAATACAAGACCGCTGGACAGGATACTATCATCCTGGCTGGTGCTGAGTATGGAAGTGGTAGCTCTCGGGATTGGGCTGCCAAGGGTCCCTTGCTTTTGGTAAGTATTTACTTCATTTACAATGGTTGTTAGATTTTGGTTATGTCTTGTGATCGTAACAATTAAGCACAAATTAGGGAGTGAAAGCTGTAATTGCCAAGAGCTTTGAGAGAATCCACCGCAGCAACTTGGCTGGTATGGGAATCATTCCTCTGTGTTTCAAGGCCGGGGAGGACGCGGAAAGCCTTGGACTCACTGGTCATGAACGGTACACAGTCCACCTTCCTACAAAAGTCAGTGAGATTAGACCCGGTCAAGACGTCACTGTAACAACTGACAGTGGCAAATCCTTTGTTTGCACTCTGCGCTTTGATACAGAGGTAAACTGGTTTTATAGCAAACAAATTCTGTAAAATCTTAATTCCTATTGATCTGAGCCTTGTTTTGTGGGAACGTGCACAGGTGGAATTGGCATACTATGATCACGGCGGTATTTTACCATACGTCATCCGGAGTTTGAGCACCAAGTGATCTCAAGTGTTTCTCGCCTTTTTTTTTTCTTTTCTGTTAAAGATCCAAATAAAGCAAGTTTTTCGAGAATCTTTTTTCTTTCAGGTTACACTGCAAAAATACACACTTCATTCTATAAACAGTTTCAAGTATTTTTGACTGTAGCATCAATTGAACGATATAGAAACAAGATTACAGAGTTACAAACACAAACAAGATTACACAGTTACAAACACTTTTCTGTAACCACCGACTCTTCTTTTCTATTCTCTTTTCCTCCCAAAAATTGCTGTGTACTGATTCAACGTGACTAGAGTAGAGAAGAGGCATGCATTCTTAGAAAACCCATTCATCTTCCTCCTATATTTTCTTTGACATATATTGATGAAAAGAATCCATATTGCTAACTCTTGTGCAAAGATCTGGAAGCCTTTGATGCCAAAACCATTGCTTTGGCTTTGTCGCTTGACATCATCCAATCCCTCTCAGCACGACGTTGATGTTGCCTTGCATTCTTTGCACGTTTTGGGGCCAATCTTGCATCTCTCTCTGCATACGCTAGTCTGAACTTTTCTGCTATTGGCAGTTCATTGGATAACGGGAAAGATGAGGGCTTCTGCTCAACTTCAGTAACAACCCACGTCTTAGGATCAATATCTTTGACAAAGGGTCCGTCTAGTGCAACATCTGGTAGTGCTTCTTGAGGAACCTCGTCTGTTCTGTACGAGACAAGTGATGGCTTGGGATTTACCACTATTCTTGGACACTCCGAGGATAGCATCTCCAATGAATCCTTATCAATTCTTGGCTGCAGAAAACGTAAATTAATTGTGAAACTTGTGCATAAAAAAAAACTAACAGAGTGGTAGGAGACACAGATGGAGAAAGAGTTGAGCAAGACTAGAAAGTATATTCTTCTTATTTACTTATGGGTTCCCTAATCCAAAAGTCCAAAGCTAAGGAAAAATTAGCCAACTCGAAAAGAGAGCATCAATTGGGTAGCTTATCAGTCAAAGGGACAACACATACCCAAACAAGCCAACGCAATGATTGACCGCCATGACCAATCTCTGAAGTGTCTAGTTCTTCCCATGTTTCTCCTTCAACATTACTCAAGTTTGGCTTAAAGAGACCTAAAGATCTGCGTATAGTGGACTCACTGCTCGGGCATCCTCTGCAATATTATTTTTTTTGTTTCATTGTCTGTTTTGTAGAGTTCAAACCCACACACTATGGGTTCACTTCGATCTCACTTTTACCCAGAAAGTCACTCAAATTCATGAATAATTAGACAAGCCACACCAACAACAATACATGAAAGGCCAGCTTGGTGCACTTAGCTGGAGAAAAAAAAAGTTTACCCGCATCTAAGAGTCTCCAATGATCGGCAGTGTTGTAAAAGCTCTGACACGCCCAAAGATGTGATTTTGTTGCACCGGCTGCATAAAAAAAACCAGGGAACTATATAATACTGGACGAAAAACAAACATCACTTATTCAACATACAATGATACAAAAGCTCCTCACTAAAGAACCAGTAAGAGCATAAAAGATTGTACATTTCGATCGATGGATAGAAAATTGATATCAGAGCTTAACATAAAACCTTAGAGAAAGCTTCATGCTACTTAACTAAAGTCAGTATTACCAATCAAAGTCATCCATAACATGAGGTACAAATACAGAGATCCGGACTCAACACTCGTGGTCAAATAAACTCTTAGTAAGCAACACTCGTGGTCAAAAAAATACCTAATGTCCACAGCTCGGAGAGATTTGCACATTTCCGCCACTTTAGCTAAGCCAGAATTCGTAAGATCTGAACCGCTGACGTCTAGAATTTCCCAGGAACTGTCAGCCAAAGAGATAATAACATCATCATCCAGTAGCTTTCTTCTTCTAGCAATTGCTGCAAGAGACATCTGTTGCCCATGAACATGCCTTCGATTAGCAAAGTGCATAGTATACTAAACCGAGTAAACAGCTTGAAAGAAGAAAACACTGAAACCTAAATATGACCTTGATGTCTGCTGGGAATATAGCAGCGATATCAGCTAAACAAGGGATCATTTCATCTAAATGCTTCCCAATAACTCCAAGACATAAGCTCACAAGAGACGGAGGTTTTGAGTTCAACGGAGAAATTCCTGTGACTGGAGCAAACCAGAAGAAACATATCAGAATCCAACTCCTAAGCATCACCACAGCCATGCTTATCCCCAAATTTACTACCCAATTCAACCCAGGTCGAGAAAAGAAGGCTTACGTAAAGAAGATAGATAAGCTGAAACAAGAATCTTATCCTTTGGTTCACGATTCGTATTCAGGTCGAGATTCTTGAGAGATCTTGGCAGCTTTTCTTCCATCAAAACTCACCGTGAAATTTCTGATCGCCGGAGATTAGAATCGACGACTAGTTGCTACCGGCTGATTTTGGGAGTTGGTCAGCTCAAACCGGAAGATGAAAACAAAATTAAAGAAACCTTTCGTGGGCCAATTATGCGGTTATGGGCCTATAACCTTCATAGTTGACCCACAATCATTTGTAATATAATCTGAACTGAGTCCTTCTTTTACAATTTTACTGACATATTTAATATTTACCAATTCAGTCACACAACAAAAGACATTTTTAATTTGTTATGTTACATCATTGGACTCGCTCTGTTTCAAACGTTAATTTATGTTCCAACATCTATGAAGTAGGCATGACCAAAAGCTAACCTTAACCGTATTTTTAACCGTAATCGGACCGTTTATCAACCGTAACCGGACCGTAACCGTATAAAACGGTTAAAAATTGTAACCGTTAACCGTAAAAGTAAATTAGTTACGGTTAAAAAATAATAATAACCGTAACCGTTAATTAACCGTAACCATAATTAACCGTAATTAATCGTCGGTTAACCGTACGGTTAAACGCTCGGTTAACCGCATATTTAAAATTTTAAAATAAATTATATTATAAGTGTATACAATACCCATATTTAACTAATTCACTATAAATAATTGAAATCACATATATTATTTACTTGTAAAATAAATAATATTTCATAAAATTTTATCTCCAATATTAATATTATAATAATCATCAAATAACCGTAACCGTATTTAACCGTAACCGTAATTAACCGTAACCGTATATAACCGTAACCGTCTTAACCGTATATATAATGATTAAGGTTATGGTTAAAAGAATTATAACCGTTAACCGGTGGTTAATTAACCATAACCGCATTAACCGTAACCGTGGTCATGCCTACTATGAAGTGCTATTTTATTGAGATTATTACCAATATGTAACAATACGCTTTTTTTCTTTAACAAAGAATCATTATGTTTTGACATGTTACAACAGTGTATACCCAATTCAACTAGATAATCCAATAAAGAAAAACCAATATATAATTTGCCTAAAAACCGAGCAAAACACCCAAAACCAATACAATAGCTAAAACCGAACAAGATACCCAAAACCATGAAAAGGAGAAAATAAAATAAAACTAGGAGCCAAACCAGAACACTCTTGGTACAACCGTTATTAGGTTGGAGGCGCAAAGAATAAAGGTATGAATGAAACCAAAAAAAACAATGAGACTTTGTTTATGGAAATTTTGTGTAGAAACCATTAGGAACAGCAACAGCCATTGGCTGATTCGTGGGAAAAGGAGGCTGCATAACTGGAAATTGCGCAGGAACGCCATAAGATTGCAGTCCACCGGCCGTGAATGGTTGGGAAACGCATAGCTGCTGGGGCTGGCCAGCTGCAAGTACACCTGCATCACGAAATGGGTCATTCTGGTTACGACAATTTCTTTGGTTTGGTCCATAAAAGAGAAAATAAGGTTGCTTCTTAAGGTATTTATTTAGTTAGAGACTCCTCGAGTATTCTACCTTGATGCTTCAGGTATTGGATATGTTGTATGGTTGGTAGCGGATGAGAGAGCATAGGTGAAAGAGGAGGTGTTCCTTGAAGCAGATCCTGAAAAAGTAAGAATATCGATTACTAGAAATGACTATAAAGATATGAATATGAAGACATTTTTGAGCAAACTTAAACCAATGACTACGTTGTAATATTTCTTCTTTCACTCAGACATACAGTTATCTAACATGCAAGTCATAGATTGATTAACCTAACATCATTAAAGGTTCACCAAATTGCTTCTATTTCAAAATATATACTAATCAAGAAACTAGATCCATCAAGTTCTAACCTGAGAAACTGGTTGGACATATACAAGCTGCCCCGATCTTGCAACCATTACCTGGAGTACAGTAGAAAGAGCCTTTAGAAACAAATACACAAATGAAGCTTAATACAGAGCGATTCTTTTTATAGCCGCGCCTTCAACAAATGTTAGCTTGGGAACCTCCATAAAGAACAACCTGAGGATTTAGATTTACAAGCATCGGTGCAGCTGGAACTGGCTGGTACTGAGAGTTCAATCTCTGCGGCTGTGCCCTGTTAACAGTAGACCCAATCATCTGCAGAAATATGGGTTGCAGGTGAAAATATGATTCATCGATGGAAGGAGAAAAGAGTTGGTGGTTGAAAATAAATGGAAGCGTTTTAACAGTACAAACTAAGTCATATCAATGCAGAATGATTGTTAAGCTGATTGTCAAAACTAACATTTGAGGTTGTTAATCATGCAGGCGCTTAGTGGTGTGAGGAATAGTCTATTCTCAGTTACCAGTTGATAAAAGCTCTTTGACATAACATGCCCGAAGAGAGTAAGATAGGCAGGAACAATATTGAAAAGATAATACTTACGTGTTGAGGAAATTGAGTACCACCGACAGCATGTCCAACAGTCGAATTACCATATGGTACAAACTTGGAAGGTTGAGATTCTCGAGGCATATAAGGGTTGTTTCTAATTTCTGGGTAAATAGCTTCAGGAACTGGTTGTGGAGGAATGTTGCTTGGTATATAAGCAATATTTCCAACATCAGGCATACCAACAGGAGACGGTGAAAGACGTTTTGTATAAGAGGGAGAAAAAATCTTTGCATCTGGATTGAGCTTGAACTCCTGTAGGTGGTAAAAGTTGCAGAAATAGAAAGATGGTAATTGAGTAACAGATCAAGTAAAAGGAACCTTCAGACTGATTTGACAGCATAAAAACGGCTCCAATGAACAAGCTAGCCTGAATGTGAAAGAATCAATCTTTACGAGAATCAATCTAAAGATACTAAACTGTACACAGGAATTACCTTAGCCTTTTTGACTGCCTGGATAGTTACTGATGCAGTTGAAGATGCCACTAAACCCTGACACAATTCTGAGGTGTTATCAACAGTTGTACTTTGTGATGATGAATTGTCACTTGAAGAGGGCCTTTCAGCAGCATCGTGAAAACCATTGCTAAAAGGTTCGGCCATCAACTTTCCTTCTTCTATGGGTTTAACTCGTTCGAACATACTATCCACTGTATGTTCGTTATTCACATGAAAGAAAGTCGAGGAAAAGCAAGTTAGAAAACATTCAATGTCAAAAAGAAGCAGAAACAAGTATACCAACAAACATAAAAACAATTCCGGGGAAATTGAACTCACAGCTAGGACTTGAGCTTCGCATATCAATCTGCAATAAGAATCTATCAAGTAAGCAGCTGGTAAGTAATAATCAATCAAATGAACTATCTTCCTACAAGACTAACAGTATCCTCTTGACGAACGTCAGAAATTTGTACACTAGGCTTCAAAATCTGGGCTCCAGCCTGCCTGTTAACAATAGCATACAAGAATCAGAGAAAAGCAAAGAAATTTATCTCGGCAAAGTTTAGACATTGGCATGCCCAAGATTAAGTGATTTGTGCCCGCATGGATATATTTGATGCAGATGCTAAGCTAGATTGCTAAGATTGACATGGAAATAGAAATTTTGTTACAGAAAGAAAATATTGAGATGGAAGTCGAGGTTATGTTGTACTTCATCTTTCAGATAAATTGAAAGTAATATTGACCATTAGTTTAGTTTCTGTTTGAAGATAAAGTTTAAGCAAGCACACAGTTTACCTCATATGATTATATCCCTTTCCTTCAATGCAGAATTTTGTGGAGTTATTTACTGCACATAAAATGTCTGTGGCTGATCTGACATTTTCTGACTCATTATTGCCTGTTGTAACATTTGATGGAAGCGAGACTCCCTAAGAGATAGATCCATAAGCTTGTCACATACATTGTCAAAACGCAGCTCTAAGAAAAAGTAAGTAAATGAAGGAAGAAGAGAGAACGCACTTCCGCAATTATTTGAACAATGTTGGAAGATAGAATAACAAGTGTCTCGACAACACTCCCGCTTGATACATTCGCTTTACTTGTCCCCTTCTTAATAATGCTTGCATTCTTCAAAACAATGCCTAGACAGAACAAAAACCATACATCACACCAAGACATAGACAGATCCAAGAAAAGAAAACCATAACAAAAGAGCTGAAAAAAGTCCTTGATCTGGACAAGCCTAAGTCCGCTACTATCCAAACCATTAGACTGCTTAATATAGAAATATGAAATCTCATTGTCGTTGACATCACACCAGCAACAACTAAGTGATATACGACAAACAAATTAACAGAGTCATGATCCCATTCACAGATCTCTACTACGACATTATGCAAAAAAAAAAAAAAAAAACAGGTAACAACACACTACGAGAAATTAGATGTCGACGAGAAAACCAAAATCGATCAGACAGATTGAATCGAAAGTGTTACCAAAGCCGTTGTCGAGGGAAGCTGTGTAGAAAATCCCAGAAAAGACGGAACCATCCTTGACGTGAACATGAACTTGCAATCCGATAATGCACATAGTTGCTGCTATTAACACCGATTCGTTTAGTGATGATGAAGATTTGTTGTCGTCTTCCACTTTCCCTGCGTATCCCATCTTTCTTAGACCTTTCAATTTCTCCAGAAGTTTCTATCAAAATCACGGTCTATTCGGAACTAAATTTTAACATATATCATCGTACTAGCAAAAACCACCAAAAACAAAAAAACAAAGATAGAAGAAAATTCTAAGAACAGATCTAGAAATTTACGAGGGAACTGGTAAAGTAGAGAGACTCTCTCTTTTATTTTTCGCTCTTTTTTTCTTCTTCTTCGTTGGAGCCTTAATGGGCCCTTTTTCGTTAAACACGGCCCATTAGGATAATTTAAGCATTTTCTTCTTCTTTGATTTATTTATAGTTTTTATACCATAACCAAAGGTCACACTAATTAACCAATCAATAGCCAAAAAGCTTTAATCAGCCATCCTCTTGCTTATGTAACCATTTTTAAAAGCTTAACTGAAATGAGAAAACAACTTATCAGTCTCATTGAAGTTTGCCAGCATTGAAATGATTTCACAATACCAGCATTTACATCCACGTATGCACAATAAATAAAGCAGCAGCACTATCTAACAGTCTGTATAACATGTCAATGCTATATGTTGGATTTCGTTACCATAGCTCTCACCTTGAGACTTAAAAACTCGATTTTGTTTAACACAAATGTTAACACATCAACTATTGTTAAGCAAGAAACACGGATTAACGTTGTGCTCACTTAATAATGATGTAGAATGTTAAAAGTAGTTCTTAGGCGTTGCAGGAAGAAACAGTACATCAACAATAGGAAGAAACATGACGGTCAAATTAGTCAAATGACACAAGAAACACTTGTGGGTTAAGCCTTTTGTTACGACTTGGAAGGGACACTCAACAACTATCACGCGGAAGCCAAAAAAACAATCCAAAAGAAAAAGAGTTGAAAAAGAGAATCTGGGACAAGAAGCGCTAATACACATCCATTTCAATCATTCCATTCACCCTCTTTAAACGGTGACAGCTTTCTGGAGAACTTCAGCTCCATCACGACATTACTAGCCATGCTTCACTGCAAATTCGGATGGAACAAGAATCAGCAACATATACAGTGTTATGGATACATTGCCTAAAACTTCATAGATTTTCTGGCAGAAACTAAGGAAATTACCTGCTGTTGCTGCTGGTAGCCACCAGGCTGCTGGTAGTTTCCATAGCCACCGCCAGCGTAACCACCATAGTAGGCGTTAGGGTCCTGAGGAGGTGGTGCGTATCCATATGCTTCATATCCCTGAGGAGGATACCCATAGTATCCACCACCACCACCATACTGGGCTTGATCAGGTTGATTCTGTGAAATTATGGGTCAAGCCATCAGATCACAAAGTAGAGAGCATAGTTAGAATTTTGGTGAATTGTCTAACGGATACAAACCTGTTTGTTGGAAGGACTACGACCCCATGAAAGACGAACGCTTTGTCCACCCAGCTGTGTTCCATTTAACATGGAAAGTGCTTGCTCGGCACATGCCCTGAAGCACAAAGACAGTAAAGTTGTGAAACAACATTCTCAACCTAAGATGGAAGTTTGTCTCCAAAGTCACACTACCTATTGGCGTATTGAACAAATCCACAACGCTTTCCTGCCGGTATTTTCACATGAACTAGTTCCCCAAATTGACCAAAAACTGATTTCAAAAGATCTTCTGTTACACTTTGATCCAAAGCTCCAACAAAAATCTGGAATAGCAAACATGACATATCAATTCAACATTATATCAAACACAAATAAGTCCCAAGGATACCAAAACAAAGTACGCACTGTTGTGTTAGTTGGGTCGCTTTCTCCTTGATTTCCTTGGGTGTTCTGATATGAAGCTGCGAATAAAAACAGTCAAGAGAATGTTAGCAGAAAACTCCACCATCAATGTTTACTACATTCAGTTGACAGTGCAAAGAAACAGACACTAACAAAAACGCAAACACGAGAATAGAAGTTGCAAATTTTGTCCAAATCAGGAGAAGAAAATGCAACTTGCATATATATATATATATATGATACAGCTAGAAGATTAAGGTAAAGGGATTGAAGTTAGTTGATAATTGATATACAAATCATAAA
Source organism: Capsella rubella (assembly GCF_000375325.1). Classification (NCBI taxonomy): domain Eukaryota; kingdom Viridiplantae; phylum Streptophyta; class Magnoliopsida; order Brassicales; family Brassicaceae; genus Capsella; species Capsella rubella. The sequence goes on along the minus strand of NW_006238917.1, from coordinate 5,222,859 downwards.
TATGTACTAGGGGAAACAGGATCCAACTTTGAGAAACTAGAAAATGTTAGAATGGGACCGAAATTTTCTAGGGTAGCACAAGTAACCTAAATTCCGTGTAATGTCTGACAGTCTTACCATCGTAATCAATTTGCCAAAAGAAGAATTGTAACAGTATAACCAAAGAAGAGCTGAATAATTTAGAGGCAAACAGTAAATGAAAGAAGGAAAAAGTTGCAGCACTATTACTGAAAGAAGATGAATTGAGAGGTATGAAGAAGATCACAAAAACACTCTTTAAGGAATCAGACTTGGAAAAAACCGAAAAATAACTAACAATATAAATATGAAAAAAAAAAAAAAAACTTAAAAGGCGAGGGTTAAATTAAAGGGAAAGGCTTATGCTTGATAAGTAAAGGAACTGGAAAATAATTTGCGACTGAAAAAAGCTTTGTAATTAACTTCTTCTGAAAACATAACTAACTGACCTAAATGAGGCCACGCAATAAGGTGGAATCATTTTCAGCTGAAGTCAGTTCCAGGCCCCCCCCAAAGAGAGCCACTTGTTCTCCTGCTTAAAGACAACATGAGTTTTTTCTATAAGTTTTAGGATGTTTTGTGATATTAAATTCTTTGAAGTGCTGAAAGACAAGAAGAGGAAGGAAAAGGGCAGAAACATTGAGCACCAACTAACAGAACACGATTCACCAATCAGAAAGATAGGTAAAGTAATACCCCAAAGAAAAGAAAAATAAACAAACCTAGACAGCTAAAGACAAAGGGAGAGGCTTAAACCACTCAACATATTCATAAGTCATCAGAAATCCGGCTGCTTAATATAAAAACATACCTGGTTGCATTGTAAGAGGCTTCTTGTTGGCAGCTGGACCAGTACGCATAGGCCTGGATGAGCAGAATTGACCATTCATTTCAGTCATGGCGCGAATCTGCTCACTTTCATCACCGAACCTAACAAATCCATACCCCTTGGACCGTCCAGTAGTCCTATCAGTCACAACTTTCGCACCCTTGACAGAGGAATATACAACCTTGAACGTTTCAGTAAGCATGAAGTCGGTAACATCAGGAGCCAAGTCTCCAACAAAAACTGTGTGCTCTGGACCTTCAGCCTGGCGCCTCTCTCCAGCTCCGAGCTGAGCCCAGTTCAACCTAAAGGTCTGCTGTTCACTGCTGGGCATTGGAGCACCATTGTAAGTCTGCAAAACCCTCTCAGCTATAGCGTGACTCACAAACTCAATAAATCCATAACCTTCTGAATATCCGCTCTGTTTATTGCGAATTACTTTAGCTGATTGAGCCTGCAGCCACAGAGGAACAAACACTGACTCAGATTTCACTATAATCAAATCTTCAAAGGATGAAACTTTGAATATTTTTTAATAGAATTACGAGGGAAAAGAAACATTAACTCCGAAAAATTAACGGGATTTTTAAATTACCTCGCCAGTAACAGCAAAGATGTTCATGAGATAGTTCTCATCCATCCAAGGCTGCAAGTCACCAATCCACAACGACCGGATCTCACCAGCTGATCCTGGATTCTGAGATCCACCACCACCATACTGCTGCTGTTGTGGTTGACCAGGAGATGGAGCCGACTGAGGATTCCATCCTGCCGGCTGCTGACCTTGTTGTTGCTGCATCATCCACGATTGCTGCTGCTGGTGGTAAGCTTGTTGGTCGGAAGGAATCTGCCCTGACCCTGCGGCGGCACCGTTAGAAGCTGGAGGTGGCTGCTGCATCATGACGACGATAACCTAGAAGAATGTCGCAGATGCAATTTTAAGGGTTGAGCTCGAGAGGACGAAAGGGGCAAATGAGGGAAGAGTGATTGCTGTCTGTGTTTCCATTTTTATACTCTCAAAAAGTTGCTTATGATATGGACCTCACGTGGCCCAATCACCGATCCTGGCCCATTAAGAGCCCCGGGTTGATAAAGTTAGGGTTAACCAAAAAGCGGTTCGGACCAGTTAGGATCGGTTTGAGATTAAGATTTCTAATTTTGAACTCTTGTCTCTCTATTACGACGTCGCCGAACTCATGTTCTCTCTTGTTAAACCCTAAAACCCTGCAAAGAGAGAAGATAGAATTCTGTTAATGGCGGAATCAATATCAGACATGGAAGATCAAGGTACAATAAGAGCTTAAAATGTGCAGACTCGTTTAGCTTTTAGCAATATATGTTTGATTTTGCCAGCAACAACCAGAAAAAAAAGCAGCTGTCCTCTGGAAAAGTAGTAAAAACTGTGAACTGCTGGGAATCTTTGAGTCAATTACTATCTTGTTTAGCTAATATTTGGACTTGGTTTGTCCTTTGAATGAAGAATTTTGTTTCTCTATTGCGCTTTAATATTTTTGTTTGTCTTTGAGCATCTTTTAATCCTCTTGGACAGTGTGGGTTGGTGGAGAAGTGAATTACTCCCTAACTGAATAATTTGTTTGCTATTTCAGGAATGGTGGAGGACGGAGGGAATATAGATCTTGAGGTGGAAAAATCCCCATTGATGGCTTTCAGACCTTCCCACGATGCTAAACTTAGAGAATTATTGCATAAGATTTGTTTACATGAGATTAAGCTATGCTCTGATGCATCAAAGGAATTTATTAAGTTACTAAAGGGAGAAACTGGCGGCGATTTGTTGCGTCTTTATTTCCAGAACTCACCAAACTTTGCTGAGCTTCTAGAGGCATGGAAGCTTCGACATGGAAATCAAGGACTTTCCTATATATTCTCACTTATCCAGACGATTTTGAGTCATCCAGAGGGAAAAGGTAGATCAACTGATGTTGGAAGAGCTATTGACCAGTTTGGTAGGTTACTTTTTGAAGAAAAACTGGATGACATTTGCAAAGAATTGAAAAGCAAAGAGGTAAAAAAACAGAATGCTGCCCTTTCATTGTTGGCTTCGATTGTTAGACGTGGTTCAGGTATGGCATCAGAAATAGCTAAGATATTTGATTTTAAGGGTTTCACAAAACTAGCAGAGTATAGAACGCGAGGGGCTGAAAAGGCTAGAAAACACTCAACAAGGAAGGCCTGTGTGGACTTTGCCATATCATTCATTGAAGTTGGGAAGCCTGGATTGCTAAGGTCAGTTTTACAGCAGAAAGAAATGTATTCTAAAGTCCTGCGAGGCCTTGGGGGAGACGATGAAGACACTGTGGCTTCTGTCTTGTCTACGTTGAAGGATAAGATCCTTGTTGAAGAATCATTGATTCTTCCTGGTCTAAGGAGTGTTCTTTTTGGAAGTGTGGTGTTAGGGGAGCTAGCCAGCATTTCAGCAAGAGAGGATGGTGGAATTGTGAGTGAGTTGGCTCATGATGTTCTTGTTAAAGTTTGCACAGACCCCTCTAATGGACTGATGCCAGATGCAGGGAGAAATTTGGCAGGCAATTCTAACAGACTACTAATGCTCATGAAAAAGTTGAGAGCAGCAGAAATTGGTTATCACAGAGATTTGCTTTTAGCTATTGTTAGGGGTAGACCTTCTTTAGCTTCGGCTTTCTTTGACGAGTTTCCGTACAATGTGGAAGATTTTGCATCACCATCCTGGTTAGTCTTCTTCAGAGCACGAAAGTGTATCTATCTATATTTTGCTGCATGTACCCTCAGATTTTTGCTGCTTTGTCGTTCTTTTTGCATAGTAACTGAAGTCATTGCAGGTGTTCTTTTATTTCCTTGGCAGCAGATTTGGTATCGGCAGTAAGAACTTCATTTTCTTTTGACTTTCTCAATCCAGACCAACATGCTACACCTCATGGTGGTTCAGATGTTCAGACTATTATGAAATGCATATGCCCTCGACCATTTAGCCGGTCACTTGTCACTAAAGGGATGCTCCATTCTGATTTTCTTGTGAAACATGGGACCTTGAGATTTCTCTTGGAGACTCTGAGGCTGTTGGATTCTTTTGTTACCGCTTGGAACCAATCTTCATCTCATAGATGTTCTGTTGAGCAAAATCATGTTTCTCTCGAGCGGAACCTCATGGGTGAGGTGAGAAGCTTTTATCCAGAATTCCAGGTGTTATGGACTTTACTGAAGTCCTTAGGCGGTTCTAGTGCAACTCAAAAGCCGCCTTTGAAGAGAAAATTAGAGTTGGATGGTGGAAAAGTGAGCAGAAAAAAGCGCTTTAAGCAATCTGAGAAGGATGTTTTGGAAGAAGAAACTGGTGATATTGTCATTGGTGGGGTTGTGGATGCTCATATGACAAATCAGGAAGATGCTGAAAAAGAATCTCTTGGGATTGTTTCAGAAATTTGGGCTTCAGAACTTTGTTCTAAGCCTATTAATTCGGTTGAAGAAGCAGAGATGTGCTTTCACATAAAGCTTCTGGATGCCCTCAAGATTTATGTGGTACGCTGACATTATTTTGTGTTGTTGATAATGAATAAGCAGAACCTCTACAAAATTTGTTTTACTCAGCTTAATGATAACTAGTGACAGGATGTCAAATATTAATTTTGAAGTTTTTGCAAGTGTAGTATACCGATCGAAGTTTGAAATTTGAGTTGTAGTGATTTGTCCAGTTGACAGGTAGAGAGAACGGAAACGGTCATGCTTTGCTTACTGAGTTCTGGTCAAATGTCTCGTTTCTTGTGTCACTTCTATATTACTTATTAATTATTGTAAAGATGTTTATGTGTTATTGGTGGCTTAGACGTTCTTCATCTGTACTTGATGAGTTCGGGTTTTAAGCTTTGATATTTTACATGTTTTCATATTTGCAGTGTGGTGTACATAATGTGCTTGAAGGAGCGTTTGATATCTTCATGAAATTTCTGAGCAATTCTTTAAGTTTGCCTGCTGAATTGCAAAGAGCTTTCTTGTCTTTGCTAAATGCGTACATCAGTTGGACGCCAAAGGACCTAAGTGACAGAGGTCCTACTAGATATCCACCACTTATGTACAAGCATTTGCATGTGTTCATGAATTTGTTACTTTTTGCACCACACAAGGAAGTGAAGGATCTAGCGTACAATTTAGCAATGGCAGCTATGAGCAGCAGTGGTGCATTTGAAAAAAATTCAAGTGAAATTGGTGCATGGTTCTTGTTTCTACCAAGTTTTGATAAGATTAATCTTCCTCCTGAGGTTCAAGAGGCTGTACAGAGCATGTCGTCAGTTGTCATCTCCTTTTTATGCGACGCAGTTAGAACTGTTGGAAATAATTTATTCAAGCCCTGGGACATTGTCAGAAGTTGCTTGTCCCATTTAAAAGATATAGGTAATTGTGCCCTCGAAATCAATCGTTTATTATAGATATCACATGCTTACTCATTTTGCTCTGTTTTAGTGTCTGCAATGTAAAATATGTTGCTCCTGTGTTTGTTTTAGGTACCTTGTTCTATGTAACCATTTTTTTAGGTAACGACTGCAAAAATTTGTTGTCCGCACAAAGATGAAGATGATTATCTAATATCTCTGCAATTAATTTATGAATTGATGAAAAGTGTTGGTTATTAAACAGAACTAATAATCTCATGCAAGTTATATCCTAGTGACTTGTCCTGTGGACTTGTGATAAGCCTAGAAGTATTTATTGACTGGGGGTATCTTCTTTGTGTTGGTTGCAGGTGTATCAATTGGATTTAGCCCTCTAATTGTTTGTGTACTGCAGAAGTGTGTGAGGCTAGTAAATTCTGAAGCTAAAACGTATTCGTTACCAAAGAAGTCAGCAATATCCCTGTACGTCTGCAGCACACTGAAATATCTTTTGCAAACTCAGGTAAATATCTTTAAACGCAGGTGTATGTATATAACTTTTACCATCAAATAGGTTCATATTACACCGCTAAAGGTACCAATATCTTTTCTATAAATTCAATATTGTAGGCAGATTCCAGATTACTCTCATGTTTGATCCAGTCAATTTTGTCTGAGGTGGTTGATGAATCTAAGGTTTCTTTATGTGAATGGAGGCCATTGAGAATGTTACTTCTTTTCTCACAATCCTTGTCAGACAAAAGAACTATCATCTTGCATTCCAGAAGGACAATGAGTCTACTTGCTGACAGTTCTTTTTCAGAGACTCTTGATGAGATCAAAGGACTGGTGAGAAGCATTTCTCCAGATGAAACTACAGGAATAGTTAAAGCGTTTTCTTCTGCATTGATATGTGCAACACCTGAATCGATCTTGCAAAATTTTGCTCCTGTGATGGCTGTTTCTTGGGCTTTTTACGGAATATCATTCTCATTTTTACAGTCCATCTTCTTTTTAGAGGAAAACTTCCTCGGAAACCTTTCAAAGCTATCACTTGACTTGTTTGTGCGAGGTTCAGATATTACTGGGTCAAGGAATCTTTGGGAAGGAACAGTAGATAGTGAGATTGATTTTTCTTGCCACTCATCCATAGCTGAAGAAATCAGAAGTAAGATGGATATTCGTGATATTGAATCTTCTGCCTTCTCGATGTTAATAGAGCATGCTCCTTTTCCTATATTACTTACTGCCATTATGAGCATGGATATATCTTGCTTACCAGTGTTTCCAAGAATTTCAGAGCTACTGTTGCTTAAAGTTTTGCAGCCTAAAAGTGGTAGTATTGACTCAAATATCCAAGTAATACTGTTCTGGCTCTTTCAAATACGATCATCTTACAAGGTTCAACCAGCTCCAGTACTCTGCCAACTCTCTGAGATCTGCTTACGTCTCATGAAGCACTTATTCTCTCAAATATCAGAAATGAAGCTTGTTTCTGGACCATCTTCAAATAAGTTGCTTGCTTCATTTGCAAAGCAGAAGCATCAAGTGGCCCAGACAGTTCTTTGCCACCCAGTTGTGATGGCACTGTTAGAGAGTCCCTTGGATTGTTCATCACGTCAAGTACAGAATGTTGAGATTTTTTCAGAAAATTCGCTGACAACGGAGAGGCTAGTTTTTAGTGAAATAGATCAACACATCCTTGATCTATTGGTTTCTACGTGTGACTTTTTGTTTGATGAGAAACACAATGTGTGGAAATGGGATGTCAGGGAAAATAACTCCACTATAGCTTATAAGGACTTCGTTGAAAGGCTTCTCTTGGAATTCAGGGTCAAGTTTGAGCTTTGTGTTGATTCTCAAAATTACGCTTCTCTTCTCCAACTATCACAATTAATTCATGCTTTGTTGAGGTTCATATCACCTTTTCAACTTTTAAATGTTGCTCATTCCATGCTGAGTAAAATTGATGAGAAAGAATCGGCTAGCCAAAATTCAAGTAAGATTCTTAGTTTGGGATTGGGTATTGCTGGCGGAGCTTTTGAAATGCTTATATTTTACTCACACCAGCCGACTGCTACGAGAGGGGTATATGATTTGCTGTGGGAATTAGAAGAAAATAATTATGACAGTAACCTCATTGAGAAAGTATATAGCATGGCATGCAAATTTTCTACCTCTTCTGGTTTGGATTCAGCAGCAGATATTTGTTTGCTTAAGGTTTGTGGTGGCATTTCCAGGGGGAAGCATTATAAAAATTGTAGTGTTCACCGGTTGGTCTTGATAATTTCACTGATTGTTGGTAGAACCCCTGAAGACTTGATTATCCATTGCATTAAACAGGCAAACATAACCAGAGCCAAGATACTGTTCTATCTTGTGGAGTCCAGTCCCTTGCATCGTTTAGTCTTTGGAAACTTTTTCTGTAGTATGCTAAGTAAGAAGCAGGATGACACTGCTCTTAGAGATGATCAGTTTATCATGCTTCTGCCTGCTGTTCTATCGTATCTGACATCACTTTCTGCAAAATTTGAGAAGCCGTGTAATAGATGTTTGGATATAACTTCAGTTTATTCAAATATACTAATAAATGGTTTTCTTCAGTGGCCACAGTTTTTGTCTAGGTCCATCTTTGAAGAGAAGTATGAAGAGATTCTTCTGTCAACGACTGAGGATATTGACACTATGTTTAATGCAAGTCTTCTTGGGAAGGCAGTACGTATGTTTCAGTATCACTTTTCCTTGACTGAAAGTCCAACTAAAGAAGATGATCTCTTTAAGTTATTTAATTCCATCTTTCCCCACACTAGTGCTAGGAAGGAGATGTTGGATTACGAGATAAAGGAAGTGGACGTTCAGTCAGTAGACCAAATGTTCAATGTTGCTATACGTGTGGTTGCAAAAGTAACACTTTCAATGATTTGTTTGTTTCCTGAGGATAGCAGTATGTGTCATCTTAAACGTGAAGCAGGTGCTTCCCTGAAGGAAAGATCTCCTAAATTTAGATCCAATAGAGCGGTTTTATCAAAGCCGTTACTAGATGCTTTAGTTAATTGTTGGCAGTGTGTTGTCAAGAAATCTGATGGGTCTTTTACAGGGAATTCTGAAGGAAAACAAGAAAAATATTGGTACTTGTGCAAAAGCCTTGAAAACTTCATTTTGAGAAGTATTCTACAGTTTTTAGAAAACATGTGTGAGGAGGTTGTTCAATTGGATTCCCTTCCCTTCCTGGAGAGACTGATGAAATCAATTCTTCTGTATAGATTTGAGGACTCGAAGACACTGAAGATACTGAGAGAAATTTTCTCCTTGTTGTCTAGAGGGAAGTACTCGTATGCACCATATATCCAACTCTTAATATCTCACTCTCAGTTTACACCAACCATCAGTTCTCTCTCCATATCACCCTCACATACTGGTGAATTATTCAGGCCTGTCTCTAGCATCCTAAAACATGTTATCATCTCAAGTCCGAATTCTGTCAGAGCTAAAAGTTGTCGTTTTGAAGCACCCTACTATGCTAAGCAGTTAGAAATTGTCAAAATTCTCAGAGTACTGCTCTCCAAATGTGGAAAAGGTTCAGGCATCAATCTCAAAGAACTGCACTTTCTTCTTTTGTGTTCTTATGGCGCAACTCTGAGCGAAATTGACTTGGAGATCTTCAAGCTGATGCATGATATCAAGTTGGTTGATGCCGAACACACGCTGAATGTTTCTGAAACAGATTGTTTGTGGGGTAAAGCTGCATTGAAAATAAGAGAGGGACTGCGTTTCTCTCAAGATGCATCTTATGTTGGTGAATCTGATTTTTTGGAAGATGTCCGCCAGAGTCTTTTCAAAGAGAATCTTTGTGTTGATCCCAAAATGTGTGCTCTAACTGTTTTGTTTTTTCCTTATCAACGAACTACAGAGGTATCGGATAATTTATACCTATATGATGATCCAGTAAACGAGGTACGTTCTTTCTTTTAAATTTTCAGTTAGAAGTTCATGTACTTGCAATTTTGAACATCGATAAAATACATCCTTCGTCCCTGTGTAGAAATGTTCACCTGTTATGGAGGACATTGAACGCTACGATCCGGTTTTCATCTTGCGCATCTCTATAGACTCATTGTCCATGGGATTTATTGAACCTGTGGAATTCGCCAGCTTAGGCTTGCTTGCAGTTGCATTTGTGAGCATGTCTTCAGCAGATCTTGGGATGAGAAAATTGGGCTATGAAACTCTTGAGATATATCTTGATGCCCTTGAGGTAATTGTTATTTTATGTTAGCTTATCTGTATGCATGTATCATTCCTTTTGTAAATGGTACTTTCAGTAACTTAAATGCTACAAAAGATGGGAAAATATATTATAGGAGGAAATATTTTGGCTATTCTATATGCACAGAGGACTTGTGATTGCAACTGCTAGCTAGCAGAAGTATTTATTTTGTTGGAGTATGGGTCCGAAGCCTACCAATCCTTTTTTTTTTTTTTAAGTAATTGGTTTTGCAAAGCTTCAACAGTTAGATTTGTTCTCAATTATCCAAAATTAAATTGGTTCTTGTGACACAAGTGAAACTTTTTTTGCTTTAACAATAATTTTTTTTATGTAGAGTTGTAGGAAAAACAAGCATGTAACAGCGCTGCGGCTTCTGCTGATGTATGTACAAAATGGGGTTGAGGAACCATGGCAAAGAATCCCAACTGTTTCTGCCATTTTTGCCGCTGAGACATCTCTGATATTCTTGGATCCTTCTCACGAACATTATGTTCCCATAAATAAACTTTTGAAGAGCTCATCTACACTGAAGCTGAGGGTACTTATTCTCTATAAACTGTAAACTCTAGGCTTTATCCTTTGTACTTTGCCAGAACTCAAACTGTTTTCGATTTTTCTCTTTGTTAGGGAATACCTTTGTTTCATGATTTTTTCTGGAGCAGCGCTGTTAACTTTAGGTCACAGAGATTTTGGGTACTACGCCTAGTGTGTGCAGGCTTGAAATCAGATGATGATGCTCAAATTTACATCAGGAACTCCATCCTCGAGACAGTGATGAGTTTTTCCTCATCCCCTCTTACTGATGATGAAACCAAAGGACTAATCCTTCAGGTGATATACTTTCTTTCCTTAATGTCCTATAGTATATAGTGTTTATACTGCACATATATGCAAATGCAATTCCTTCTTTAAAATCAATATAAGGTTAATGCTCAGAATATATTTATTTGGTCTTGTGTACTATGGGGTATCTTTTCTAAAGCTTTGAGATCTTAATCCAACGCGACATAAACCGTCTTTCTTTCAATCTTCAGGTTGTAAGGAAGTCGGTCAAATTCCATAAGATGTCTCGACATCTAGTTGAAAACTGTGGTCTGTTTTCATGGTGTTCATCATTTATCTCAACGTTTACTACAAACCCCATTGGAGACGAAGATTTTTGCTTGGTAGCTGTCTTGGAGGTTTGTACAATATTATCCAGTAATGCTATTAATTAGTTATGGACGCTGCATGTGTGCTGTTTAAAAATATAGTCTTTCTTTACATTTTTGCAAATCAAAATCTGTAGAATATGATGATGAACGCAAAATTGAATAAAATTCTCAATGGTCAACCATGGTTGTTGTACTCAAGAGTCCTTATGTAGTATAGTTCACTAATTGACTTACTTTGTGATAATTGTCGTATCAGGTCATAACTGATGTTCTCGCCTCCAGAAACGTTACAGAGTGGTTGCAACGATGTGGCCTTGAAGGGCTAATGGAATTCTCATCGCGTTTATACAGAATTTTAGGTGGTGGATTGGTATCAGTACAAGAAAATGATACTTCAGTTGATTTAATTTTGCAGATACTATCTGCTACTCTAAAGATTTCTCAGAAACGAAAAATGTACCAGCCACATTTCACCATCACAATTGAGGGAATATTCCAACTCTTTGAGGGTGTTGCTAATTCTGGTTCTCCTCAAGTCGAAGCTAGTTCAGAGCGTGGGCTTATTACTATATTAATGAGCATCCCACCAGTTGACATAATAGGCATGGTATATCTCTCTCTCTCTCTCTCTCTCTCTCTCTCTCTCTCTCTCTCTCTCTCTCTCTCTCTCTCTCTCTCTCTCTCTCTCTCTCTCTCTCTCTCTCTCTCTCTCTCTCTCTCTCTCTCTCTCCGTCTGTCTGACTATTGAGTAGCCCTCCAATTTTGTTTTGAAGAGCTTAAATTTTTTGTATCATATGATATCTTTTCAGGACGTGGACAAGTTGAGAAGGTTTCTTTTGTGGGCGACCTCCACAGCCTTAAAGAGTGACCATACAAGGGTATCAAAATCTAGCGACTCTCATCAAGATTCTAAAAAACTCACTGAAGAACCACAAGAGGAGACTATGGTAGTAAAGTTTCTACGCTGGCTGTTGGCTTCAGTGATTCTTGGGAAGCTCTATTCTAAAGCTAGTAAAGCTAATCATTCGGTCCCGACAGTCTTAAGTAAAACAAAGCCAGAAACTTTGTTGACATTGTTAGACTACTTCAAAAAAAGGAATGTCGATGACAGCATGGAAAATTCAGAGCAAATAATATGCGAAATAATCGTGTATCTCCAAAAGCATCTTCTGTGTAAAAACTACAGGGTTCTTCTTCCCTCTGTTGTATTTGCACTATCTCTCATGCTTCTTCACAATTACCTCGGGACGGAAGGTATGCTGCTTTTGACTGACTTACACAGCTCTTGTTCTCCGGATTACTTGGCTTTGATTGAGAATTGAACTCTTTACTAGAGTAGGTTTGGGTTTGGATATTGGAATCATGCTTTCTGCATAAATTTCAGTTGATTTGAGATTTAAAAAATGTATCTGTTGAAACTCTAAAATTATTCAGGCTTGTTCTTAGGAGTTAAGCTGCATCGAGATCAGCCAATCAACATCTGTAATCTGAATCTATATTTTTCTTTCATTCTTCTTTTCAGATCTCAATGGCGATTACAAACTCATCAAATCGTTGTGCGCTAAAATTAGCTGTCCTCCTGAGGCTATTCCGGGCTGGAGATGGTAAATGATTTCCTATTGTTCATCATTCCAAAGCTTGGACTCCAAATTTTGACCTGAATCCTTCTCCACAGGTCATATTATCAAGCGTGGTGGGATCTTTCATCGGAACAAGCCACAGATCTGGACAAGATCGGTGAACTTCATGCGTGCCAACACCTTTTGCTGATATTCTCTGATATGCTTGGAGAAACGCCTCGGGAATCTCTACATAGAGATTTTGACTTGTCCCAAGTATTTGAATGGGAGAGAAGTTTAGTTGAGACCTAGTCATTACCTTTGTAGTACTGTATCATCTAATTCAAACAGTTTTGTTATATCAATGACAAAAGTTTTTATTGATTCATTCACGTCGAACAGTGTTAAGTTTTGGTTGTATCAGTGAGAAATATTATGGAGCCAGAGTCGAAATATATTAATATCAGGGTATCCGGCTGCAACCAAAAGTTCCAAGCATAGTCACTTTCAGTAAATTTCTCCACAAAAGAGACATGGACATTAATGTGCATGATTTTTATATACAAGAATATACAGGACCTTGGCAACGGTCTTTTTTTTTTCAAAGTGAAATTTTCTAATATAATTCGTGCATAATAATAACAACACGAAATCATTTCTAACAAACAGGCAAATACTGTTGATTTTTCGGGTCTAGCAGTTTTTTGGTCTATGGTATTTTGGAGGCAGAGACGGGCAATGCTCGTTCATATGCGGATATGGCTCCATCGTGTTGTAACTGGGAAGCTCCATTCTGTATTTCCCAAGTATTTGACAGTATGGAAGGTTCACATCGTCATTGTCATTGCACCATTTAGGAAAACGGCTTGCATTGTTCTCGAAAAACTTGAGCATGTAAGCATCTTTGATCTGTAAGAAGTAATTCCACTGTTCAGTATGTTGTGTGACTGTACATTTTCTAGAGTCTGTATAGGTTGTTTCTCACCGTGAATTCCGTGACTTGAATGGAACTGGAGATTGGATCAAAAAGGCCAGCTTCTTTGTACATTTCGAGGATGAAAGCGATACAAGAAGTTGATTTCCCATCACTATATATCCAATCATCTTGTTCCGGAACTGCCAGCAACTGGTCAAAAGAGGATCCACGCTTCTCCACTTCCACTAGCACATCTGGAAGATCAAGACCCTGCCATTGTAGAACATCTCAGAGAAAGAACTAAAGAAAATAAACCAATGATGATTTTTACTGGAGAAAAGGAGAAGGAAAACACAGAAAGCATATGGTACCATCTACCATGTGCCAAAAGCCAATGCTACTATAAAAGCTTCGATTTATTTTAACTCAAAGAGAAAAGTAAAAATGTTGATACCTCTGTTCCGAGTCGCTTGTTAAGGGCTTCGTTCCACATGTTAGCAGCATAATCAGGCTGGATTTTGCTCCAAACTGTCATGACAGAAGCAACCTGGAAACAGGTAAAAGAAAAAGAAAAAAGTTACAGAAGAAACAAACACAACCTCATCCATCATTAATTGATAGAAGCTGTTTAAAGAGCGAATAAGAAAGAGACTAACTGAAGCTCATGTTTTTAACAATACCAAAATACTGAAAAATGAAACCTACAAGATGAGCATCCAGAGGAGGTGGGTAGTTTCCGCTGATGGTATCGATCCAGCTAAATATCAAGTTGTGATAGCCATATGGTTTACCATCCATGCTACAAGCATATTCCCACGCAGCTGTAACATTAAACTTGGCTCGATAATCAGGATGCAACGGTAGCAATGCGATGTGGGGATTTGAGTCATCCTTGGTTTGTTCAAACTCCCACCACTCTTCCCATGGCAATATCGCTATTACATCTTCTCCCTATCATCCCAAGGTTCAAAGGAGAAGACAGGAAATATTTCAGGATATGCTGGGAAGATAAATGCAGTTCCATTAAAAGAATCAGTTTCCCTAAGACCGGCTTGGAAATAAGTCACTCGCAAAAAAAAATTAACATGTCATATCAAGGTCAAAGCAACTATTTAAATGTTACTACTCATCAACCATTATGACGATGTTCAACCAAATCAGTTTAGTTTTTTTCTTAGCAGTGATGATAATCTGATGATGATACCCAGAAGAAGATCTAGTACTCCATGGGCTACACCATTTTTCAAAAGAAGCAACATCTAAGTTAAAACTAATTCATCCACCAATTTAAGTTTTACCTTTTCATTTTCATTCCCAGATTCACCAACCCAGAGTTTACCTTCAGAATCCCTCAAACAGACAGCAGTGTGGCCAGCATAGGCTCCACTTACCCACTTCTCAAGGGTCTCAAAACCACCCCACCGTCCACGGATTTTGGAGATAGCTAGTAAGTCTCCAGAGTGAATTTCATCGGTAGTAATGTTTGTAACCCAAGGTTTAGGACGAGGGTAGAAATTGGCACCCATATGGTTCTTAAGAAACGCGATATTAGAATTCTCCCCCCAACCTGTATTGGTGAAGAGAGGGAAGACATCCCACAGCGCTCGGAGAGTTCCCAACATCCCTGCTTCCATGAGGAATATTGAAACTCCTTTCTGCTTAACCTGAGTAAATTTGAGCCCCAAAAGGCAAAGCAAAAGCCATTAGAATATTAATTCTAAAAAATGGGCAAACCAAAAAGATATAGCAAATGAAAAAAGTAGCTTACATATTCATACTCGGCTTTCCCCTCCCACTCCTTGAACTCCATAGTGTGCTCCCTCGAAACAAAGTACCAATCCCATGTCACACGATATGGAGTCACAAACACATAAATATCCATGCACGTCCAACTATGTGCCTTATCGACCTGCACAAAACACGTATTAACAGAATCAATTTAGGATGATTCGAAAAACAGCTAACCAGGATTATATAGAAAGGTGGAAACAAAACAAGGGAACTGAGTAACAACTGATGCAGGAAATCACCACCTAACAATAGAATAATCTAAAAATATGTGACCTTATCATCTAAACATCCAAGATGAAGAGTACATGTAACTCCCTGTAATTTGAAATGTCCTCCGAAGTTTAGGAGCTCAGAAGCCTAAATAACGAAAACAGAGCACACTAATAGCAACAATTTCATCATTTAGTGACCTTAATGTGAAGTGTGCCGCCGCCGAATTCGGAACCGGACTTGTTATTGAGCTCCAACCAAGCCTTGTTCTCGTAGAAGCAAGCACCTTTCCACTCAACGGCGTCGTTTTTAACAGAAGCGGAGCCGACGAAAGTAGGAAGGAGATCGACGGCTGTGTAGAGAGAATTGAGAACCGGCCAGGAGACTTGCCTGGGCAAAATCGGAAGCAGGTCCCGTGGATGAAATGGTAATTTCCCGGATGAAACAGTGAGAAGCAGCAGTAAGGTAGCGGCGACGAAGATGCACGGAGACGATGAAGCAGCCGCCATTGTTAACGCCTTGAGTCGGTTGCTCTTTCCTTTCCGTGTACGAATTCGCATGTCTTGATTTTTCGATCGTCCATGAGTTTTTGTGTTTCTCAACGTATTTTTTTATTTGAGTTTATTTCATTTTCCCGTATAAAAAACAAACTTTCAATAAGACAAAACAAATCCGAATATACCAATCTAATCAAATTCGACAATTTTGACAATTTTGCCCAAAAAAAATTCGACAATAACCGAAAACGGACTGAATAGCACATTTTGGAAATATTAGGTGTAGTTTGTAATTTGTTTAAACTAAGAATCCAAATGTTTAAAGTATATTCGTAGTTTGTAATGCGCTCGCTAGCTAGCGATCACAATAGTCCCACGCAGCCCTAACGTACACCACAACATAATATAGGGTAACCTCTACCTCATTTTCTCATTTCGTCAACGTAACGTAATCTCTTGCTCTGTGTCATTCATTGGTTATAGTTTCGAGAACACCAGAAATTTTGTGGCTGCATCATTGATTATAACTTTATTCTCCCACCTGTAATCTCTTCCTTTGTCTATTGGTTTTCTATCTCTCCTCTCTCACCTGCTCTCTCTCAATGGCGGCATCACTTCAAACCAAGTACCCTCTCAGACCCATCACCAACATCCCAAGAAGCCACAGTCCGTCACTTCCCCGTGTACGTGTTACCTGCTCTGTTACCACCACCAAGCCTCAGCCTATTCGTGAGAAGCTTGAGGTAGAGCAATGCATTGTGACAACCCTGCAATCGACCAAGCCCCAGCCGAAGCTCGTGGTTGAGCAACGCCTTGTGAATCCTCCTCTGCCCAATGACCCAACTCTGAAGTCGACATGGATCCACCGGTTATGGGTTGCAGCGGGCTGCACCACCTTGTTTGTCTCTTTAGCTAAATCTGTCACTGGAGGGTTTGATTCTCATCTCTGGCTCGAACCAGCTTTAGCAGGTTATGCAGGGTACATTTTAGCTGATTTGGGCTCCGGTGTCTACCATTGGGCTATCGATAACTACGGTGACGAGTCAACCCCTGTTGTAGGAACCCAAATCGAAGCCTTTCAGGGTCACCACAAGTGGCCATGGACAATCACCAGACGGCAATTTGCAAACAATCTACACGCTCTGGCTCGAGTCATAACATTTACAGTTCTCCCGCTAGACCTTGCGTTTAACGACCCTGTGATTCATGGCTTTGTGTGCACATTTGCATTTTGCATAATGTTTAGCCAGCAATTCCATGCTTGGGCACATGGAACCAAGAGTAAGCTTCCACCTCTCGTGGTAGCGTTGCAGGACCTAGGCCTGCTTGTTTCACGGAGACAGCACGCGGAACATCACCGAGCACCATATAACAACAATTACTGCATAGTGAGTGGGGCATGGAACAATGTTTTGGATGAAAGTAAGGTCTTTGAGGCTTTGGAGATGGTGTTGTATTTCCAGCTCGGAGTTAGACCAAGGTCATGGAGTGAGCCAAACTCCAACTGGACAGAAGAAACCGAGATCTCCAACAACCAAGCATAAATATTGTGTATGGGTCCATGAAACAAAATTTCTTGATACATGTACAAGGAAATTTAAAGAATATACTGATAAGATTTGTTCGTAATTTATATGTTATAAGTGACTGTATTTCATATAACAAAAACAAAAAGAGCATATACCAGGTTAAGGATCAGATCCAATGGATGAGTAAACAGAAGAAACACAGGGGAACCAGTATCGACACTTTCCGTCTTTATGGCCATTGTCGATCATTGCGAGTCCCTCCTGCAAATGAATTAAAAATTTGTAAAGTTTCAGGACTCGCATTGGTTGCATTGCATCTACTATAGAGGTATTGAAGCGCATAAATCCAATTGGGGAAATGATAGCAAAAATGCATACTTCTAACAAAGTCTCGAGAGCATCTGTAACCCGACCAGATGTCCAAGAGAGGCGTCTTTGTACCTCTTCCACAGTCACGAAACCTTGGCCCTGTGCGGAAAGCAACATAAATGCTTTAGTCACTTCAGTTAGAACTTCTCAGATACAATGTGAAACATGTGGAAGTTGTTTTGTTTAGTGGAAGAGTGTAATAAATGAGCATGACCTGAGCCAATTCCAAGATCTGGTTATGGTCTTTGTTAAGCTCTGTAGGAACTGAACGGACCAGCTTTTTCTTGCCAATTGTGATAACCTCAAATCCGCTACCCAATACCTGAGGAAAAGAACCCAAGATACAAGCAAGAACAGTTCAAAATTTCCGGATTATCCAAAATCTAAAAGAAGAGAAAAAAAGTAACACAACTCATTTACCTTTAACTTGCTAATAGCCCGAAGACAGTCATCTTCAGTCACAGCTTCACGGTCTTTCTTCCTTCTTT
Organism: Capsella rubella; assembly: GCF_000375325.1. NCBI lineage: Eukaryota > Viridiplantae > Streptophyta > Magnoliopsida > Brassicales > Brassicaceae > Capsella > Capsella rubella. The sequence goes on along the minus strand of NW_006238917.1, from coordinate 5,204,874 downwards.
GACGAAGATGGTTGCAGAGCTCTTGCAAGCTGATCAAACCTCCATTGTGTGACCTTGTAAGCATACAAACTTCAATAATCTGAACTCCTGTTAGATGGATTTACGAACTAATCAGAAAATTGTTACATCATGCTTTCTAATGTCACAAAGAGTATGCCCAATTTCCAAGAAGGAAAGAAAAAGAAAAAACAACATGTATAACATACTCATACACAAGAGCTTTCTACTTCCTATACATAGACATGAATTTATGATTCATAATCATAAGCATCTTAATCTCTGAAACAAGACAAGAAAAATTGATGAAACATACCAAGTTCATAGTAGAAATCACCAATTCCCAGTAGCTCAGCCCAGAAACCCTTGTTTGAAGCTAGAGGATCCACACCAATTTTAGCACACATTTCATGGAACTGAGCCCTGAAGGCGGGATTCTTACGGATGTCATTCTGGAACCAAAGACAAATTATGCTTCTTTTCAGGAATTTCTAAACCACAGTTTCCCATATGTTAGACAGATCATATTAGTTACTTAATACCAAGTCTTATAACAGCAAATATAAAATTCTCAACAAATCAAGACCTTGTGTTTACGAGCAAACTCTTCAAGCTGTGACCTGAAAGTGGCGAGCTGTTCTTTCATCATATCAGTGCGTAACTTGGCCACATTTTCTCCTAGTAAACGGTATTGATCCTGATTTTGATGGATACAAGTTAGAAGCTGAAAAATAAAAACAATCAACTAAGATTCCGACAGGAGCATATCAAAACGGGTTTAGGAGTAACACCCTAGCAGCTGCAGCCTTCTGTAACCCTCCGATTCCTGGTCTTCGTCGCATCTTTCCCTGATTTTTGGATCTTTGGCCTCAATTCTCTTCCGGTTGGGGATTTTGAGAAGAAGAAGAATTTGGAGAAGACGAGCTATTTAGTTATGCTATATATATTTTTCAGTTGAAGAGTCTTTCAATAAATCAGAGTGGCGCAGCGGAAGCGTGGTGGGCCCATAACCCACAGGTCCCAGGATCGAAACCTGGCTCTGATATCTCCATCTTTTTTGTTCCTTTTTTTTTTTTTTTTAAAAAAATCTATAATATGGATCCATTGTCTAACCAATTTTGATGAGACCCTAGGGAGAGCCACTACATTAGCTTTCAAGTATTTAAGGTTCTTTCTGTCCTCTTCAATGCGAATGTTCACTGTTTCAAGACATTCCAACTTCCCCCAAGAAATGTCTCATATGCTTCAGCTCTCTAAAACTTCCTCCGTACCCTATAAACACTCGACACCACGACAAACAGCATTCTTTCTCCATGTCCTTCATACGGATGCAAGCGCATGCGTCTCCACACCAATCCGTAACTTTGTGCACAAGTCCCTGTATACCTTGATGACCAAAGTTTGTAGATTTGGGGAGCTGTCGAGTAGTCTTGTCATTGCTTGCCACCAGCCTTTCCTTGTCACTTTATAAATTAACGAAATCAAAATCACTAGTGATGGTAACTCGCTTGACGTTTGGACTTGACAAGTATGACATCCAAACACATATGAATAATTCCTCTAGCGCAGGGCAACCATGGATGAAGAACTTATCCATGTCACGAGTTGGAAACAATACTGAAAGGATAGTAAGTGTCTTGAGGGCTGGGAAAAACAAACACCCAAGAGGAATTAAGACGGCCTAGAGGATGAAATCCATAGGAAACGGTGAGCTCAACAAGTGTGTTGCTAGTGAAAAACTGAGAATCTATACTGAGAGCATAGCGTGACTCTAAGTTTAGCTCCAAGCAGCCGCGCTCTAGCACATTGCGGATCCAACGGTTGATGCTAGTTTCGTCCTTTTCGTAATCACATCTCAGAGAACATTTCTTGATGCGAGGAGAATTGCTTAACAGAGCAAGAGTCTTGTCCACGAAATCAGAGAAGCGATATCGCCAACGAAGACGACTAGGACGACTTGTTGCTTTTTTGTTTGGATAGAAAAGCCTCGACTCATATGGACAGAACCGACGTTGAAGCAGCATACTTTGTCGGAACAAACGACATGATTTTGCCGAGAATATCATCGGGGAGATTGCTGATCAGATCTGTAGCCATAGAGACAGACCATAATAATAAAAACTCTTTCCTAATTTTCTTATGCCTGCAAAACAATAAGAAAAAAATTCAAACCAATTCACAACAAATCCTATAAGGGTTTTGTTTTAATTCCAAGTACATAATATTAACTTTAACTGTTAAGTCAGACTCAGACTTGGATAGTGGGTATCAACAAATGTGAACCCTACCTAAAAGTCTATTGCAGAAACAACTTGTGATCTAAGAATTCAGATCCACATTTTTCTAAATTGCTTCCATCAATCGTTTCAACTTTAATTCTGATCCAAAATCGACACAGCCCTTTCTTCGAAGAAGTGTTGAAGTAACTCCAGTTGATGATCGAAGAACAACAATAGAGAGAGGCGGAGAGGGGAGTAATTAATTTATATCCACTAAACTGATAAGACTGACTGGGCTAAATAGTAAAAAATTTAAAGTTATAAAAAAAAAACCGTGAATCACAAATACATACAGTAGCAATATTTGATCAATTCGAAAGTCATCTTTTACTGCCTTTTTTTTTTTTACTCTAGAAGAAAAATCAAACTCTAGATGTACGAAAATTATGAACAACAACGGTACTGAATTAAGCTCTGTTCACAAGATCATGTTTACTTGTCGAACTGTTGGACATCGATTTCCCAAACTGACGCCAACTGCACCACAAGCTGTTCCGGAGCAGGACCTTCCCATTCTTCAGGTGGATCCATCGTTGAACATGCGTCTTGTAAGTTGTACAAGATCTCTGTCTTCAGTTCCATTGGAACTCCAAATGTGTCTGCACCGTCTTGTAAAACCAATTCCAGCAGCTGCAAATGGCGATCAATAAAACAAAAGAAAGAGAGAAAGAGGGAGGTTAAGAACAAATGTGATGTAATTCTTGAAACCCATTTTCCTGTAAAAGATCTACCTGTTGAATCCAAGATAAGCAGATGTCGTAGAGACTATGATCCAGCAGAAACTGAGCGATGAAATTTAGAGCTTCATTTGCAATCTCATTTGACATCTGGTCAAGAGAAGGTCCTGTCCTGTCCACCAGTTTGATGATCAAGTGCTGGTCACCGGCGCAGAGGACTTCTGCATAAGCAGCATCAATGTCGCCAACACGGAGTGAGTGCATTGCATTACTCCATGAAGCCCATATCGGGTCACGTTCCTGCCCTTCGTTTTCATCGTCTCCCATGGCTTCAGCTTCAGGGGCAACAGCCACTCGGTTTGGACGAGGGACTGCACCATCCTCACCAGCTACTCTAATCGCTTCAAGTGTAGCCTCATCCTTTGATGCTTGCCACACACTTCTTGCTGAAGGGCCTTCACCAAATCTAATAGTTCCAGCTGCTTTACTATCCCAACCTCTCCTCCCAGTTCCCATGTGTTCATTCTCATATTGTTCTGACCGAGGTGATCTTCTTGGCCCGGCTTGTCCATTTCTGGAAGCAGCATGTGGAGGCATGTACCAGTCATCCGCCATGTCAGAATTCCACATCCTTCCCCTCATAGCTCCATCCGGTTGTGAGCCTCTGTCTCCTGGAGCTCGGCCATTATACTTTCCAGTTGGATAGTTAGCAAAGCTATTATATTTGCTAAATCCAGCTGTGATATTACCCCTGCGACCTGATGATATTGAAAGATCTCTTGCCATGTCTTCAACAATCCTCTCTAAACCTCTTACCCTGCCCTCTAAGGTCACCATACTATCATGTGAGCCACCAATAAACTCTTGGAGCATGTTCATAAGATTTGTCTGTTGTCTCTCTAGCTGCAACAACTGCCTCTGGATGGCTGACCAATTTCCTCTATTACTTGTGAAGGATCCTTCAGATTGGTTATCAGTATTGGAGACAGCAGCGTGATTTCCAGGTGTCTCTTTTCCATTTACAACACCAGCCGTATCATCACCAGATGTCCCTGCCTGTGATCCATTCCCATCAAACCTACCTTTTACCTGTTTAGCATCTGCTTGGAAGTTCTTGAGGCGATTTGAAGATCCCAAGGCATTGAGATCATCAAGTCCTGATTCTTCCTCATCATTGTTTTTACATCTACGAGGGACTACTACTTCCACGGATTGCCTTCTTTCGAGTCTCTGGAAAAATTCAGGATTAAAATCTTTGTCACTTAAGACAGGTGCTTTCTTCTTCAACAGTACTGCTGCAGGAAGACCTCCTTTTGCGTTAGCAGCAGAGTCTGGTGAGAGTGTGGAACCATCAGATGCCTCCTTTTTCATTAGGTCAGCTAAATTAGACTTTTTCTCCCCGTTCTTCTCTGATCCAAGCTGCTCACCAGATGAATGCTTTGACTCATCTGGAGCACCATCGACATATTTTCCAGAAATCTTCTTCCATAACTGCAGCGCCTCTGTCACACTTTCCCTAACAGGTTTGATCTGTCCAAGAAAATACCATCATTAAACTGCCTTGGGGAGATTATTACATGTCCAAACTAATAAAATTTTGATGAATGTGTAGCTCTCCATAGTTCATATAACCCATTTCACAAAACATTCCCCCATTTCAAAGCTAAGGAGTGAAAGAAAAATTATAGAAGACTAAAACTCCTTGAGATATGTAACCATTATTAAAAAGAAAATCAAAAGGGAAGGCTTCGTGAGAACTCCAAGCTACTTTCTTAAATGTTTCATCTGCATAGCAAATGATGAGAAAGGCCCAAAAGCACTATCTACCTAACAGATATGATTTAAGCTGCTGATGGCATTCCAATGCAATTGAAGAGCTAATGATGTTTAAGTTTACTTCAAAACAGAGCCACTTTAGACTACTAGAAACATGTAGCTACCTTGTAGAAATGACGTGTCTCAAACACGATAATAGTGGAAATTTATTTGTTCTTAGTTCAACCTCAGATTAAGTGGAGAAGAAAAGATAGCTACCTTGTCAAACCGACAGGTCTCGAGTACGGTAATTGTGGAATCGGTTTTTTCCTTAACTAGACCGCTTGAATGTGATGCCAATGCAGTCAAGGTCTCAGCCGCAGCCTTTCGTGTCACCCAATCTGTACTTCCAAGGCAATCATGGATACTTTCTAGCAATGACTCCAAGCTCTGAGGCGCAATGGCTCCCACCTGGACCAAATTTATTGCTCTTTACTTCTCCTTTTCACACAAAAGTTTAACAATTGCAGCAACTAGCATTGAACTACCAGATAAAAGAAAAATGCTTAAACCCCTCAAATTTTCACTGGAACTTGTAAGCCCTAATCAAAACCACAACAACAAGATAAACTTCATCCAACACTAGAAGAAAAATAGTCGGATTAAGACTAAACCTCAAAATACCGATCTATTGACTAAAGCTTCTGATATGTGGACCAAAGCCTTGTGTTCTAAATACTAACTGACTAATTTCAACATATTCTTCCATTCACCACAGCAAACATAGGGGGATTGCCTAAAAATGACAAAGAGATTAAAAGGGTTCAGTGCAAACCTGCGACAGACTTGAAACAACAGGCAAAAGAGAAGCCTTGGCCAAGAAACTTGAATTGCTCAAAAGCTTGCAGATTCTAGGGCATAGCTTTTGAAAAGAAGCAATTGGAGGACTGGCAGCAGATTCCACCATCCTAGCCATACAGACTGCAGCTCCAGATTGTACAACTTTGTTCTGCTCTCCCATTGCCTCAAACAATGGCTTAACGAATAAACCCACAGCCGATGAAGCTGCAACAGTATTGCTCCCTTCTTCTTTACCCTTAAGATAAATCCCAGACAAGGCACCAATCGTATCTCTACAAGCATCCCTAACTCCAGAATCCGAATCCTTCAACCTTTTTACTATCTGAGCGATGATTTTAGTGAGATGCGCAGCCGTAGAATCGCAATGGAGACTGCAAACGTACGAGAGAAGATGGAGGCACTCCTTTTTGACAGCAGGTTTCGGATCGGAGCACGAATCGTAGAGACAATTAAGAAACATAGGTAGGGTTTCGGGAGTGAGAGACTGAATAGTTTTCTCGAGATCTTCGACGGCGATCTGGTACGTGTCTCGATCGGCGAGCTTAGAGATAGAGGTGAGGATCTTTTGCTTCAGCTCTACCATTGCTTGGAAAGAAGTGAGGGAACCGGCATTAGAGGATGACCTAGCTGCCACACTCGAAGACCTCGCTGGTCTAGTTGGTTTCGCCGCCGAACCGGAAGTCGTAGTAGGTGTGCTCATTTGGAAATCTCCGATGAGAGCTCGGGGTGAACCGGAGAAGAAGAGTGATGGAATGGAGAAGAAAGACGAGATCTGATGACACTACTCAAAAGTGTAACGGTTAATACTGCGATGCAGAACTAGAAATTGTTGAAAAATGTGTCTTTCATTTTTTTAACCTGTATTAACTTTTTCAATCTACATATTTCAAAATTCTAGTCCTAAAATATGGAATAAAACGTTAAATTTACAAATAAATTTGTTTTAGTGTATAGTTTGGAAATATTTGAGTGGATTCAGAAAACATTACAGCAATGTAAACTATGTAAGTGGGGTTTTTCGTATTTCATTGTGTAATGTCTTTTTATTGATTGCTACGGATTTCAAATCGCATATGGAACGAATGCTTTCTTCAAATTAATAATTACGGCAACAAAATGTAATAAATGAATCAATAATGTAAGAGTTCCTATGTGATTAATTTGTTTGTTAGTATTTTAGTTGCGAGATTTACCAAGTTACCATGTAAAAAATAAGTTGGAACATTTCCATATTTGAGAGGAACACTGATTAGAGTCTAGAGAAACCATGCTCTACAATATGGATTGTGGATGTATGAGTATGCCGAATTGGCTTCTTCTTCTGTTCACATATGACATGGACTTAAGTAATCTATAATGAGTGGTACGTACAAGAAATTTTGCATGTTATAACATTTCCCTAATGACAAATCTACTTGACGGGCGTAGAACAGAGCTCATACCCGACGAAGGTAGGAGCATACCATCAAAGTTTTTGCAGATAAAAAAAAAATGTTGAAGTAGATTACAGAGAACAAATTTGATTATATAAATGATCAAATTAGTACATTTGAATAGTACGTTTGTCAAAGCCTGAAAGGTACGAACTGGGACAGTGAAGTCACACTTGTTTGTGTATGATCGCTTTTTAACCACTGGTGATCTCCGATATGCATACTACAATCAGAAATATTCTCGTTTTGTTTTAGTTTGATAAACATAGTTTTTTCAAAAAGTGAGAATGTTTTCAAAAAGGAGTAAGGACACACACAAACAAAAAAAAGTCGATGCAAACTATTTATTATTTTTTTTTTTTTGTCAACGATGCAAACTATTTATGAACCAAATTAAAGAAGAAAATGTGATATCGGATTCATTATCGTACTCCAAAATATATAATGGTTTAGTTTAGACATGGATTAATAAGTTAAGCATTATCAGCTACGTACGAGTTCCTTTTCGTTTGGTCTGCTACGACTATTTAAAACCTTAGTCGTTTGGTCCTCATCTTTAAGATCATTGACAGGGAGATCATTAATACTATCAGTGCTAGGCGCCACCGTCAAAAATTCAGGAATCTTATACGCCTTTGGATCTAAGAAGTAAAGTATCGTTGTTGTCTTTAAAATCTTTGCTTCCTTGTTTTTTCTTTTTTTGCCAAGGAACCAATCTGTTTTGGTGTTCTCTGTTGTAAATCCAAACTCTTTTCATTTTATATGATATTTACCAAATTAGCAAAAAAAAGAAAAGTGTCATTCCCGTAGAATAATTATGACATTCGTCATCATATTTGTACAAAGCCGACTACGATATATAGCAGGTTTACCAAAAAAAGATAGATGACACTAAATTAGGCCATGTGATAAACACATCCAACCCCCAAATATGTATAACACCGCCCCCCTATTCTTACCAACTTCCTCTTTTTAAATTGATTGTTCGCAAACAAGGTAACGTGGTACCGATTTCCTCCTCTATTTTATTGATTTTTCTGGTCAAGAGAAGTAGTGACCAAATCTTTTTTTTTTTTGTTGGTTTGTTTGTGTGTGTGTGTGTGTATAAAAAACCCTCACTTTCAAGGTTTTTGTCAGCAAAACATAATTTTTGGTTTTTTTTTTTTTTCTTTGAGAAATAGATAGAGATATTCTCACTAATGGCCACCGCAGGCACCGCTGCTGTTACTTTCAGACCATCCGTTTCAGCTTCTTCTGAATCGACCCATCTGAGATCGCCCTCCAAACTCCCCATATTTACGCCTCTGCCACCGTCTCGCTCACGGTCCTCTTCTTCGTTCTCCGTCTCCTGCACCATCGCCAAGGACCCATCTTTTCTCATGACGGAGGCCGCTGGATCTGATTCGCGCCTGTGGCAACGACCCGATTCCTTCGGTCGGTTCGGGAAGTTTGGCGGGAAGTACGTCCCTGAAACTCTAATGCACGCCCTCTCCGAACTCGAAACTGCTTTCTATTCCCTCGCCACCGACCAAGATTTTCAGGTAAGTTAGGCTGGTTCTGTTTTCATCTTGTTGCTCGATATTTGATCATTTCGAAATGAATTTGGAATTCACCCTGAAATCTGGGAACAACGTTCACAAGTTTTTCCTTTGTGAGGTTTCTGATTCGTGCGTTGTCATTGGCATGAATGACAAACAAAAAGTGACCAAATCGATTTCTTTGCTATGTAGGATGTAATTCTGGGAAATTGTTGTAATTTACCCTGAAATCCGGAAACGACATTTGTATTCATGTTTTCTTCAGCAATACATGCCTCTTTGTTGATTGTGATGTTATTTGGAAGTCTTTTTGGTTAATCCTCGTTTGTTGGGCAACGTCTGATTTAATATTTGATGCAACTGTAGAAAGAATTGGCAGAGATCTTGAAAGACTACGTTGGTCGTGAAAGTTCGCTTTACTTCGCTGAGAGGCTTACCGAGCATTACCGCCGAGAAAATGGTGAAGGCCCTCTCATATACCTCAAAAGGGAAGACTTGAACCACACAGGTGCTCACAAGATCAACAACGCTGTGGCTCAGGCTCTTCTCGCCAAGCGTCTAGGAAAGAAACGGATTATCGCTGAGACGGGGGCTGGTCAGCATGGTGTAGCCACAGCTACTGTGTGCGCCCGTTTTGGCTTGCAGTGCATTATCTACATGGGTGCTCAAGACATGGAGAGACAAGCTCTTAATGTGTTCAGGATGCGTCTTCTTGGTGCTGAGGTGATTTATATTCTATGCATAAACCTCATAAACTCGCAATGCTTTTGAAGTGTTAATCTAATTCTGCTGCTTGTAGGTAAGGGGAGTCCACTCTGGAACAGCGACTTTAAAGGATGCAACATCTGAAGCTATAAGGGATTGGGTGACAAATGTAGAGACTACACATTACATATTGGGATCTGTTGCAGGTCCTCATCCTTATCCTATGATGGTCAGAGACTTTCATGCCGTGATTGGTAAAGAAACAAGGAGACAAGCTATGGAGAAATGGGGCGGGAAGCCTGATGTTCTAGTTGCTTGTGTTGGTGGGGGTTCGAACGCTATGGGACTCTTCCATGAATTTGTCGATGACACAGAAGTTCGAATGATAGGTGTGGAAGCTGCTGGATTTGGATTGGACAGTGGCAAACACGCTGCCACATTGACAAAAGGAGATGTTGGTGTACTCCACGGAGCTATGAGTTACTTGCTGCAAGATGATGATGGCCAAATCATCGAACCACACTCCATCAGTGCTGGGTAAGAGATTATTCGCTGTTCAAATCTTGTTTCAAGTCAAGATTACCTCATCACCTGTATCTAAAGAGTAAACGTTAATGTGATCAGATTGGACTACCCTGGAGTCGGACCTGAGCATAGTTTCCTTAAAGACATGGGACGGGCAGAATACTATAGCGTTACTGATGAAGAAGCCTTAGAAGGTACTTAACCAGCACATCATTTTTCTTAACTTTATATATTTCGTTCACATCTCATGAGAACTTGCATTCTTGTATTCCTAATCTCACCATGTAGCATTCAAGAGAGTGTCTCGGTTGGAGGGAATAATCCCAGCATTGGAGACATCGCACGCGTTGGCCCATCTCGAGAAGCTGTGTCCGACGTTACCTGATGGAACCAGGGTGGTCTTAAACTTCAGTGGGAGAGGCGACAAGGATGTTCAGACTGCCATCAAGTATCTCGAAGTTTAAATAGAACATTACTTTCAGTTTCACACAGTGATATTTCTTTTATGTTGTTTGTTAGTTCTGGGATCTTGCTTCTGGTCAGGAATCCAGAAGTTTGGTTCAAAGGGTTAAGAAGAGAACAAATTTTACTAATGTATCATATAAATAAGAATGTTCTATGGAACGTCTGATGTTATTAGAAGAAATTCAAACTGAATTTGGCTGGTTTTTTACATTCATATCATAATTTAACCAAAACAAAGACAACACTTTTTTTTTATCAAAACACTAAACAAAAATGTAGAGCATAAAGAAGAACCAATGATGCTAGAGGATATGAAACGATAGATCAATGCAAATCCTCGGAGAAATGGTATACAAAGCAGAAACATATTGCAACATTAAGGGGTTCAAATTCAGTCTCTATCTGAATTATATTTTGGAAACTGTAACTAAAAGACTAGTTTAATACAACAAGCAGATGCAGAGTTATTACTAGATTATTTGAAAGCACAGGTTATAAACATGACTATGCTAGTAACATAATGGTGTCAGATGTCTAAAACATTCATTTTTGCACCTTCACACCAGATATCTGATAAATGGGATTTGATTGTAACAAGTGAAAACTGAGAGGGTACTAACTTGTTTTGATAAAATTATTTGGGTCAAATGAGAAACGGATAAAAGCAGAGGGGGCTAGTGTTGTAATATATTAGGTTGGGGGAGGAGTTTCAAATCTGAACGCTGAAGATAAATCACACAAAGGAGGTGCTTCGTCCTCGAAGCTTATAGAAGTAGCAAAGCAGCTGTTGTTTGATTCCCAGTTGACTTTTATCCGACGAAAATGGTCTCCACAAGCAAGATCAAATCCGTTGATTTCTACAGGTTTGTTTCTGTTTCATTGGATGTGTATTCGTTTCCCAGATTTCGGCAGCCTGCTCCTGTTTTATAGACTTCGCATTTCCTCGATCTACGCAGTGAAAGAATCGGAAATGATAATGTATTGTGAATATTTCTTCGGGAGTATCTACATTTTGTGGTTTTTGTTCCTGATTTAGTGAAGTGATAGGGTTTAGTCGTGAACAGTCCACCCGGGAGTTGAAGGTTTTGTATATGCATTGTCAAAAGTTTCATTTGAGCTTAGTGAAATCAAACTGTTCAAAAGGGTTTTATTAACTGGGGTTTATTAGTCACTTCGATTTTGGCTTTGTTGCTAAGTTTAGAATTTTTGTGGAATTGTTTCAAAAGCCCGGTATAAACAGAGATTTCATTCATGTATCCTTTGGAATTTCCTTGCTTGCAGGAAGATCCCGAGGGATTTGACAGAGGCGACTTTGTCTGGTGCTGGATTGTCCATCATAGCAGCACTCTCTATGCTATTTTTATTTGGAATGGTAAGTTTCAAGCTCACTGGACTTGCTGACTATGACATTCTATGGCGATTGTTCCGGTGTTATGTTAGAGAATAACGTCACTGCTCTTGTTTTAATGGTTTCATCTCATTGCTATTTCATAACCCGCTCAGGTTGTATCTGTATCTTTAGGAAATATGATTGCTGTTTTGACTTTGCAAATTCATATTACAGGAATTGAATAATTATTTGGCTGTCAGCACTTCCACATCGGTTATTGTTGACAGGAGCTCTGATGGAGACTTCTTGCGCTTAGATTTTAACATAAGGTACATTATACTCAATTTTTCTCTATCAGCACAAAATTCTTATAGTTTCAATAATATATATAGCGTATAAGCGTTACCCTACTGTATGCTAGAATGTTATTTTATTTTGCGCACCCATTATTTCTTGAGTTCATGGCATACCTTATCTCTTCAGAAATTTCACATGTGCGGCCCAATCAAAATCATCTAAAATTCAACATTTATCTGATTGCTAACTAGATACAGATTCTATTTTCTGGCAGCTTTCCGTCACTTTCATGTGAATTCGCATCTCTGGATGTCAGTGACGTTTTAGGAACTGTAAGTTTGGTTTCTTAAAAATTTCATTTCTATTTCTAATTTTTTCTCTATTGCTCCTGAAAATTCTTTGTTTCGAAAAGTATTTAATTATCTGCTATGTGTGGCCCAAAATTTTGGACTGTACAATATTTTCTTGAAGGAATCCGAAATTGTCAAATTGTGATACTGAAAGATTGTCTATCTGTATGCGAGATTTGAAAATATTGTTTGTTATTCTTTCTGAACATTTGTCCATTTGGTCACTTCAAATTTTCAGTTGTTCCCTCCTGATATTGCTAATTTTTGTTTTCAGAACAGGTTAAATGTAACAAAGACAATTCGGAAGTTTTCTATCGATTCAAATATGAGACCCACTGGTGCTGAGTTTCACGCTGGGGAAGTTTTATCGCTCATTAATCATGGAGATGAAACTGGTGAAGAAGTAGCTGAAGATTCGGTATCACTTACTGGACGCAACTTCGAAACATTTACACATCAGTAAGTCTGTATTGCGAATTTCGTATATCGATGCAAAAGTACTAGGAATATATTCCTAGTATGTACTTGTTTTGTTGTTCAGGTGACAACATATGAAGCTTACATTTTGCAGATTTCCAATCTTGGTTGTTAATTTCTATGCTCCGTGGTGCTACTGGTGTAATCTCCTGGTAAATCTTTTATCTTCTGTCTTCATCTCCTATATATATTCTTGATGTGACACCATATTTTTCATCCAGAATCATATTTTGCTGCCTTTAGCAAGGGTTATATTAATGTTCTTACTAGAGGAAATTTAACATGTTTGGTGCCTAAGACGCGCAAATAGTGCAATTTACACTAACCTAGTCAATCTTTCTTATGATTTCTCTTTGGCTGAAGTCGTAATAATTTCCTCATGTAAAGACTAGACTTATATAAGGATCAAACTTGATGTTTAATATCAAACTTATAAAGTAGATTAGTATCTAGTGGCACTCCAATGTAAAGTGGTAACTCTGCTGATCTTTATGCAAAGACTATAACTTAAGTCTCTATTTTCAGAAACCTTCATGGGAGAAAGCAGCAAAACAAATAAAAGAGAGGTACACCATTATACTCTCTTTCTATAAAGAATCTATCATAGTATTTTTCCCTTGTAACTTTCTTGTTTTTGGTAGATATGATCCAGAAATGGACGGACGTGTTATTGTGGCTAAAGTTGACTGTACCCAAGAAGGTGATCTCTGTCGGAGGTATATCCTATCATATTTTATCCGGTTTTCCATCTTAAGCTATGAAACTTAACTATACAGTGCAAGAAGTACTATCCATAGCTTCTTCAGTATGCATAATATTACCAAAAGAAGCTATTAGACAATGTGGAATATCTGAGATGTATGTAACGCATTTCTCTGTAACATGCAGTTACAATTCATAACTAGAGGAAGGATTAGTCAGTTACTATATAAATTTGTATTGGCTTCGTATAAATACTTCTTGTTTTATGTAAACTATTACATGCACCTCTTCAAAAGAAAGTTATGGTCGAACCAAAGAAAGGCATATCATACATAGGTTTAAGGATTTCCTTAGGAATTCACTTGCTATAGCATAGTGCATTCTCTGGAAACTTATACCAGCTTTAAGTTATAATTTATGCTCATAATTTTTCTCTGCAAATGATATCCAGGAATCATATACAAGGGTATCCATCTATTCGCATTTTCCGCAAAGGCAGTGATCTTAAGTAAGAGAACGCAACTTCAAGTTCACTTGTTCATATAATGCATGACCATCATTTTCTCGATTCTCCTAAATTAATTTTCTCCACTTTTCTATTCCCTGCTTAATAGGGATGACAATGCACACCACGAGCATGAATCCTACTATGGAGATCGTGATACGGAAAGCTTAGTGAAGGTAGTTTCTTTTTAACTACTTTTCCGTGCCTCTTAGAAAAATTAAATAAGATACGCTGTTCGCGCCTTATTTGTAGCTTGTTTCTTATTATTTTACCTTCTCCTATAGATGGTGGTCAGTCTAGTTGAACCAATTCATCTAGAGCCCCATAATCTAGCACTGGAGGACAAATCAGGCAATTCATCAAAAACTCTAAAAAAGGCACCTTCTACTGGAGGATGTCGAATTGAAGGATACATGCGTGTAAAGAAAGTAAGCATTTGACTGGGAGAATACTATTTCTTTGTATGTCTGCCTTTTAGATCGCTTAAACACTTTAATACTAACCCTATGGTCTTCGCAGGTTCCGGGCAACTTAATGGTTTCAGCTCGTTCGGGATCTCATTCCTTTGATTCTTCTCAGATGAATATGTCTCATGTTGTTAACCATCTATCATTTGGGCGGAGGATTTTGCCTCAGAAATTTTCTGAACTGAAGCGGTTATCACCTTATCTAGGACGAAACCATGACCGTTTAGACGGCCGGCCCTTCATAAACCAACGTGATCTCGGCCCTAATGTTACCGTAAGTTTGTTGTAATCAGAAAATACTATTTAAATCGTCTAATAATGCTTTATAGCATGCTTTAAGGTGCTGTTCTCCATGGACAGATCGAGCATTATCTTCAAATAGTAAAGACTGAGGTAGTGAAAAGCAATGGACAGGTTTTGATTGAGGAGTACGAGTACACAGCACATAGCAGTGTCGCTCAAAGTTACTATTTGCCAGTTGCCAAGTTTCACTTTGAGCTCTCACCGATGCAGGTAGGCTGCAACATCCTTTTTGCTGCCTTTATATATGTGTTACACAGATCAGGGATGGTAGGGTGGGTCGAAGTTACACTCTCCTCATCGTTTTCTTTGCTTGTTTGCAGGTTCTTATAACAGAAAACTCCAAGTCCTTCTCCCATTTCATCACCAACGTGTGCGCTATCATCGGTGGTGTCTTCACGGTTAGTCAACAAGTTAGAAGCCTCTTCTTCATATTCCAATTCATTAATACATTTCCCATATGACTCGTGTTTTTGCTTCTTTTTAGGTGGCCGGAATCTTGGATTCTATTCTTCACCACACCATGACACTGATGAAAAAGATTGAACTTGGTAAAAACTTTTGAAGCTCTCGCAAGTGTTTTATTCCGTGTTCCCTTATGTAACGAGTCAGAAATTTTTGTTATAATTACACATCCAGACGCCCCAAAATAATCCAGTTATATATATATATATATATATATATTCGAAAACTGTTCAAAATATCGAGTACTGTCGATACTCTCAAATCTTAGGTCATTGACAGGCGTAGCACATCATCTTATGCTGATACAGTAGCCTCACGTAAATTTCTCATGGTTCATGCAAACGAGTGTCCGTCCATTGATATGACTTTTTCATCACCAAAACTATAGGTGGTTATTGAGCAGATAGTGAATTTGAAACTAACAATAGTTCGATTTGATCAGCCAGCACTTGTCTTCTTGAGAATTGCAAGATCTGGCATCACAACAGAGTAGATTACTATCAATAAACTAACAAAATAAAAGACATAACAAGAAAAACTGGTCACTGAGATAAAATAACAAGAACTTGAGTTTTCCCCAAAAAGGTTTCATTCAAACTCGAGTAACATCAGATAATCGAGTACATAATGATTTTGAGATTTGCAAAAACAATAATTTTTGAATCCAAACACAAAAACGGATTTGTAGACATAATAGAATTGATCAGGCAGTGATCTCCTTCTTGAGTTTTGCAAGCTCTTGCCTGACAACACCAGCTTTCTGCAAACGACCAACAACCCATTAACATTCCAATTTATACATAAACGCACACGATCTCAGAAACTTTAAAGTCTGACAATTTAACACACAGACCTTGATCTTGGCCAACATGATCTTGAACCTATCGAAATCATTGAGGTTAGCCCTACGTTTCTGCACGATTAGCTTTCTGCCCCATGAGCTTTTCTCCCATTTGTTCTTCACATCTGCAAAAAAAACTCTGATTAGATGGGAACACTTGACAAAATCCAAGATGACATTACATTTCACAGCACTCACCAGCTTTTTCCATTGCTTCGATCAAAGCCTTCTTCTTTGGCACACGGTTGATGTCAATCACAATATCGGTAAGAGATAACCTCTTGAAATTCATCTGGATCCTCTCCATATCAGGGGCGTCCACTAAAGCCTGAAAAACAAGAACATAATCACGAGTCCATAAGAATACATCTAGACGAATCAAGCCTACATGAAACCAGAAGTCATAAACTAGGTAAATTCACAGAACCAACTCAACATTGAAGGAGCAACAATCACGACTTCATAGCATATACTAAAAACCAAACCAGTGACCCAAATGTTTTTAGAAACATACAACTTCCGTTGAAATGTTAATCAATGAGAAACTGTAAACCACCAAAGCTGAAGCTAGTGTCAATCTAAAATCCATTATTCCTTAAATCAAACAATTAACTAATTAAGAGAAAACCAAAGAAGAGACATTACGGAATCTAGGATTGAATAGTTGAAACCCATCGAAAGAAAGTGATCAACTCTGGCTTACTCTGTTCTGGTCAACAACGTCGACGATAACGACGAGCTTTCCGTGATCTTCTCCATAGTTCACAAGTGCCACTCTCCCGATCTCCACGTACCTCTTGAAAACCTGAAACAACCAACATCAAACGTTACAGCTCACAATCCTGGTCGATGTTAAATGCACTTGAATAAAGACATCTATACCGTAATTCCCAGAAACTTCTAGACGAAAGAAATTAAAATATAAATTTGCGGACGAACAAAATTAGGTATTAGCTCAAGCAGAAATGTATATCTCACCATTTTCCCCGCCGGTAGCTTAGAATGTCTTGAAGCTCAGACTCAGAGTGAGAAAGTGTTACGAGAGGCAATTAGGGATTTGCTGAAGAGACTTTGTATACACCATCCATTTTATCGCTTTGTATATTAGGCCCAACGTTGCAAGAACCTTAGATTTCACCTACCTTAAAGGCCCATATAATGGAAAGCCCATAAAGTTGGGTCAACAAAACGAGAAAATCCCATATGGTAGAGCGGTAATACGGTGCCGTTTCGGTTGTGTGTATCCTCGTTTTGTTCAGTACGTAACGATGATGTCTCTGTCAATGGACAATAAAATCGTATAGTATATATATCCTCGATATTTGGACGATACTTTTCAACGATACAAATGGTAATGACGAAATTTCGAAGAACAGTTGTTTTGACGTATTGTAAAAATCAGTAATTGTGGTCGACATTTGTCTTTTGAAATTTTTATGTCTCCGTCCGATCCATCACCATTGATGAAAAGAACATGTTTATTATTCGTTGTTAACAAAAACAAAATGTAATTGTTGGTTTGCTAATTGTTCTTTGCCAAGAATATTACCAATACTAATGCATCGTCCTTGTAAAGTTGAAAAAGAAGAAGAAGAGACTCCTTTAAGTCAAGTGAAATATATATGGAAAGAAGATAAACTAAATGGATCCAGGAATGAACTCCGTTATTTGTGGTAAAATTCTAATGATGAGACCAGCTCGTGATCAACATTGATAGAAGAAAGAAACTTTAGTAGACGAAATCAAAAAAAAGCATTTACCAAGTTTCTGTCTTTTGGACTCCCACCAATCCACTAACCTTCAAGGCTGGGTGGTGCCCCTTAAATTCTTTTAATTTCTTCATTTTTGATCGATCTTTTGAGGTTTTAAGGGGATCCCGATCCAGTCTTTTGTTTCTTTCCTTCAAATTCCTTTCTTTTTTTCTTTTTTGCCCGGGAAGAAGATTCTCATTCCATAGATGTGGGGAGGCGCAGCTGAGCCAGCAGATTCTTACTACCAGGTTCGTCCTGAGTGCACCGATGTGCCCAAGACCAGATTTAAAATCAAGGTTACGTCTTTCCCATCCATTTCTTTCTTCCGGATTTTTGCTTATTTTTTAGATTCTCATTTGCTCTTTCTTTCATTGGGTCGTCTCTCTGTTTGGTAATTACAAATGCGATATGTGATTTCACATTCGGTTCCAAAATTACATCCAGTTTCTTTGCTTATCTATGGTTTCCGAAATGCATTTTGTTTCTCTTGGTGGACTTATTGATTCTGTACATTCTTCGTGTTCTGGCACCGCCTTAGATGTTTGATCAACAGATCTCTTGTTGGACTTAATCTCATTTGTGCATTTCTCATCACATGATTGTTCAGACAAGGCAGATGCTCCGTTGTCTCTTTTTCCTGAAACGAGGATTTCAAGTCTCTGATGAATATTTCTAGTCCATTAGCTGTAAAAATCATGGCAGACAAGAAAGTTGTACAACAGTAATTTGGAAGATACTTTAGTTATGTTTGTCTCATCGGTTATACTCTTGATCGGCACTAAGTTGGAACTTAGATTGAATAAGTTTATCTGGATGAACCGTTAGCATCACTGACCGGAAAAGCATGTATCATTCCATTTCTTATGGTCATACATTATCTATCATGGGTTGGTTGCATCATGTTCAGGCCAGGAACGTTTTGCTACGTTGCTGACAAGCGTCAATTTGATGATGTTTGTGCAGCCTGGTAAAACTTTAAGTGTAAGAAAATGGCAGGCTGCGTTTGTCCAAGAAGGGTCTCTCGATATTGGCAAGACTCTAAGACGAATCAGAAGAGGGGTACGTTAGTTTGGAAAATTCTTTGCCAAGACTGATTTGTTCTCATTCTGTGAAGTTCGTGTTACCTTAATTCCTTTACAATCGATCTGTAGGGAATCCATCCATCAATTAGGGGTGAAGTATGGGAATTCCTACTTGGCTGTTATGATCCAATGAGCACATTCGAAGAAAGAGAGCAAACCCGACAACGCAGAAGGTAGATTCTTGTCCTTATTTCGTCTACATTTATCACATTTTGCCATTTTGGCATACTTACATGGTTATTTCTATATATTCATTGACCACAATTCTTTTGTGAATCATACCGCTTCTTCTCTTTCTTCAGATTGCAATATGCTTCTTGGAAGGAGGAATGTAAGCAAATATTTCCCGTCATTGGAAGTGGAAGATTTATTACTGCACCTGTAATTACTGAAAATGGTCAACCCAACTATGATCCTCTTGTACTTCAGGAAATAAATTTAGGTAAAGTTTTGCCTTTCTATAACGAAATAGTTTAACATTGAACTCTACATAAACTTGTCATAGGCATCTGAAGTATTCATGTGGGTCTCTCAGGTACAAACTCAAATGGTTCAGATTTCCTTAAAGAGCTCACAAATCGTGGACCTCTCGATAAAAAAGTAATTCAATGGCTGCTAACTCTTCACCAGATAGGTTAGTGACTATTCCTGGCTTCCTTTATCACCGGCTAGAATATACTGAATATATGCTGGTTCACTTAGTTGCTTAATTTATATTTTTTCAGGTCTTGATGTGAACCGTACTGACAGGACCTTGGTATTTTATGAGAAAAAGGAGAATTTGTCAAAGCTCTGGGATATTCTGTCTGTTTACGCCTGGATAGACAACGATGTGGGGTACTGTCAAGGTAATACAAAACCAAATATATCATTTGTTTGAAACCCAGTTATACTTGAGAAATTCTGATATATATACTGTTGCTCCAATCAGGAATGAGTGATCTTTGTTCCCCAATGATTATTCTTCTTGAAGACGAAGCTGATGCCTTTTGGTGTTTTGAGCGGCTTATGCGTCGATTGGTACTTACCTTACTCATATTTCCAGTTCATTTGTGTTTTTGGTGAACTGTATACTTCAGATTTTCCGCAATGAGTTTATATTATATTCTCTTTTCCCGAATTGAAAAGCGAGGAAATTTCCGTAGCACTGGGAGATCTGTTGGAGTTGAAGCTCAACTTACTCATTTGTCTACAATTACTCAGATTGTTGACCCCAAACTTCACCAACATCTAGGTACTACTACTACAATTTATTTGACTATATACATATTCAGCCATTAACCAAGCTCTGGGTCTTAAAATGCAGATAAGCTGGGTGGAGGTGACTATCTCTTTGCGATTCGGATGCTGATGGTTCAATTCCGAAGAGAATTCTCATTTTGCGACTCTCTGTACCTTTGGGAGGTATGTGGTTCCTGTGTCTCACTCTATATTATGTGTATACTGTCTTCTTCTTCCTTGGATTGATTTCCTTGCCAAACCCTTTTCCCATAGATGATGTGGGCCCTCGAGTACGACCCTGATCTTTTTGATGTATATGAAGCGCATCAATGCGGGAGTGAGAAAACTGAAGGGTTGAAAGGTAAAACGAAGTCAATTAAGCAATGTGGTAAATATGAGAGACAAAACATGAGGAATGGAGGAAAAACTGCAGAAGGTCCTTTGCCTATATCGGTATTCCTAGTGGCCAGCGTCTTGAAAGACAAGAGTTCTAAGCTAATGACAGAAGCTCGTGGACTCGACGATGTTGTTAAGGTTAAACATACATCTTCTTTTAACTTTACATTTTGGTGAATTATTTGTCTTATCCTGTTTCCTTAATGTACATAGATACTTAACGACATGACTGGGAATTTGGATGCCAAGAAAACATGTTCTGGAGCCATAAAGATTCACAAGAAATATCTAAGAAAGGTTATTTCTAAGTTTCCCTCATATGTATGGGACTTTGTTTCTCTCAGACAATACAGGAAAGCTAGCCTGAACGTCTGTCTTCTGTTGTCCTTCTCTCTTATTGCAGGCTAAGAAATAGCATTGGCGAACTATCATGATTCTGCGGGTATACACCTTGCAGAGTCATGTGAAGCTTTTCGTTTATTTGATTTGCTATCTATGCAGTTTGATACAAAAAGATCTGGCGGGAAATCGACTATCAGATTTTGAAGATCTTCTTGTATTTGTAAGCTGGAAGAACCTCGGAGCCTTGAAATACTCTTAACACACACACACACACATCAAAAAGCAAAGAAACATAATTTGTAACATGTTCATAAAAGTAAATGTTGCATCCCCCAATATATGTATACAATTTTTTTTCTTTTGTATTTACCAAAGGACAAAAAAGAACGAATGAGAATGTTCCTATATTTCCAAGCCCATTTCTTGTTCAATACAGAGACGAATTATCTGAAATTAGGCGCGAGTGTTGCAGGCTGTTTCTGTCACGTGTGCATTTTATGATCCCAAAGAGGTAACTGATGACCAATGAATGCCATGTTTATGCTATAATTTTGGATTATCAGATTTTCTAGACCAGAGCAGATTTTGTAATAAAGGCCAAGAGATTTAACAATCGAGTCAAACTGCATTAGTTCCTGTGGATCATGGATACAAGTTTCTTGGATCATGTATACAAGTTTCTTGGATCAACCAAAACTATGAATAGAGATACATATATAAACATTCTCTTCAAGTTTCTTGATCATGGCTTGACTAAACAGAGAAATCAACTTACATAATTAACTAAGGCAATCTACACACCGCTTAAAAACCGATCACTGATGGCAAGAAATGTTGTGATCACAAGGAGAATCGAGGGCAAGAATCGGGTGCCGGATAATCTCTTCCCGGAACTCTTTTTCGGGAAGTACTTAGGAAGCTCGCATTCTTCTCCATTGAAGAAAACTCTCTTAGGGAATCCATCTCCTCCTGGGATATTCAAATTCCTTAAATCCTTCTTTTTAAACGAGATAACTGACTGCATTTTCCCGGGAACCTGCGGGTCTCTAGCTGGATTTGTCCCGTTTGTTAGACCAATCAAGTAGTTCATACCAGGAAGGCCTTGAAAGAAAATGGTCTGGTTCTTAGGTGGAACTCTTGACCCATTAAAGGAGTAAATATTCTCATACCCTAAACCAGCTTTCCCTAGATCCACAGCCCCAAACCAGTCCTCCACTGCATTATTTCCCCAATTAAACACCGTTATTCGCGCGGACCATCCATTGCCGTAATCCGAGTTGAGATGCCAGTTTAAGCTGATTCCGCAGTTGTCAGGACAAGGAAGCTTCTTTGGAACAGCCATGTGCTTCTGCTTTGCCCATACTTTTGCCTTTAGAGTGCGGTTATCAAAAGGTACCAAGAGAGTGTCGGGAGGGAGGAGAAGCGGTCTGGCATTGGCGTTGCAAGTGTCGGTGTCGATATCTTTGCAGCCGCAAGCGCATGTGTTACAAGGAATGGCTGAGTCGTTGTAAAAGGCTGAGAAAGAGACGCAGCAACGTGCAGCTTGTGGTTTAGGCTTGGTTATGTTGCAGATAATTTGCCAGCTAGCAATAGCATAAGTGGTGGCTTGGAGACCACTCGGGTCAGGGAAAGGGGTCGCGTCAACCCGTACAGGTGGTCCGCATTTGTACTGAGGATTCACTATACCGTCAATCTTCCAGTTTCGAGGAGGAAAAAATGCTGTTCTGTTCTGATCAGGTGGCACCTTGTACACCTAAACCAAACATCAAAACCGGTTTATATATATATATATCATCTTAACGCCTCTATATAGTGTACAATCACCAAACATTATAACTGTTTCGTTTCCGGGAAAACCTGTAATTGGAAAATGGCTCTGGATTTAGAAGGATCCATGTGAGCGGGTAAAAGAGTGCCGTTCTTGCAGCAGAAAGGTAATTTCCCGATGAGATTATCGTCTTTACGATCAGCAGGTAAATCTTTGAGAATCGGTTTCTTCTGGCAATTAGCAACCTGAGAGAAATCGAGATCCCCGTAGAACTGCCCTGCCTTGCTGCTTAAGCATTCCGCCGGATTCTTCTCAGCCGCATAGGCTCCACGCATCGAGTAGATGAACTCGCCACGCATCCACTCCCATGTTAAGTTCCAATGGTCTAACCGTCCCAGCGGACTATTAATATCCATAGTCACCTGTCCAAAACAAATCCATTTTAGGTTCTTCTGTGTATATATTACATCTCTAGAGGTTAATTTTATCGATACAACTGATGGGGATCCAGCTACTACACTCTACCTGAGCCATGTAGTTGCTCTTATAGGCTTGAAGAACATCGTAGATTATGTTCAGGTCACCGTTTTTTCTAGGCATGAACTTGGTTTTCACCTTTTCTTTAGCTTTAATCTTTGGGTTCCTCTTACAGCAAACTTGCATTGTACCGCCTGCCATTCAAAACATTAAAGAACCGATTATGACCTAATGTTTCTTACAGAACAAGAAACTAAGGGGATATTAGGTCACGTTCGTTACCTTTAGAAGTAGCAGCAGGGCATTGCCATCCATCGTTAGTGAGCTTGATGGTTTTAGGCATTGGCGTAGCCGTACCTTTACCGCCAAAAACCGTGCCGGTTATCTCGATATTGGTAGAGATCTGAGTGTAATCACCAGCCGTCAGGATCGAGGTCTTTAGATCCGTATTCGGAGACCCGATAAACGTCGTCCCATTGGTTGCGTCGACAGGGAAGTCACCGTCCGACGAGACAGCTCCGGTCGCGGAAACGATAATCTCTCTGTGGTGAAACCCTACAAACATTTGCCAACCTTTGACCTCTTCGATACCGGTGTTGACGATCATGGCCGTCGATTTAAACGACCAGGCTTGAGCCGTGACGTTTGTGGTGCGAGGATATAACTTTTCGCGGCCGCCGGTACTGTAGGACATGTAAACTCCGTTGCAACGGGCAAGGCCTGGCGGTGGAGTATCATCTTTCTTTGGTTCATCGTAGTCTTGAGCCAATGATAACGTCGGAAACTGAAGTTTGATCACAGGTATTAGAAGGAGAAGGAGGTTTAGATTGATGTAACGTATCTTCTTCATTTCTACCGTGTTTCCCAAGTTTCTTAGGACGGCAAGAAAGAGAAACAGAGAAGAAGAAGAAGAGATGTTCAAAAAAGCTTAAGCGAATAAGGGAGGCAGAGCATAACGGTTTCTCTTCCTCTAGTTTTTCCCTCTTTCTCCGGAGAAAACAGAGATAATATAAAAGATTATTAACGTAAATGAGCGAAGTGTACAAATATTTAATAACGTCAATTACTTCTTTATTTTTCACATTTCGTATAGAAAAAAACAAGATATACAAGGTATCCACTGAAATTTATACATGTACAAACTTTTTTCTCAAGTTGATTCATTCAAATTTGTAAAAGAAAATTACAAACATTATTCCACTAAATCAAAATTACACGACTTGGATACCGAAATTGTTTTCTAGATAAATTAAAATCCCATAGAGAAGATAAGCAGGCAAGCAGCCATGATCTGAGACAAGAACTTTTGTGGATCACCTTGTGAGCACAAGAACTGGCAACTTTGTTTAAAGTGAGATCTCAGAATCTAAATACATGAGTCAGCTTCGACGAGCAGCAACGAGTAAGTATACTGTATTTTATTTGGATGTGGCTAGACGAGATTAGTTTAGGTCAACCAGCTTGAAGACATGAAATACTCAGAATTAATAGTGACTATGTATTTGTTCACGGCTACATAAGTCAAAACTCGTTGACCACATCTGGAACTCATCGTCTTTAACAATACTCGTTTGATTCAGGCAAATGGTGAAGCCGAGACGTTTCTGTGTCAAAAACTCTCTGTTTTGTGTCAAACGAACTCTCTGTTTGTGTCAAACGAACTCTCTGTTTGTGTCAAACGAACTCTCTGTTTGTGTCAAACAAACTTGCTTGAGAAATGTTAATAAACCTTCGATCCATATCTTTTGTCATGTGCTTTTTAGTATTTAGCATGCCACAAACAACAATTTGAAACCTACGGATATATATAATTGACATATTTTATTTTTCATGCACTGTATATGGATGCAAGCCTAAGGATCTCAAACTAGTAAAATCAGAACAAGAAAGTATATGACCAGACACCAGCGAGTTGCAAGGCATTGTTGAAATTCTTGTTTTTGACAAACTATTTTACCCGAGAAACACAACTAAGAAACCGAGATCTCTTCCATGCCGCTAATTTCTTCACTCGGCTGGTGTTGTACTTTGGGCTCCAAGTCGATGAACTGGTTCGACTTGCTTGCTAGATGTGAGATACTAACTCTTCCTTGACGTTTGATGTAATCTGCAACCGCATTCATCTCCTCCATTGATATGTAAATGTATTTCCCTCTGTCATCCATGACTCCCGAGAGCCGTCCTGAATAAAAGAGATGGGTTCAGATTCTTTATTCTTAAAGAGCCCCATTACGGTTCCACGTCAATGTCTCATCTGTCTATTCATATTGCTTCGGTTCTATTATAATCATAGCAAATTACAAACTGCTGGATGAGCCTAATGCTATTTTGTGATTAGACAGAGAGAAAAATACCAATGCTCTCCAAAGAAGCGATCCTGTTGATACATTCCTAAAAAACAAACAGTTGCATCAGACCGGAGAACCACAACACAAGGTATTCATATTATCTTCCACATAGAATATGTAGCCAGATGATACCTGAGTTCGTAAATGAAATTCTGCGGCGAGATCTTCCAGTGGAACACATTTCTGTTTCTGCAATCACATTACACAGCAAAGGAAGGCTCAACATACCACACTAATATAGGATGAGAGAAAATTTGTATCTCATTATTAATTTGTAAGAGATTTGAAAGTGTTTAGTAAAGGGTTTCTCAAGATACCTTTATGTATTCAACAAATTCTGAAAGTAAATCTTGATTTTCACCCTGCGCTTCCTCTGTAGTACCTTCAGCATCAACTGAGAATTCCCCTTTCCATTTGTCAAACTCTAAAGCAGCTTGCTCTTCTTCCTTGGCTAGTCGCGCTTTTTCTTCTTCTTCCTACACAACAATGTCAGAATTAGCCAACCCCAGCATTTCAAAAGCAGGAAGCTTAAACAGATATAAGACAAATTAACTGACTCACCAACTTCCGCTCCTCTGCCTCGCGCTCTTCATCCTTCTTCCTCCGCATTTCTGCATACCAATCTTGTTTTGTATTCTTTGACTCGCGTGTAGCTTCTTCAGCCTTTACCCGACAATAAGAAAAGAACTTGATCAGGAACCAAAAAGAAATGTACTATTTTGAGCTCAGAACCAATGCTCTATCTTGAAGCTAAAATCTAAAACTATCACAGTTGCGGATTGCAACTGGTCAAATGCTATGCCTAGAAATTTCTCATCCGCTATCCTGCCAAAATTGAGGAAATAATGGGGATATAGACTTCTAGTTACCTGTCTTTGTGCTTCACGCTCTTGTCGCTTCTTCTCTTTCTTCTTTGATGCTCTGGCTTGAGATCCACCGGCTTCATCTTCATCTTCATCTTCACTCCCACTGATGTTTTCTGTTTCACATAAACCCAAATAAGTAATCCAAGGCCAGAAGTTCACTCCTTTCCAAGAAATTTTTAGTCTTAAACTACATTTTTCATACCAAGATGATAAACTATGAAACCAAAAACTCGACTAATTCTTGGTTTTCACTTCTCACAAGCTATAGTAAACTCTAACCAATAACACCCATTTACATATGATTACCTCCACCTATAAAGTAGCAGAAATTTGATGCTAATCTAAAACTCTCAATCATCACATATTTCTCCAAATTTGGAACATTGGAACCTTATGTCACGGCTGGGAGAGCATCTGACATAAAACAACAAAAGAAAAAAAGAGAGATACAAAAGCTATCAAATACCAACCTTGAACATTAGATGTAGAGGAACTAGCACCAGAAGCTGCAGGTCTCCGACGCATCCTACGTCCACCAGTAGCACGTGCCACGTTTTCACGTGGCTGGACCTTCAATTTCACGAGAGATTGCCATATAGCTCATATCCCAAAAAAAATTCCAATCCACTAAGCAACGACGCGCCCAAAATGAGAAAATTACCTGTGGGGGTTCTGCATCTTGCTCCCGTGATCTAGCATCGATCCGACGTTTCCAAAAGAACAAAGGAATCACCGCCAATATGAGAATCATGGAGACTATCAGAGCGAACATCTCCTCCATCTCTTACCTGCGATCCAAAATAACCGATGAAGAAAGGGATTTTAAGGAAAATGTTGAGGAGAAAACGGAACTTGAATAACAAAATTGGAAGAGGATCGATTCAGATTATTAGAACCTAATTGCGTTTTCCAAATAGATGTTGCCTTCTCTATTCCAAGTGTTCGAGGATTGCAGAGCTCCGCTTAGACTCGGTGGAGAAGACAAGCGGTACCACATCGTAACCAAATCAAAGCTTTGTTTAGTTTAAAATGCCAAACCGAAAATTGAAATTCCTGAGGTTCCAAACCGGTCCGGTTGACCCGAATTGACAATCCATGAAGTAAACAAATGATAAAGAAAAATATCTGAGCTGAGAAGATAGATTTTGGCTAAGAGACGGAAATATATACTGTCGTGACAAAAATATCTTGTGCCCTTCTCTCTCTCTCTCTCGCCACCGAAAGCAGAAGTTGCAGACTTAATCCGAGAATTTAGGGTTTCTAATCGTTCTCTCTTCTCCGATAATCAGATCCACGAAACTCTACTTTTCGGATCAGGTAAAATTTGTCTTCGCTTTTTTCGTTAAACAGACTCTTGCTTAATCTTCGATTTCGGTGATTTAGAGGTCACGTTTGTTTTTCATTGCTCGATCTGTTAGCTGTGTGAGTCTGTGATCGATTTTGTTTCGTTATTTGATTTGGTATGGATCGCGCACGAGCTTTTGATAGGATCTATTGGATTTGCTGCTGGATCTTGCTTTTGATCACTTTTGAAAATGAATTGATGTTTGTGCTTTACATCATTTCCTGTTATTGAGCTGGACCTGCTTAACTAGGTTACTGGTATTAGGATAAATAACATACAATATCTTGATGAACTCGGTTTCGCTCATTTCGAATCTTCTTTCGAGGAGTTGCTTTCTTAGTTGAGTTTGTAGTGTCTCTGCTTTAGATATCATTAATCTTGACATGACTTCTACTAGAATTGTGTGTTATTATGTGTATTTTTTGTATGCGTTTCTTGTGTTTCTCCAGTTCGTTAACTGTTATCTAAGACTTGGTTTATAATCTTTTTGCTTACATCGATTGTGGTTTTAATACTTTCATCTTCTATTATCTCTTGTTAATCCTTCTGAGTGTGCTAAGCTCTTATGTGACGATGGTTTTTCTTGTTCAGGTTTCAGCTTCTCGTTTGCCCCTCAGATCAACAAAGTTTCATGTCTGAACTTGATTCCCAGGTCCCTACTGCCTTCGGTAAGTTTCAAATATATATACTGATTTCAGATTTTTGCTAAGTGTTTTGATATTTGGAACATGGGATTTTGTAAATTTGTTTCTCAAGTCTTGGATTCTTCAGGTTTTGGTTTGCTGTTTCTCATGTGATATTTGATGGGAGCTAATCATTTTCTTGTTTTTGCTCATCTGCAGATCCGTTTGCTGATGCGAATGTTGAGGACTCAGGTGCAGGAACAAAGGAGTACGTTCACATTCGTGTCCAGCAGCGGAATGGTAGGAAAAGCTTGACAACAGTCCAGGGGCTGAAGAAAGAGTACAGTTATACCAAGATACTTAAGGACCTCAAGAAAGAATTTTGTTGCAACGGAACTGTGGTTCAAGACTCTGAGCTGGGACAGGTACATGATTTAAAACACCATGGTACATCCATGTGGGTCTTTAGAGTTGGTAATTGGCACATTACCATTAGAATCAATATTGTAACAAAGAGTTAATGAATAATTGCAAAGCTTAGCTGATGGATTTATTCTCTGTTCTGTCTCTAGCTATTCTCCATTACTTATGCTATTGTGCAAATGTGTAGGTTATTCAACTTCAAGGCGATCAGAGAAAGAACGTCTCCACCTTCCTTGTCCAGGTAAACACCTCTCTTTTAACGAACTGGATAAAAATAATATTGTTGCTTGATTTTGTTTGACATACTTTTGCGATGGAACAGGCAAGTCTTGTGAAGAAAGATAACATCAAGATCCATGGTTTCTGAGATGCTTCAGTTGCATTGTCCCTAGGCGTCTGCGTTACTTTTCTAAGTGGGGATCATTACCGTTATAGCTCAGTTTCAAAACATTTCATCACCTTCCGTCACTGTTTTTTTTTCCCTTCCTTTTTAGCTTTGGTATGATACTAAGAGACTATCATCGTTTTCTTCCTTGTGCCACTTCTGTAATATGAGGTTGTTAAGAATTCTCCATACCGTTTGTCCCTTCACTCTATATATGTCTTACCAAGATGGATCCAAGTATCCAACAGTTTCACTATTATTCTGTCAAAATTATACTGTTGTGCAAACCTGGATTTGGATCTCGAAGAAGAAGAGCTCAAAATTTGTTTCGAAACTGAAAATGACACTTTTGATAAAATCATTAATATTTACATACTATTACTTTGGAGTGGACTATATCTTAACATCATGCAATGCAATGGACCGTGACATACGTGCATATAAGATATTATTAGTGGAATACGAATTATTCAAGATGCCAAAACTTTATTGTACTCCAGAAATCAACCTCCGAATCAAAACATGTGTTGTGTATATCCAAACTCCAAACTACAAACTACACGACTACCCAACTCTTTCAGTATTTAGTATTTACTCTCATATACATATATCCGACTTAAGTTTTTTTTTGTTCCCCCGGAAAATATACAGTTTCCACCTTGATTTCAAAATAATTGACATGTCAGGACATGGTCACATGAGTTACACATCATACATGCATGGTTGCATTGCTTGTAGACGCGGAAACTTGTCACTCTTCCACATCTGAGTTTCCAACACCTAATCACGACAGCAATATTATATAGCTTCCATCACTTTCTCTCGCACACCCACAAACATGTACATGCATTCTTACACGTGATCGCCATGCAATATACCTTTCTCATCTATAAATACCAACCAGCCCTTCACTTCACTCTTCACTCTTCACTCAAACCAAAAACAAGAATAACATACATAGTTACCAAATGGCAAACAAGCTCTTCCTCGTCTGCGCAACTCTCGCCCTTTGCTTCCTCCTCACCAACGCTTCCATCTACCGCACCATCGTTGAGTTCGACGAAGATGACGCCAGCAACCCCGTAGGCCCAAGACAGAAATGTCGGAAGGAGTTCCAGGCTTCACAGCACCTAAGAGCTTGCCAGCAATTGATGCGCCAGCAAATGAGGCAAGGCCGTGGTGATGAAGAGTTCGAAGACGACATCGAGAACCCACAGAGATATTCCGAGGTACTCGAGCAGTGTTGCGATGAGCTTCGCCAGGAAGACCCAGTTTGCGTTTGCCCTACCTTGAAAAGAGCCGCAAGGTCTGTTAGCATCCAGGGACAGCAGAGACCACTCCAAGCCAGGAAAGTTTACCAGACAGCCAAGCACTTGCCTAACGTTTGCAACATCCCGCAAATTGATGTTTGCCCCTTCAAGATCCCTTTCGTCCCTTCTTACGTCTAAATTCCAAACAAACACCTCAAGAGCGTATGAGTGTGGTTGTTGGTACATGTTAACACCACACATCATCGTGTGTTTTTATGAAACATGTAAACATTAGGATGTTTGAGGCTAATGTAATTAGCACTAGTCCATAATAAATGAGAGGTTTTGTTTTTGTTTTTCGTTTGTTAAATTTTCTTTTCTTTAAATTGATCCAGCGCTAAGCACTTGCCTAGTTTGTAACTTATCTAAGTTGTCTAATCGAGATCACAGAACAATATGATTTAAACCCTTGTGATCCAAGACTAGTAGTTGGTAGCTACGTCATGGTGATTGTTAATGTCTATGATGTGGTAAGCGTACGTGTGAGTTGTTACGGTAGACAATCGTAGCAGGAACCGGTGGTGGGCGAGCAGCGTCTTCCTCGGCTACCTCTTTGAAGTCGTTGTTTAGGTCCTCACACCAAAATGGGGTTTTTTTATTTTTGATTCCGTAAAAGATTGTCTTGTTATTTGTAAGTAAATTATGAGTTATTGAGTACTGAATGAATTATGCATGATGATTCGTGGTTTTTTGGTTTTTGTTGAAGCAATTAATGGTTTTGGTATATACATATATATTGTTGGATATTTTTCTTGTAAATATAATTAATTAATAAGAATTGTTGTTGTTACTACGTACGTTAAACCAGAATTTATGTCATGAAAACCGAATTTGTCGGTTAGGCATAATAATTGGACGATAGACTGAAATCCAAGAAGAAGTAGATTTGAAGACATTATCATAATTTAACTAAAACTGAATTAAAAACCATATTGTTCATGGATTCAGGGTTAAGGGTTACTTTCCGTAACTGAGATTAAAACATAATTAAGAATTTAAGGTTTTTGAATCTAGCTATGTGTTGACAACAAAAGAAATCCTAGCTATGTTTTTAATTCTGTACTCAAAGTTTAATGGTCAATATATTGTTTTCACGTATTTAATATTTGTCACAGTATCCGGTCCGACTGCCTAAAACCTAACTATTTTCTCGACCGATTGGCTTACCAATATCCATTTGACGTTGCGTAATTTAGTCTAACATATAAGCAACATGTAAGAGATCAAACTCAGCACATAGATACAAAAAAAAAATTAGATAAATTTGGTGTCGTATAACATTATAACAATTTTTTTCCGTTTTATAATCCGTAATGTCATATATTATGTTGGAAACATATTAAAACTTTTCTTATTTTATAATATATTTTATCATATAATCGACAAAAAAAAAAAATTTATGTTTTAAATTTGGCAATATCAATAATATTTTAGTTCAGAATTTTTTTTTATAATATTTTTAATTTTATATGTAGTTCTTGTTAGTGTTATGTATGGAAAGGATAGA
This sequence comes from Capsella rubella, assembly GCF_000375325.1. NCBI lineage: Eukaryota > Viridiplantae > Streptophyta > Magnoliopsida > Brassicales > Brassicaceae > Capsella > Capsella rubella. Next base: position 5,173,061 of record NW_006238917.1, on the reverse strand, counting down.
TGTGTCATTTAGTTTACCCTAGTCTCTATTGTATACACTATATATACTGTAACATTGTACAAAGGAATAGATATTGAGTATTCAATCATACATGGTATCAGAGCAAGAGATCCATCTCTAAACCTAAAAATATTTTTCTTCGCCGTTTTCTGTTTTTCATCCACCAAACATGTCATCAACGAGTGAGGCTATCCCTATTGCTTCTACTCCTCAACTCCTTAGCATCAACATGACCAACATCTCGAAGCTGAATGCTTCAAACTTCATCATGTGGAGTAAACAGGTCCATGCTCTCCTTGATGGGTATGACCTTGTTGGTTATCTCGACGGATCGGTTGATGTTCCGTCATCTACAGTTGCCACCAATGGTGTTGTGACTCCCAATCCTGAGTATGTTCTGTGGAAACGTCAGGATAAACTCTTATACAGTGCTCTCCTTGGCACTATTGGTCCGACAGTCCAGCCGCTTCTCTCCAAAGCCACTACCACGAATGCGATTTGGACTACACTCAATGAGACGTTTGCTGCTCCAAGCCGTGGCCATGTTCGTCAAATCAAGCTACAGATCCAGAACTGGAAGAAAGGTGCAAAGTCAATTGAAGATTACTTCCATGGTCTCACGGTTAAGTTTGATCAACTTGCTCTCCTTGAGAGTGAAATGCATCATGAGGATCAGATTGAAGCTATTCTCACGGGCTTGCCTGAGGAGTACAGACCCATTAAGGATCAGATTGCTGGCCGTGAGAAGTCACCTCGTCTCCCTGAAGTGTATGAGAAACTTCTCAATCATGAAGTTACTCTCCAAACACTTGCCGATGCGTCGTCTTCTTCCACACCTGCGACTGCTAATGTGGTGCAGTCTCGCGGAAACTACAACAACAATGGACGTGGAAACCACCAGCAGCGCAACAAAAACAATAACCGTGGCAATCAATCCTGGCCGCCACAGCAGCAACAACAACAGTACTCTCCGAGGCCAGGTCAGTCACAGTCAAGGGGACATCAAGGAAGGTGTCAAATCTGTGGTATACATGGCCACAGTGCTCGTACGTGCTCCCAACTGCAGCAACAGTTTGCAGGATACTCGAACCAGACGCGAGGTTACTCGCCGTGGCAACCACGGGCCAATATGGTGATGGCGCCAGGATATGATGCTTCCCCATGGGTGATGGACAGTGGGGCTACTCATCATGTGACGACGGACCTTAACAATTTGGCTATTCATCAACCTTACACTGGTGGTGAGGATATCCAAATTGCCGATGGGTCTGCCCTTCAAATCGCCCAAACTGGTTCAACTACTCTTCCTACTTATCACCGTAACATTACCTTGAAAGATGTTCTTTATGTCCCTGACATTAAAAAGAACTTAATATCAGTTTATAGACTATGTAATGCTAATCGTGTTTCTGTGGAATTCTTCCCTGCACACTTTCAGGTGAAGGATCTCACAACGGGGGTCCGCTTGCTCCAAGGCAGGACTAATAGAGAGTTGTACGAGTGGCCTGTCAACATTGCGAAACCGAGGGCGTTGTTTGCTTCTCCAAATCCAAAGGCTGATTTATCCTCATGGCATGCGAGACTAGGCCATCCAGCTTTATCTATTTTACGAGCACTTATTTCAAAGTTCATGTTACCCACTTCTGCTTCTCCTCAACATTTGTCGTGTTCTGATTGCTTCATCAATAAAAGCCATAAGCTTCCTTTTCATTCAAATACCATTGTCTCCACACATCATCTTCATTATATCTATAGTGATGTTTGGATGTCACCTGTCCTCTCCATTGATGGTTTTAAGTATTACCTGGTGCTTGTTGATCACTTCACGAGGTATACGTGGCTGTATCCACTCAAACAAAAGTCGGAAGTCAAGGAAGTTTTCATTCGGTTCAAGGCCTTAGTTGAGAATCAATTCAAGCAGAAGATTGTGAATCTCTATTCTGACAATGGAGGAGAATTTGTTGCACTTCGCTCATTATTGTCTGCTCATGGTATATCGCATTACACGTCGCCTCCACACACTCCGGAACACAATGGAATTTCTGAGAGAAAGCATCGTCACATTGTTGAAACGGGGTTGACTCTTCTCAGCAAAGCCTCAATGCCTACACATTATTGGAGCTATGCCTTCTCAGCTGCTGTCTACCTCATTAATCGGTTGATTACCCCTGTTATCAACAACGAATCTCCATATCACAAGTTGTTTGGTGTAGCACCAAATTACCTCAAACTCAAAGTTTTCGGATGCGTATGTTACCCATGGTTGAGGCCGTACGTCTCACACAAGCTGGAAGCTCGCTCATTGCCTTGTGTTTTTGTTGGTTACTCACTAACACAGAGTGCGTATCTGTGCTTGGAACCCAACACAGGCCGCGTCTATGTCTCTCGCCATGTTCAATTTGTTGAGGATAAGTTCCCCTTTGCTGTTGTCACTCGTACCTCGTCATCGTTGTCGTGGGCTAAACCAATGTTGCCTTCACCACTGAGCTCGCCGTTCACCACTGTGCCTATCTCACCACTCGTACAAGCTCATCAAGCGGACCCTCGCATGTCAGATCTTCCCCCAGAAATCTCTCTTATTGTGCCGCCGTCACCACCGTCGCTTGCTCCACCGTTGCCTGTCTCGCCGTTGCCTGCCGGGTCGTCTCCATCTCGCATTTCGACGAACTCTAATGTATCTTCGTCCTCAACGCCTCAAAACCAGTCCTCATCTTCCAATAGCCAAAGCCCAATACCACAAAGCCCACCAACAACAACACCACATCACTCCTTATCACATTCTTCCCCGTCCACAAATTCTCAAAGCCCAACAACAACAGGCCCAACAACATCATCCTCTACCTCTTCTCTCTCGTCACATCCGACGACGAGTCCCGACCAAACTCCATCACCAAGCCCGCCTCCTTCTCCACCAAATCAACACCCAATGCGAACCCGAGCCAAAAACAACATTATCAAACCCAATACACGATATGCTCACACCATGGCATTGACAAAACCAACAGTACCCAAAACCGTAACCGAGGCGTTGAAGGATCCGAGGTGGAGAAATGCAATGTGTGAGGAGATTAATGCACAGATCAAGAATGGCACTCATGAATTGGTTCATCCCTCTCTGGCTAAAAATGTAGTGGGCTGTAAGTGGATTTTCACAATTAAATACTTACCTGATGGATCAGTTGACAGGTATAAGGCAAGGTTGGTGGCTCGCGGGTTTCATCAACAATACGGACGCGATTATGGTGATACGTTTAGTCCGGTCATCAAGTCCACCACTATTCGATCGGTTCTTCAAGTTGCACTCAACAAGGATTGGTGCATCCGACAAATTGATGTAAACAATGCTTTCTTGCAAGGTCGGCTTCATGAGGAGGTTTATGTCACTCAACCGCCGGGTTTTGTTGATCGTGATCGTCCTCAGTTTGTCTGTCGTTTGAAGAAGGCTCTTTACGGCCTTAAATAGGCTCCCCGAGCTTGGTACCTCGAATTAAGATCACACTTACTTCACCTTGGTTTTGTTAATTCTGTTGCAGATACGTCGTTGTTCATCAAACGCCAAGGTCGCGACATTGTGTATATCCTAGTCTATGTTGATGATATGCTAATCACAGGGAGTAGTGACTCTCTACTGCAAAGCATAATCAATTCAATCGCCGCTAAGTTCTCTCTAAAGGATCTTGGTGCCTTACGATATTTTCTTGGTGTTGAGGCCACCCGAACATCAGCGGGTCTCCACTTGATGCAACAGAAGTACATTGTTGATTTACTTACCAAGACTCGTATGTTGGCTTCAAAGTCAGTTTCCACACCAATGTCGCCAACACCGAAGCTATCACTCACCAAGGGGACAAAGCTAGACGATCCACGAGAGTATAGGGCTGTTGTTGGGAGCTTGCAGTATCTATCTTTCACTCGTCCTGACATTGCGTTTGCAGTTAACCGATTGTCTCAATATATGCATCAACCCACGGACGAGCATTGGACAGCGGTTAAACGGGTATTGCGTTATTTGGCTGGTACATAGTCTCATGGGATTCTTATACGCAAGGGCATTCCGATTACACTACATGGTTTTGCTAATGGGTTATATGGATATTCCGATGCGGATTGGGCAGGGGATACTGATGATTTTGTCTCTACCCATGCGTATATCATCTACTTGGGTGGTACTCCTGTTTCATGGTCGTCGAAGAAGCAGAAAGGCGTCGCACGCTCATCCACTGAGGCGGAGTACCGGGCTGTCGCTAATGCTGCATCTGAGATACGCTGGATCAAGTCTCTTCTTACTGAGCTTGGTCTGGCATTACCCTCGACTCCGGTAATATATTGTGATAATATTGGTGCGACACATCTTTCCACTAATCCTATCTTTCACTCACGGATGAAACATTTGGCCTTGGATTATCATTTTATTCGGGACAATGTTCAAGCTGGAACGCTTCGTGTGGCTCACATTTCGACTCATGATCAGCTTGCGGATCCCCTAACCAAACCTCTTCCACGACCACGGTTTCAAGATGTTATGTCCAAGATTGGAGTTACTAAAGTACCTCCATCTTGAGGAGGGATGTTAGTGTTATGTATGGAAAGGATAGATGTGTCATTTAGTTTACCCTAGTCTCTATTGTATACACTATATATATTGTAACATTGTACAAAGGAATAGATATTGAGTATTCAATCATACAGTTCTTTCAACCCATCCTATCCTAGTTAATATTCCGTTTATTCACCCAGTTATCTGATGGACATCAAATACAAGAGAACAAAACAAATCGAATATCAAAACACTATGAGAGGAAAAACATTGACATCCCCCCCCCCCACCATATTTTATACATTCGCATGATACAAAGTAAACACTATGATATAAATACAATCACATAGGAAACTACTATATATACACAATTTTTTTGTTATTTTTTCATAAATATGCAAGAGAGTCTAATAATCGGGTTCTTTTTATATACTTCCTGTTGCAATATACCACAACAAAAGACTGACTTTCTCATCTCATTGGAATTAAATTAACAAAGTTTTCTATTTTTTAACTTTCAGATCATCTCATATAGCATGCAGACGCGGGGGGATGGAGTTGTTCGTCACTTGTCACTCTCTTCCAACACCTAATCCCGACAACAACCTAAGCAGTTAACTCTTTCGCACACACATGCATTCTTACACGTGATCGCCATGCAATCTATTTTCTCACCTATAAATAAGAGCTCTTCACCTCACACTTTACTCAAACCAAAACACACCATCACAAAACGAGTAAGGAGACACACAATAGCAAATGGCGAACAAGCTCTTCCTCGTCTCCGCAACTCTCGCCCTCTGCTTCCTTCTCACCAACGCTTCCATCTACCGCACCGTCGTCGAGTTCGATGGAGATGAGGCCACCAACCCTATGGGTCCAAGACAGAGATGCCAGAAGGAGTTTCAGGCTTCCCAGCATCTAAGAGCTTGCCAGCAATTGATGCGCCAGCAAATGAGGCAAGGCCGTGGTGGTGTTCCCGCCCTTGATGACGATGAGTTCGACATGGAGAACCCGCAGAGACCCTATCTACTCCAGCAGTGTTGCAACGAGCTTCAGCAGGAAGAACCAGTTTGCGTTTGCCCCACCTTGAAACAAGCGGCCAAGTCGGTTAGACTCCAGGGACAGCACGGACCGTTCCAAGCTAGGAAAATTTACCAGACAGCTAAGCACTTGCCTAACATTTGCAACATCCCCCAAGTTGGCGTTTGCCCCTTCCAGACCATCCCTTTCTTCCCTCCTTACTACTAGATTCGAAACAAAACCTTCGAGCGTATGAGTCTGGTTGTTGATACATGTTAACACCACACCTCATCGCGTGTTTTATGAATATGTAAGTTTAGGATGTTTGAGGCTAATGTATTTAGCACATACTCCTTAATAAATAAGAGTTTTTTTTTAATATATATATTCACTGGCATATGCTCTCTAAGTGGTTCGGGATATTAATTACCTCTCAATCAAATATTACAACCACAGTTGCGGGTTACTTGATCAATCGAAATCATATATCGAGCCAAACACCATTGAAATTGCTCTATGACTGTCTGTCCTCTCCTCTTCAATGAAGAGGGAAAATTTGAAACTATCTCTAGTTGCCATCTTACTCGCACACATACTAAACCTTAATTAGGGCTATGCCTCGACTAAGGGTGAATAATTTTTTTGCAAGAGTGTGCCGCTACGAAAATGATAACTTTATTAAAGTATCATGCACATGCGGGTTAATTAACTATTTGCTGGCCAGTGGCCACAAGAAATTGGAATGCCATCAAATGGAAGAAACATGCCAAAAAAAGAAATCACATTACATGATTCTAGCTAACTAACGTTTATGGTAAAAGAGCGCTAGCTAGCCTTTGTGATCAATAGTGTAAATCGTTACCAATCAAATAAACAGTGAAAACAAATTGATTTATAAAGATGTGTGGATGTTGTTCTGTGATCACAATTTTTTCTTGTTACGATCTGGTTTGATGAAGATTTCAGAAAGAACCACTCGTCTGGTTTTAAGAAGGTTTGTTTTGGTTTAAGCTAATCGGTTAGAAAGTTACAATACGTACGTACTGTAAATTGTGTCTTTTTACTTTGTTTATTTAGTGATAAAATATCCAGGTTTGTATTATTCATATTAATGAATCATTCATATTTCTAACTCCTTCAAGTGGAAAAGAACGTACATAGAAAATTGCTAGATTTGATCTAGTCAAGACATACGAACTCGGATTCAGAAATCGTAAGATATTATTGTAAACTCGTAAGCTTTAACGTATTTTGATACCTCTGTTTATAGTGTTTATATTGATAACTAATACATATTCCGGTGTAATTTATTTCTTAACTTAAATTTATTACCGTACTGGTTGATCTAAGACGATTATTTTCTTCCGATATTATTCACTTTATTTATTTAGGCTCATTTAGGGGGTTATTTGATGTTTAAGGTTCTTAGACCATGGGCATTGCAGGTCCATAGCCAGTCCCCCAGCTATTTTGTCCAAAAAAAGGTAAAAAAAAATTGTGTGGGTCGTTCTTTGGAATGAGACCGTCCCTCTTCAATTCGTGGGCCCCACTGACACGTGGTGGCCCACGATTGGTTACTTTTGTTTTTTTGTTTTTTTTTAAATATTAAAAAAAAAAAAATTTGGGACCTTAACCGATCCCATGGATGCACATGCCCTTACATACAATTTAATAAAACATATAATTTTTAAAATTTCCAAAAATATCGTTAAGAAAGTGGTTTTAATGTTGAGAAAGTGTTTTTTACCTTCTTTTTAAAAATCGTTGTCACAAATCATGCAGACGCGGAGCTATGACTGGTGTTGTTTGTCAATTGTCACTCTTTTCCAACACCTAATCCCGACAACAGCGTTAGAGAATCTCTCTCGACCGCACACACTAATGCATGCATGCATTCATACACGTTATTGCCATGCAAATCTCTTTGCTCACCTATAAAGACTAACCAACCTTTCACCACACTCTTCACTCAAACCAAAAGAAGAATCCATACACAAATAGCAAATGGCAAGCAAGCTCTTCCTCGTTTCTGCAACCCTCGCCCTTTGCTTCCTCCTCACCAACGCTTCCATCTACCGCACCGTCGTCGAGTTCGACGAAGATGACGCTACCAACCCCATGGGCCCATACCGCTCGCAGCAGAAATGCCAAAGGGAGTTTCAGCAGGCAAAACACCTAAGATCTTGCCAGCAGTGGATGCGCCAGCAAACAAGGCAAGGTCGTGGTGGCAGTCCCGCCCTCGTCGATGAGTTTGATTTTGAAGACGACATCGAGAACCCACAGCAGAGACAGCCAATCCTCCAACAGTGCTGCAACGAGCTCCAGCAGGAAGACCCAGTTTGCGTTTGCCCCACCTTGAAACAGGCAGCTAGATCTGTTAGACTCCAGGGACAGCACGGACCTTACCAAGCTAGCAAAATCCTCCAGACCGCTAAGCGCCTTCCTAACATTTGCAACATCCCACAAGTTGGTGTTTGCCCCTTCAGGGCCTCCCCTTACTACCCTCCTTACTAATAAATTTTCATCCCCTAGCACGATGATTATGAGTATCACTGTGACTAATGTATGTTACTATACTATATACACAGTCATCGTGTGTTTTTTTCGAATATGCAAATATGTAAGCTTAGGATGTTTGCGGCTAATATAATTAGCACTACACCGTAATAAAGAGAGGTTTCTGTTTTTCATTTGTTGTTCTCTCTATAAGATGATAACGAGATATATATAAACAATCCATAAATATCAGCTTTAGTAAAAAAATTTAAAAAGAACATGTCTGAAAAAAATCGAGTGTATTGTACTAAAATAATCGAAAACACTAGTCTAATGAATGAGAAAGATCATGGCGAATTAATACTGCTCAGATATAAAATGTTTAGTATAAGACTTCAAGCTCAATAATATAAATCATCCATTATACATGAAAAGATTCTGTCTTCAAAAATATGTATCAATTTCCAACGTAGGATCGAACAATGATCACTCAATATGGCGAGAACATATATGAGAGAACCAATTAACAAATATGGCTCTTTTCCATTTGGAATATTTTTCGATGGCAAAAGCTCATTCCCGGTTCCTATGTAAAATATAAACTCGATCCTGATTCTTGAATCCATCTACCTACTTTGTTTTATACGCAACTACTAATTACTGACGTTGCCTTTCTTCTTATTAGTCTAGTAACTGGTCTCTAATCTCGTAAAGCGTCTCTATGATATGTGTTTTAAACTCATTCAGAAGAAAAATAAATAAATAGAATATATATTTCAAATTTTATATTTTTGTTGTCAAGATATCCTCAAATCTGCTTGTGATGATATATGTGGATCATCCACAGAGGATGCATGTTGGTGCACCGATGCTTAGGCCAGGACTAGCGACATATCACATATATATATACTAGAAAGTTGCCCACGCGATGCGTGGGTTATACATGAAATATTAATTAAAAATTATAATAAGTTATATATAGTGTATAAGTGTTAATATATGTTTTGAAAATAATTTTAAAACAAAATAATATGTTTATTACAAAATAATACTAATTTTTATGTTTAACACAAAATAATTAACGCACAAAAAAAATCGAACGCGATCGCAAAATTAGTATAACACATATTTTGTGTACATTGTAAACATTAAAAATAAACGAAAATTACATTTGGAAAATATAAAACTGAATGAGATCTAAACAAAGTAATACAAAATTAGCACATACACAATATACAAAATTAGCACATACAAAATTATGAGCTTTTGTTACTCACCTTATATTTTATCATAACCTAAACGTAATTTAAAATTTTAAAATGATCAAGTTAAATTTTTCAAAATATCAAATTAAAGATTTCATTTGAAACATATGATATATTGTCTTAAAATTTATTTAGAAAATATTTTTCAATTTAGATTATAAAAGCATTTAAACTATAGTTATGTAAAAACTAAAAAGAGAGATCATAAGCCAAATAAACAGAAGAGGATTACATGAGAAATAGAACTTTGATATTTTTTTATATTCTATTTGATTGTAAAGGAAGCTGACATATAGGAGGTAGATGAGAATATATATATATATATATATATATAAAATAGACTTTTTAATGTAGCATTAGTTTAGTTTTAAAATTACTACTAAATTTTTTAAAAACAAATATGCATGAAGATTTACATTACTATAAAAGTTAAATAAATGAATCCAAACTAAAATAGCATAACATGTTTACATCTTTGTTCAAAAAAAAAAAAACATGTTTACATCAAAATTAACAAAGAAGATGAACAACGACATCTATCTATTATATGTACATGACAACAATTCTGAACTACTTATAAGAAATCGATTGTATGTTTAGTCTCTCTAGGAAATAATAACTTAGGGTAGGTATTTGTGTTGTTATGAAAAGACAAGTTATTATTTACTTATAACAAATGAGATTAAGTTACTAAGAGTGTAGATTGAGGTATGATATTCTTGTGTAACTCATACATTATTTATCATAATTTAATAGGATTTTAGTGGTGAACATTAACAAAGAAGATGAACGACGATATCTATCTATTATATGTACACAACAACAATACTAACTACTTATGACAAATCAATTTTATGTTCGGTCTCTCTATGAAAAATAACCTGGGTAGGCATTTGTATTATTATGAATATAAAAACTATTATTTAATTTTAGCAAATGAGGTTAAGTTACTAAGAGTGTAGAGTGGGGTATGATATTATTGTGTAATTAATATGTTATTAGTTATCATAATTAATATGTTATTAATTATCGTAATTTAATTAATGAATTAAATTAAATATAACTTTCATAAAATGTATGATCTTTAAAAGAAAAAATTTAAGGACCAATTTTTTTGTAAGCAAGTATATATATATTTTTTAAGACTTTCACTGCAAAATTTAAATAAACTAAATATTATAATTTTCTTTATATAATAGTCTATTTGATCACAAAAACTAAATATAATGACAGATATATTAAAAGGAATTACAAAAACTATTTGAGATTAAAAAATAAGAAAAAATTATTTGATAAATGTTTTAAATTGAAATTTTCATTTATATAGCAATCAAAACTGTTATATTACATATGTGTTATATCAAATTTTCTTGATTCAAAAGTATGAAAATATAAATATAATAAGGCGTTAGAAAAAAAATATTGAAGCTTTATAAGATATATACTATACTTTCTAAAATAAATTTAGGTCAAATTCTTAAATTGATATTTTCATTGATTCTCAATCAATATAACAACATAAAAGTAGTAAACTATTTAAGATACATGAATATAGTGGCTGAGAATGAGAGAAGCATTACTTATAAGATAATAATGTAAAACAAACAATAGAGATGAATCTTTGAAAAAGAAAAATTAAGAGACATTTCATATATTCATATAGTGTAAAACGATAATTTTGATTAAACTTTAAATATATATATATATTTTAACTCATACAAAAAATAATAAACAACAAAGAAAAAAAAACACAAAACCAAACAAACAAAAATATATAAGATTTAAGATAAAGTGGAAGACGATAAGAAAATGAGTATTTAGAAGATAAGAAGTGATGAGAGTTACAAATTAGAAGAAACAAATTGTGCGAGCTAATTCTAATTTATTGTATGTTGAATAAAATTGAGTAGAAAAATATAGTTAATGCAAATTTATATTATTTCAGTTTTTATATTACAGTGTGTGTTAAGAATTATTTGAATAAGAAAGAGGTAATAATATATTATTTGCAAAATTGTGTTACAATAAAATATTTAATTAGATATTTCATAACCAAAAAAGAAAATGCATATATAA